>NC_083326.1:16232473-16549973 GCF_963455315.2 Globicephala melas
CTCTCCATAGGCAGAGCACTTCAACTTGGCCTATGATGATCACAAGTATGCTTAACTTTCTTAAGGTTCATAGGACAAAACTTTTTAGATGACAAACAGAATACCTCAAAACAATCCTGGGTATTTTCTTTAACGTCAGCTTCTATCCTTTCTTTTTCCCCTGGATAATCTGCCATGCCCTGAATTAACCTATTTCATCCTAAGTGAAAGTTCTATGCCACATGCCTTAAAACTACACGTTATTTATATGTATATGTATATTTATATTTATATATGTATAGACATATATATGTAAACACACACAAATATATACATTTTTTTTTTTTTTAATCCTTAGATCCCTGTCCTCCTCCTCCCAATTCCATTCCTCTGCCTGGGAACACAGTTCCAGATGGAATGGATTTTCATTTCTTTGTGGCCGGGTCCAAATAAAATGGCTTTCTACTCTACACAGTAAGAGCTAGGCACCTCTGCCTTTTTAACTGCATAAACAGAAGATTTGGATTGCGATAAAAAAATAATAATACTGTCTATGGAATGAGGAAATGGGAGAACTTTATAAAAAATAATAATACTGTATATGGAATGAGAAAATGGGAGAACTTTATATTCTAAATAGAATTCTTTAAGTAGAAAAAAATCCACAGCTATTTTTTCGGTCAATTTTGTTCTCTTACTTCCCTTCTGTAGATAAGACACAGCTGAATTCCTCTAGGCAGCAAAATCGCTGCCTGTGTGATTTGGCCGTGAGTCAATTTGAGATTCAGCTCAAAACCAGCCACAACCTGCAAACCCATCCTTGTCTGAGGATGTCATGAATACACTTTCAGGTGTCTTCTTGGTGTCCGTGCCATTTAATCCTCAGACCAACACTGTCCCAGCAATGCTTCAGGCAGCCTTCTCTAGCTTCTACCATTGGGCTATGCATAACAAAAAGGCCAACAGGTTGTTTTTTTGCCGTCTCTGCTACACTCCTGAAGGTTTGAAGGGAGTACAGAAGAGCTGGGCATGTTAATACCCTTCTCTCTATGCACGTATATCATCATGGTAATTGGCCCCATTTATAGCTTTCCTATTATGGGAAAGACACTGTACTAGGTGCTTTACATACATTAATCTCTAATGAGCCCAACAAACCTTCACAGTAAGAATTAACATTGTCCTCTACATTTATAATATGAGGAACTTGAGAGTTATAAGCGTTAAATAATTTGTCAAGGGCACTCAATTTATAACTGATACAGACAGTGTTCAGGCCAGATATACTTGCCTCTCTGGCCTAACCCTAATGCTGGCTGTCTGTTTTATAAACTATATCTCATGGACTTCATCACTGAGCTATGCAAAGTGCTAACTACCCCAGCAACAACAGAGCTGGTGGTAGCTGACTAAGTGTAACTAATTTTCTGTTGCCCCCTTAGAGAAGGACTATTATAAGAGCACAAAATTCCAGGGTTCTTGCCATCTATATACATTGTCTATAATTAGGGGTGCAGGAGTTTATTTCTAGGCTTAATATGAAAATAGTGCCCCGGACTCATTTCGAGAGTCGTTACAAAGTAATTTGGGAGGAAATATAGCTGGATGGACAGATAAAAGCATGTCCCTAACAGAACCTTCCACATATAGATTTGAGTGATTCAGTTATGAGGCCAAGAACTGGTCCCACCAAAAGGAGAGATACACTGATACAAAGAATAATAACCAGCAGTAAAATTCCATTTTGATGCCTGAAACATAAACAAGCATAGTCCCACTGAGTGAAACTACGGAATTCAGAGAATTTCAAGAGCCCCTGGAAGTCATTTTGTATTTCCAGTATGGTGGCCACTGGTCTATCTATTAGCTATTTCATCAGCTTCTCAGCCAACTCGAACTGTCATAAAGTTTCTGAAATTCCAAAACTTAATTTATATCAACACTTGTACAATTTTTAAATGTTTAGCTTGTCCTTTTCTTAAAAAAAAAAATTAAATGGAAAGGCTGGACTCCTTCTTATTAGACTTGCTTCTATTGTACACATTGGGACCTACACTTTCCAGAACTCCTGTTTTCTATACTTCTCAGGGAAAGGAACTTCAAAAACAGTACTAAGTTAAGGATACTGAATGGAATGTGGAGAAACTTTACTTATTCATCAACTTATATTTGCTCTTTGATATAATCATGTTCAATGCGTATTAGTTCTCTGTAGACATTTTAAACATCTGAGTGAAAAAAAGTCTTTCTGTTTGAAAGGAAATCATAAATTTAGACCATATTGAAAAATCTATTTATTTCTGACACCTGTTCATATGTCGGTGCTTTTTTTCCTCAGCTTCATTCAGACATGGACCGGGGGGATGGATCCATCAAATACATCCTCTCTGGAGAAGGTGCAGGTGTCGTGTTTACCATCGACGACACCACTGGAGACATCCATGCCATTCAGAGGCTTGACCGAGAGGAAAGGGCCCAGTACACTTTAAGGGCTCAAGCCCTGGACAGGCGGACGGGCAGGCCAATGGAGCCAGAGTCAGAGTTCATCATTAAAATCCAAGACATCAATGACAATGAGCCCAAGTTCCTGGATGGACCTTATGTCGCCACTGTGCCAGAAATGTCACCAGTGGGTAAGGTGGAGATTCACTGATTCTCACAAACAGCGGTTCCACTATAGAAGATCCTCCTGTCTAAACACGGAGAAGGACAGAATGTGCACAACAGTTCACAAATCATAAAACTCTACCAAGCTACTTAGACAATGAAGACAGCCATAGTATAAAATAGTAGTAATACTAAGCTTAGTATTGTTATTCAGTTCCGGTTCTTAAAAAGCAAAACAAAATATAGATGATAGATAGATAATATTTGATTCATAAGGGAGAAGCATTTTGGTACTATCAAAAAGAAGAATGAAGGGCCCAAAGACTGTGTTGTCCTTACGAGTTACTAAGAATTTAAAACACAAGTAACTCCCATCCCCACTGAAGAGGTACTTCTGTACTAAGCAGTTATGGAAACTTGACCTAGAAAGAGGCCCTCCCAAGGAAGCAAATGCTTTAAAAATGCCCATTCAGGATTGCATTCAGCCTTTAGCAATTCAACTTGAATAGGTTTCCACCATCTCTCTCCCTCAGGAACTTCTGTTATCCAGGTGACAGCCACAGATGCTGATGACCCAACCTATGGCAACAGTGCCCGGGTAATGTACAGCATCCTCCAGGGCCAGCCATATTTTTCTGTGGACTCCAAAACAGGTATGTGATGTAATACTTGAGTCAGAGGTGTTGATTTTATTCTCTAATGATTTGTAACTGCTATTTATGACAGACACAACTCTCCTTTTCAAGAACTCTCCAGGGAATGTATTAACTAGAGAGGATTGTTATAAGCTTTGGGATTAAGAGACCAAACTAGCACTGCCCTGGTGGGTAAGAGCAGCACAATGCATAGACAGTGGATAAAGTCTGATTGGAGAGGCCCAAAGAACTGCCTACACAAAAGTATGCCTCCTCACTAACCTGCAAAAATACCATGGTTGTATTTATTCCCGGGGAGTAAGGTCTTTTATAACGCCAAGAAGATCTAAGAGGATTGGCATATTAACCTGGGCTCACTACAGAACTAGAATAATTGATTTTGAAACTAGGAAGAACCTTAGGGGAATAATCCAGTCCATCACTCTTCACTTAAAGGATAAGGAAATTGGGAACGGAGACCTAACAAAGTACTTCTGGTTGTAGAGGTGTCCCCTGACATGTGGTCTGATGTTCTTCCCACTGAGCCACCCCGTACTAAGCACAGAGCAAGGCCAGAATGAGTGGATGAATGTGATGAGGGAGGAGAGAGCACAGAGCATGGAATGTGGTCCCCCAAAAAGGAGGTGCTAAGTGGGACACTCTAACAGGGAGGACAGCATAGAGAACTGGGTGGGTAAGGAGGTAAGGAGCAATGTGCTACAAAAGAACACGTCAGCAATCAACAAATCAATTTGGCTTTGGGATTTTTGTTTTGTTTTGTTTTCAGTTTTACCCAAGAGCTTTGACTACAGAATTTATGTTTTATCTATGAAGGACTCCCTTTAATACTTTCAAGTTGGGCAGAGCAATTATTATGATTATTATCTTGCACTTGTGCCAGACTTTCTCGCTTTTAAAATACATTCATAAATATTACCATATTTGAGCCTCCCAATAATCTTGTGAACTAGTGAAATATATGGAAGTGTTGTTACTCCCATTTCACACACAGGAAAATTGAGGACCGAAGAGTAATTAACACAGAACTTGAGTAAAGAAACTTATAGCCACAGAGATAAAGTCAATGACAAACACTCAAAGTCATCCCTTTACAGGAAATAGAAAAAACACATTTCTATTAGCAACCTGATATAATTTTTTTCCAGAAGTCCTCAGGGGAACCAGGCATTTGGAAAACTGTATCATAAAAGTAGAAAGTGAGGGAGTATACATTAGTAGGAGGAAAGAAAAAAGGTTGCTGTTAGGGACTTCCATAAAACAGTAACTTTAACCATTCTACAGATGGAGGGAGGGAGACTGAGGGGGTGCCCACAGGGAGGAAAAATACAGACAGGAAGTCGGTAATGTGTCCTTTACATCCCAAGAGGAAACTTACATTATTTTGACAGCTCCCAGGGGGCATCTATAGTGTTAAGTTCAAAAATACATGAAAAGATCGTTATTGCCATGCCCATAGGCCATTTAAAAAAAGAAAATGCCAAATATTTCACTTTAGAATGTTGTTACTATAATGCAATATATATACATTATAGGAGTAAAATGGGGACAGGTTTGTGGTTCCCAGTTCCTTCCCTTGGCATGCAAAAGGTCTGCTTAGCCAAGGGTCATGTTGTAAACCTGAAGTAAACAAGCCTTTAATCTTTACCTAGAGAGCACAGAAGTCAACTTTTCTAAGTTGAAGTGTTCAAAGGAATATAAAACATTACCACACATCCTTGGCAGGATCAAAACAACGCATTTCACAGGATTTTGACTTAGACCCCTCTTCCTAACTGAAACCGTATCATCATACGGCAGTGCTGCTACCTACGGTCTGGGGGAGATCATCCTGTATGTCTGTTAAAAATAAACAACTCACAGAGCATCTTTCATGTCTTAGCTCACGGAATGCACTGAAGCACAGAGGTAAGCAGAACCTAACAAAACAGAATGAACATATAACAAAAGGAAAAGCAAATCTGAATTCCAACCCTGCTTACAATTACTGTGCAGGCAGGAGAAAGCAGACTAGGAACGAGTTGCCTAAAGAAGAGTCATTCACACTACAAGGGCTCTAGGGGCTGAAAGAAAGAGCTAAAGGAGAATTATCTAAAATCACAGATTTGCAGGCATATGAGGCTTTATTTTGCGGACCCGAAGCCCGTTTTGTCTGGTGAGAGAGAGCAGCCTGAAACTGTCTCAGACTGCCAGTCCCCCAGCCTGTTAGAGAAGCACTGCTGCCACCTCCTGCTCTTTCTCAGTAATGTTGCCAAAGGAAATCGGCCCACGAAGCTCTGCCGGCTGGAATAGTTATTTATTCACCCTTTGTTTAAGCACAGCATTTTTTTGACGCTGGGATTCTGACCTCAAATTTAATAAAAGATGTGACTTGCATCTCAACTCTAGCCATTAACAATGCACAAGGAGAAGCCTAGAACCCAATCTTTAAAATGGAACTTGTGGTTTTGTTTTTAAAAACAAAGTCATTTCTATTCTGCAGGTGTAATTAGGACAGCACTCATGAACATGGACCGAGAAGCCAAAGAATACTATGAAGTGATTATCCAAGCCAAGGACATGGGAGGGCAGCTTGGCGGATTAGCTGGGACCACAACGGTCAACATCACCCTCTCAGATGTCAATGATAACCCACCCCGCTTTCCCCAGAGTGAGTACCTAACCAGTGAGAGTATAGGTCTCAAGCCAGAGGGATGCAGCTGTGACAGCGGTGAAAGAGAAAGGCCTGAGTCCCTCTTTGAGTTCAATTTTTCATGGATTCCTTTCTGACATTTATCATGCAATTCTCACATAATTATTTCCCTTCTAGATACCAACTTCCCATAGCACTAAACCAGTGTTTAAACTCTTTTTTTCTTGATTGCCATGCCCTGACCACTCCCCATAAAATTAAATATTAAGCAGTAAGACTTTGTTGGGTAGGGCTGAACTTTAGAGAGCCACAAACCATTGTAATATATAATAAGTATCTAAGATTTTTTCACCTCTCCCCAACAAGAATCGATTTTTGCCCCCTAGGGGGCAATACTGCCCTTGTTGAGAATGCATGCAGGGAAACTATGCCACAGCTGGAGGTGAACATAGTGACCCATCTGACCACCTTCACCAATCAATTCACAAGCAGGTACCAAGCACCTGCTCTGTAAGGGCCCCGGGCATGAGGGGCACAAGATGACTGAAACCCAGTCTCTGCCCCTGTGAAGCTTAAAGTCCACTTGGGGAGTACATACTCAATACTCATCAAAAGTTAACCAGGAAGCAGCATTTGCTGTGCCACTTGGTTACTGTAGAATGAAGCCTTCACAAGAAACCAAGATGAGTAAAGGCTTAATAAAAGGAAGAGAGCTCAGCAGGGGACTGAAGAATATAAAGGATTCAAATAGGAAGAAAGGAAAACATTCCAGAAGGGGGAAGCTATTCATTCAAAAAATATTTGCTTTGGGCAACATTCTAGATATGGGATATAAAGACCTAGAAATAAAGCTGCAAATGTAATTTTATGTTCAAAGATCCCTAAAATGAAGACCTGCTCTTCAGTGTTTCAAATTTGTTATATTTCTAACGGAAGTCACTGCAAAGTTTTTGAGCAAGTGAGAGACATAAAGGAAGGCTAATATGATAGCCGCGTACAGCACTGGTTGCTAGGGGTGGAGACTAGAAGCAGGAGAGTCTGTTAGAAGGCTTTTAGAGTGGTCCAGATTTGAACTGATAAGGATGTAAGGAAACAGCAGAAGGGGTGGAATGGGGCAAATAAGAAAACTTGGATTTCTGTCTCTTGATTTCTTGGCTAAGGGAAGATGGAATCAAAGATGACAGTGATGTTCTAAGTCTGGGTGACAGGGAGAAGAATTGTACTACTGATAGAAACAGAGGATACATAATGGAACTAGTGGCAGGGAAGGAGGAAGACAAATTCCAATTTGAATATGAAGTGACAGCAGGACAATCAGATTGAAGGTCCTTAAGGAAGGTGGAATATAGAGCTATGACTGTGGAATGGAGCCCAGGAACAGAGATGTGAATTTGAGAAGCAGATGCCTAAAAGGGAGCAGTTGGAGAAGTGAGAGCAGCAGACACAACTCCAGGTGAAAGACTTAACCAGGGGGAATCAGGTTAAACAACAACAACAACTAAACTAAAAACCAGACCATCAGCTGAATAGCTACATTTTGAGTCAGTCAAACCAAGTAAGCCATCTATTTTATCTATGTAAACAGAGGAAGAGAACTCAAATATTTACATACAACTGGTATCCATAAAGTCCCCATGAGATTTCGTGAAACTAAAAGACAGTATATTAAATATTTCACAAGTGGTACAAATAAGTAGGTTACTAAGTTGATTGGTTCTACAAATCAGAATAGTAGTGCATCATGAAAACAGTTTATGAAATGCCATATGGATTGGCTTCTTAATTGCTTTGCTGACCCCGTGGGTTTCATCTTTATTATTTCATGAATGGCTCACACTGTGCACACTGTAGACTACAGATTCTTGAACATCCTTGATCCTATCTGGCTTTGTAATTTGACACTAGACAGTATCTCTGAGGCATAAAGGGAAGAACGAAGTTATTACACAGCTCACAGTATGTAGATCTGGACATATTGCAGGGAAGTTGTATGTTACCTACCAGGGCTCTTGGCCTCCTTAATCAATAGAAATTGATCAGAGGCCAGGCAAGAAATTCAGGCAAGGCTTTACTGGGGACTCGCAGCAGTGGCGAGTGAGAACAACAGTTTCCCTTGCTTGCTCCCTGCGCGGGGGCGAGCTCACTCCTTATATGGGTTGAGGGTAGGGGTGTGTCCAGGGGTCGGGACAGAGGGGTGGCTGGGGAGGTCTGCCCACCACTTAGGTGGTGTTGTGTGCAGGGGGCAGGCGCAGTACCCTGCTTTTGCTCTGGGCCCTTCAAAAGTGGCAGTGGGTTTTTTGGTCTCTTTGTATCTTTTGTCCAGAATTTGCCCCAACTGTGCATGCACCCAGTTATTTTTAGTCTCATATAGCTTCTCTGTCTTTTGTTGCTGGAGGAGAGGTGTGTCCAGGTGCAAGCACTGCAGCCCTGCAGCAAAAGGGCCCAGGTCCCAGCCTGTCTCAATATCACCCCAAACACGGCAGCTTCACAGAAGCATAACACAATACAGTGATAACTGGGGGTTTTAGTCCTGCCCCACAAGGCAACACCTTAACACCATTTTAAAGCACACATTTTGAGTCGTCATTTTTTTTAAATAATGAAGAACCTAGAATAGAGTGGAAACACAGACTATGTTGCACGGAAGACAAAATGGAAATGTATAAAAGTAATCTCTGTGTCTCTAAACATTGTTCACACATTATCTCTGCTTCCTCTAAAATAGTCATTATTGGGCTTCCCTGGTGGCGCAGTGGTTGAGAGTCTGCCTGCCGATGCAGGGGACACGGGTTCGTGCCCCGGTCTGGGAAGATCCCACATGCTGCGGAGCAGCTGGGCCTGTGAGCCATGGCCGCTGAGCCTGCTCGTCCGGAGCCTGTGCTCCGCAACGGGAGAGGCCACAACAGTGAGAGGCCCGCATACCGCAAAAAAAAAGAAAAAAAGTAAAATAGTCATTATTTTTGGGCTTATAAAAAATTTTCTTTATCTCACCATTAATTATTTCTCTTATTTGCTAAAACTAAGTTTAAATGATCTCATTATTCCATAACCTACCTTGGATAAACTCTTAGGCATTATTAATCTTCTGATTCTTCATTCTAGGAATCCCACTTTCCTTCTTTTTCACAAATATTATCATAACTGATTAGGTGTCAACACAATGACACACCTACTATTTTATATTGAACAAGCTCAGTCACCTTTAATTGAACCAAATATAAGGGAATGTAAAAACCTCAGACTATTTATTTCTAATATAATGCATTATGTGTAGAAATTATATGTTTGTTTCAACACAGAACATAGAGCTTTCCTGGAGAAAATTATTTGTTTTTCCCAAACGTGTTCTGCAATAGAAAGTCTAATCCATCAACAACTTTGGAAGTGAATGTAAAGAGATCATGAAATCCAAGTGCCTCCAGTTTAGTACAGACATTAGCAATTTCCTGGCTCACGCTGGCAAAGAACAGTCATCATTTCTCCTCCTGTGCAGGGGAGGGTGCTGTGAGCTGGCTGGGTGCTGTCAGCCTCCCCAAATCTTTGTGAGACTCAAGCCATCACATCCCAGACTTCCCAGGTTCACATCCCCACAGCTTGCAATGCATATTAGAATCAGAGAGGCCATGTACATATTGAAAATGTGATTGTTTAATATTTAGTTATTCACATTATGACTGACAAAATAATGAAGAATGTCAAAAAGTTCAGCCCCAGAGAATGTAAGTTAATGAAAATACTACTTCGTGGAGACAAAAATGAACTGAATTAGTGAATTCAGGATATCAAGTTGAAAAGGAGAACATTACTGGCTCTGAGTTTCTTACATATGTGAGAACTCTATGGGCATTCTATTATGGAAAAGAGAACAAGAAGCATCAGAGATCTGTCCATGAAGAAGCTGCCAATGGGCAGTCCCAGGTGCATGGACAGATTGAAGCTGGTGGAGTTTGTTCTCCATGGCTGGTCCTCCTTTGTAGATCACTGGTCTCCATTAAATTTGGGCAGGTGGTCATAGAGAGAGGCATTCAGCATCATGGCCAGGCTACAAAGGAAAATGTGGGCATTTGAAACGTGAACAGAGTAAATACATACTTTGTGACCACAATGTTTTTTCTATTTTTCTCAGAAGTAATTAACATTTGGGGAAATGGTTCATTAGGAAGAAAAGATTGGAAAGCAAGGTACTGATACTTCCTACCACTCTGAAGGTAGATTCACTGAGATAAGAAATATTTTTGCTTTTGTCCTGTCCTACTCCTAGGATTATGATCAAGGTATTTTGGCACCTACTTATCAAACATCCAGTACAGGCTATGACCCAATAACATTTACTCAGCCTCTTTGGATCTCAGTTTTTTCATCTGTAAAACTCGAGTGTTAACTTTTGGACCATGAAAAAGATGTTTTGCACAGCATGGTGGACATGATGTGATACGGAAGAGGCTTTTTTTTGGTAGTAACAGATTACAAAAAATGCATGTTCTAACTCTTCTTCACAGAACATTATCAGATGAGTGTGTTGGAATCAGCTCCAGTTAGCTCTACTGTGGGAAGGGTGTTTGCCAAGGACTTGGATGAAGGAATTAATGCAGAGATGAAGTACACTATTGTGGATGGAGATGGTGCAGATGCATTCGACATTAACACAGATCCCAATTTCCAAGTCGGCATCATAACTGTGAAGAAGGTAATCAAACTCCTTTTTCCAAATCATTTCAATGGAGGCTTTGAATGTGTATGAAATATTAGTAAGGACTGTTATATTATTGATACGTATTGCTTCAAATCCTCTGATACACTTTCCTATCATTAAGAAAAAAGCCTCTTACTCCTTTTGTTTACATGTGAACACTGGCTGTGTCATCATTTTACAGAAAGGGTACCAAGTCATGATAAAAATGTATTATAAATATGTCACTTCTAGCTAACTACTTAGCCACTTTAAAGAACTGCTGTAGCTTAATTCCCTAATGATGTTAATGACCAATATCTGCATTTGAATAACCTCACTTTTACCACAGTATACCATAAACAACAATAAAGCAAGCTATACTATTATTATTAATCAATAAATAACACGCAGGGATTTTTAAATTGCTACTTAAAGACCTAAAGATGCTAATCAGACTTGGAAAGGCTTTATCAAACACACCTGCTGAGTGATGTTACCACTTGGAACTCCTTCATAGTAAGGAGTTATAATAAGTTAATAAGTTTTCATAGTGAGTTAATAAGTTTTCTGAATGTAAGCTATCGATTCTGTGGCATAAAGCTCATATGGACATACTCAGCTGAAAGATAAAACCTAAAAATAATTGAAGTTTTAACATCCTAATAAATATATCTGATAAAATACATTAATTCAAAAAAGTATTGATTTCATCTTCCTTCTCCTCTATTTCAAATACAACTTAAAACCCAAGATATCTTAAATTATTTCTTCAACAAAGATTTGTTGAGTGCCTACCTATGTGCCAGGCACTG
This sequence comes from Globicephala melas, assembly GCF_963455315.2. Classification (NCBI taxonomy): domain Eukaryota; kingdom Metazoa; phylum Chordata; class Mammalia; order Artiodactyla; family Delphinidae; genus Globicephala; species Globicephala melas. The sequence continues at coordinate 16,243,829 of NC_083326.1, forward strand.
TTCTAGGCATTTAATGTAGAGAGTAAGTAAAACAACTGAAAACCTCTGCCCTCTTGACGTTTACTCTAGTAAGGGGAAGAAGACAATCAAAAATAGCAAGTAGGGCTTCCCTGGTAGCGCAGTGGTTGAGAGTCTGCCTGCCGATGCAGGGGACACGGGTTCGTGCCCCGGTCCAGGAGGATCACACATGCCACAGAGCGGCTAGGCCCATGAGCCATGGCCGCTGAGCCTGCGCGTCCGGAGCCTGTGCTCCACAACGGGAGAGGCCACAACAGTGACAGGCCCGCGTATCACAGGAAAAAAAAAAAAGCAAGTAAGTCAATAAAGTTGTATATTAGAAAGTGATAAGTGCTATGTGGGAGGGGGTGTAAAATAGAACAAAGCAAGATCAGAAGAGCCAACATGACTTCAAATTTAATTGCATGCTTGTGACTGGCCTCACACAGAAGTCACATTTATGCAAAGACTTGAAATGGGCAGAGTCACAGCACAGAGTTGGGCAGGCTGACAGTGCACAACCCTCGGAGGAGCCCTGTAAATGACTTTCAGTGAGAACCATAAATGGCAGCCCTATAAACGAGGGAATGGACTGGAAATACTGAGGAAAGTGTTCCAGACAAAGGAACAGCCAGTGCAACGACCCTGAGGTGGGACTCTGCCTGGCTTGTTTCAAGAACAGCAAGGGGGTTTATAAGGCTGGAGAGGGAGACCAGAAGGAGATGAGGTCAGAAAAGTAACAAGGGAGACAGATTGTGTTAGGACCTTGTAGGCAGATTAAGGACTTTGGGTTTTAATCTGACTAAAGTGGAGAACTGAAGGATTTTAACAGATGTGTGACATCACTGGACTTTTATTATGAAATAATTACTGTGTATGCTGTGTTGAGAAAAGGCCATAAGGGGGCAAGAATGGAAACAGGGAGACCAGCTGAAAGGCTATTGCAATAATCAAGGTAAGAGATGATGATGGCTTGGTCTACAGTATTGGGAATGGATGTGGTGAGAACTGGTCAGAATCTGAATATATTTTGAAAGTAGAACCAACAGGATTTCCTAACAAATTGGATGAAGATATGAAAGAAAAAGAGGAGTCGGTTGAGCAACAAAAAGAATAGAGATGGCACTAAGTGATATGGGGAAATACTGGCATTCAGTTCTGAGCATGTTACGTTTGCAATGTCTATCAGACACCCAAGTGGAGATGTATAGCAGTTGTTGGTTATAGGAGTCTGGAATTTGGAGAAGAGTTCTGGACTGAAAATTTGAGAGTCATAAATGGTACTTAAAGCAAGTAAAAAATAATAATATTCCAAGGGATCCAGCATAGATGGAGAAGAGGGCAGTGAAATAAATCCTGTGGCAGCCCAACGTGACAAGGTCAGGGAGAACAAAAACAAGCAAGGAGACTGAGGAGGAGAGCCCAGGGAGGCAGAAGGAAGATCAGGAGAGTGTGGTGTCCTGGAAGGTGTAAAGAAACTGTTTCCAAGAGAAGAGAGTGACTGCTGTAAGTGCTGCTGTGATAAGTGCTGCTAAAGGTCATATTAAAACACTGAAAATTAATCACAGATTTTAAGAACAGGGAGGTCATTGATGACCTTGACAAAAGCAACAAAGTCATAACTTAGAATGTGGCACAAGTTAATGTGTCAATAATAACTTTATTCTATGCTGTTCCATAGAGCTGAATTAACACTGCTTTAGAAAGGAAGAAGGGAAGAGTTCACATGTTTGTCCTTATTTATTTAAGGTGCAATCACGTACAGCAAAAGAACAGATATATCCAGCATTCCTCCAACCAGAAATCTTTATAACCAGCACACAATGACCTCAAAACAGTGCAAAATGCTGACATTAGCTTTGGAACCATCATATAAATCTGGATGTAATTTAAATATTGCAGTTTACTTTACTCATATTCTTTGAGAACTAATAATACTTTATAAAAGGTGACTAGAATAATAATACCAAGTTGTTGTATGACATAAGATTAAGAACACTCCCCTATTATGTGGCATGTCTCAAGCTAAAAATTAATAATACATTGCCTATCATGACTGGTAACTATAAACGAGGTAAAAGCTCAGAGTTTGGGATAATTATTATCTCTTTAATGCAAAGATTATCTTTAAAGAATTAAGCAATCAGAAGAAGAGCTTTTGAGGTTCTCAATATATTTTAAATTTTATTTTATATCTTAAATAGTATATAATTCTAAATAATAAAATATTAATTTGTCAAATTATTAGAATATATCTTAGACCTTACTATAAGCCATTAATTTAAAAAATATTAACTATTATAATTTTGTATATGATGAGATTGGTTAGGGTGGTATGGCCATAGACTGTATCTGAAAGGAACCTCAAAATGTCGTTTCTCCAGCTCCCTTACCAGGAAAAAAGATTAAGCCTCATAAGACAGAACACTGTCTTTCACTGTCATTGCTAAAACTATATCCATGTCTAATCAAAACATGTATCAACTTTGCCAAGGTCATTTGGATTTCTCTTCTGAACCTATGAGGTGCCAGAAAATGGAATTAAAAGAGAGGTCAATAAGTTGAGTAGATGGACAAGTCAAATACAATAAATACTTTAGAGGCTATTGACTGCTCAATCTATACCTTTGGAACAACATTCACTCAGATGCTTGATCCACACCCATCCTCCTACTTTGTCATTAATAATGTCATGTAAAATTGAAAGAAATGTTCTGCTTTTGATTTATTTCCCTTAGGCCTATTATTTGTCTAAAAAAGCACACACTTTTTCAAAAAGAGAAATCAAGTTGAATTGATAGAATTGGGTCTTCATAAAACCACACTGATTACTACCCAGTACTTTGGGTCTTTTTTGGCTTTTAAGTAATCAATCAATTGATTTTCAGTCTCTTAATTTAAATGCTTTTCAAAGATAACTTGAAACATACAATTTTCAGAATGTTCTTTATTCTATATGAGCATGATCTTACGTCTTCAGCATGTCTTCCATCTTCCAGCATACCATAAACAATTGTTTCAAGTCCACTCTCCTCTTAGGCAGGCCACAAAGCAGAAAACTTTTGAATTTCATCAAACCTAAGGTGCCATGAATTCTCATCACTGTTTTATTTTTAATTTTTTTAACATCTTTATTGGAGTATAATTGCTTTGCAATGGTGTATTAGTTTCTGCTATATAACAAAGTGAATAGGCTATACGTATACATATATCCCCATATACCCTCCCTCTTGCATCTCCCTCCCAATCTTCCTATCCCACCCCTCTAGGTGGTCACAATGCACCCAGCTGATCTCCCTGTGCTATGCGGCTGCTTCCCACTAGCTATCTATTTTACATTTGGTAGTGTATGTATGTCCATGCCCCTCTCTCACTTCGTCCCAGCTTACCCTTCCCCCTCCCCATGTCCCCAAGTCCATTCTCTACATCTGCATCTTTATTCCTCTCTTGCCCCTAGGTTCTTCAGAACCACTTGGGTTTTTTTGTAGATTCCATGTGTATCTGTTAGCATATGGTATTTGTTTTTCTCTTTCTGACTTACTTCACTCTGTGTGAAAGACTCTAGGTCCATCCACCTCACTACAAATAACTCAATTTCATTTCTTTTTTTATGGCAAAGTAACAGTCCATTGTATATACATGCCACATCTTCTTTATCCATTCATCTGTCAATGGACACTTAGGTTGCTTCCATCCCCTGGTTATTGTAAATAGTGCTGCAATGAACACTGTGGTACATGGCTCTTTTTGAATTGTGCTTTTCTCCAGGTATATTCCCAGTAGTAAGATTGCTGGGTCATATGGTAGTTCTATTTTTAGTTTTTTCAGGAACCTCCATACTGTTCTCCCTAGTGGCTGTACCAATTTACATTCCCACCAACAGTGCAAGAGGGTTCCCATTTCTCCACACCCTCTCCAGGATTTATTGTTTATAGATTTTTTGATGATGGCCATTCTGACTGGTATGAGGTGATACCTCACTGTAGTTTTGATTTGCATTTCTCTAATGATTAGTCATGTTGAGCATCCTTTCATATGTTTGCTGGAAATCTGTTTATCTTCTTTGAACAAATGTCTATTTAGGTCTTCTGCTCATTTTTGGATTGGGTTGTTTTCTTTGATATTGAGCTGCATGAGCTGCTTGTATATTTTGAAGATTAATCCTTTGTCAGTTGCTTCATTTGCAAATATTTTCTCCCATTCTAAGGGTTCTCTTTTTGTCTTGTTTATGCTTTCCTTTGCTTTTAAGTTTAAGCTTTTAAGATTCATTAGGTCCTATTTGTTTATTTTTACTTTTATTTCCATTTCTCTAGGAGGTGGGTCAAAAAGGATCTTGCTGTGATTTATGTCATGGAGTGTTCTGCCTATGTTTTCCTCTAAGAGTTTTATAGTGTCTGGCCTTACATATAGGTCTTTAACCCACTTTGAGTTTATTTTTGTGTATGGTGTTAGGGAGTGTTCTAATTTCATTCTTTTACATGTAGCTGTCCAGTTTTCCCAGCACCACTTATTGAAGAGGCTGTCTTTTCTCCATTGTATATTCTTGCCTCCTTTATCAAAGGTAAGGTGATCATATGTGCGTGGGTTTATCTCTGGGCTTTCTATCCTGTTCCACTGGTCTATATTTCTGTTTTTGTGCCAGTAACATACTGTCTTGATTACTGTAACTTTGTAGTATAGTCTGAATTCCAGGAGTCTGATTCCTCCAGCTCCATTTTTCTTAAGATTGCTTTGGCTATTAGTAGTCTTTTGTGTTTCCATACAAACTGTAAAATTTTTTGTTCCAGTTCTGGGAAAAATGCCACTGGTAGTTTGATACGGATTGCATTGAATATGTAGATTGCTTTGGGTAATATAGTTATTTTCACAGTGCTGATTCTTCCAATCAAAGAACATGGTATATCTCTCCATCTTTCTGTATCATCTTTAATTTCCTTCATCAGTATCTTATAGTTTTCTGCATACAGGAATTTTGTCTCCTTAGGTAGGCTTATTCCTAGGTGTTTTATTCTTTTTGTTGCAATGGTAAATAGGAGTGTTTCCTTAATTTCTCTTTCACATTTTTCATCATTAGTGTATAGGAATGCAAGAGAATTCTGTGCATTAATTTTGTATCCGGCTACTTTACCAAATTCACTTATTAGCTCTAGTAGTTTTCTGGTAGCATCTTTAGGATCCTCTATGTGTAGTATCACATCATCTGCAAACAGTGACAGCTTTACTTCTTCTTTTCTGATTTGGATTCCTTTTATTTCTTTTTCTTCTCTGATTGCTGTGGCTAAAACCTCCAAAACTATGTTGAATAACAGCGGTGAGAGTGGGTAACCTTGTCTTGTTCCTGATTTTAGTGGAAATGGTTTCAGTTTTTCACCATTGAGAATGATGTTGGCTGTGGGTTTGTCATATATGGTCTTTATTATGTTGAAGTAAGTTTCCGCTATGCCTACTCTCTGGAGGGATTTTATCATAAATGGGTGTTGAGTTTTGTCAAAAGCTTTTTCTGCATCTATTGAGATGATCATATGGTTTTTATTCGTCAATTTGTTAATATAGTGTATTACATTGACTGATTTGCATATACTGTAGAATCCATGCATTCCTGGAATAAACTCCACTTGATCATGGTGTATGATCCGTTTAATGTGCTGTTGGATTCTGTTTGCTAGTATTTCGCTGAGGATTTTTGCATCTATGTTCATCAGTGGTATGGGCCTGTAGTTTTCTTTTTTTGTGACATCTTTCTCTGGTTTTGGTATCAGGGTGATGGTGGCCTCATAGAATGAGTTTGGGAGTGTTCCTCCCTCTACTATATTTTGGAGGAGTTTGAGAAGGATAGATGTTAGCTCTTCTCTAAATGTTTGATAGAATCTGCTTGTGAAGCCATCTGCTCCTGGGCTTTTTTTGTTGGAAGATTTTTGATCACAGTTTCAATTTCAGTGCTTGTGATTGGTCTGTTTATATTTTCTATTTCTTCCTGGTTCAGTCTCAGACGGTTGCGCTTTTCTAAGAATTTGTCCTTTTCTTCCAGGTTGTCCATTTTATTGTCATATAGTTGCTTGTAGAAATCTCTCATGTTCCTTTGTATTTCTACAGTGTCAGTTGTTACTTCTTCTGTTTCATTCTATTGAGTCTTTTCCCTTTTTCCTTGATGAGTCTGGCTAACGGTTTATCAATTTTGTTTACCTTCTCAAAGAACCAGCTTTTAGTTTTATTGTTGCTATCATTTCCTCCATTTCCTTTTCATTTATTTCTGATCTGATCTTTATGATTTCTTTCCTTCTGCTAACTTCGGGTTTTTTTTGTTCTTCTTCCTCCAGTTGCTTTAGGTGTCAGTTTAGGTTGTTTATTTGAGTTTTTTTCTTATTTCTTGAGATGGGATTGTATTGCTATGAACTTCCATCTTAGAACTGCTTTTTCTGCATCCCATAGGTTTGGGGTCATCGTGTTTTCATGGTCATTTGTTTCTAGGTATTTTTTGATTTCCTCTTTGATTTCTTCAGTGATCTCTTGGTTATTCAGTAGTGTACTGTTTAGCCTCCAATGTGTTTGCATGTTTTACACATTTTTTCCTGTAATTGATATCTCCTCTTATAGCGTTGTGGTAAGAAAAGATACTTGGTACGATTTCAATTTTCTTAAATTTCCCAAGGCTTGATTTGTGAACCAAGATACGATCTACCCTGGAGAACATCCCATGAGCACTTGAGAAGAAAGTGTATTCTGTTGTTTTTGGATGAAATGTCCTATAAATATCAATTAAATCCATCTTGTTTAATGTGTAATTTTAAGCTTGTGTTTCCTTATTTATTTTCATTTTGGATGATCTGTCCGTTGGTGATAGTGGGGTGTTAAAGTCCCCTACTAAGACTGTATTACTGTCAATTTCCCCTTTTATGGCTGATACCATTTGCCTTATGTATTGAGGTGCTCCTATGTAGGGTGCATAAATATTTACAGTTGTTATATCTTCTTCTTGGATTGACCCCTTGATCATTATGTGGTGTCCTGCTTTGTCTCTTGTAACAAACAATTTTTATTTTAAAGACTATTTTGTTTGATATGAGAATTGCTACTCCAGCTTTCTTTTGATTTCCATTTGCATGCAATATCTTTTTCCATCCCCTTACTTTCAGTCTGTATGTGTCTCTAGGTCTGAAGTTGGTCTGTTGTAGACAGCATATATACGGGTCTTGTTTTTGTATCCATTCAGCCAGTCTATGTCTTTTGGTTGGAGCATTTAATCCATTTACATTTAAGGTAATTCTCATTATGTATGTTCCTATTACCATTTTCTTAATTGTTTTGGGTTTGTTATTGTAGGTCTTTTCCTTTTCTTGTGTTTCCTTCCCAGAGAAGTTCCTTTAGCATTTGTTGTAAAGCTGGTTTGGTGGCGCAGAATTCTCTTTGTCTGTAAAGCTTTTAATTTTTCCATCAAACCTGAATGAGATCCTTGCTGGGTAGAGTAATCTTGGTTGTAGGTTTTTCCCTTTCATCACTATAAATATGTCCTGCCACTCCTTTCTGGCTTGCAGAGTTTCTGCTGGAAGATCAGCTGTTAACCTCATGGGGATTCCCTTGTATGTTACTTGTTGCTTTTCCCTTGCTGCTTTTAATATTTTTTCTTTGTATTTAATTTCTGATAGTTTGATTAATATGTGTCTTGGCGTGGTTCTCCTTGGATTTATCCTTTATGGGACTCTGAACTTCCCGGACTTGATTGACTATTTCCTTTCCCATATTAGGGAAGTTTTCAACTATAATTTCTTCAAATATTTTCTCAGTCCCTTTCTTTTTCTCTTCTTCTGGATCCCTATAATTCGAATGTTGGTGCGTTTAATGTTGTCTCAGAGGTCTCTGAGACTGTCCTCAATTCTCTTCATTTGTTTTTCTTTACTCTGCTCTGCGGTAGTTATTTCCACTATCATTTTTTTTTTTTTTTTTTTTTTTTGAGGTACGCAGGCCTCTCACTACTGTGGCCTCCCCCGTTGCGGAGCACAGGCTCCGGACGCGCAGGCCCAGAGGCCATGGCTCACGGGCCCAGCCGCTCTGTGGCATGTGGGATCCTCCCGGACCGGGGCATGAACTCGTGTCCCCTGCATTGGCAGGTGGACTCTCAACCACTGCGCCACCAGGGAAGCCCTCCACTATCTTATCTTCCAGGTCACTTATCCGTCCTTCTGCCTTAGTTATTCTGCTACTGATTCCTTCTAGAAAATTTTAAATTTCATTTATTGTGTTGTCCATCAGTTTGTTTGCTCTTTAGTTCTTCTAGGTCCTTGTTAAACCTTTCTTGTATTTTCTGCATTCTATTTCCAAGATTTTGGATCATCTTTACTATCATTACTCTGAATTCTTTTTCAGGTAGACTGCCTATTTCCTTTTCATTTTTTTGGTCTGGTGGGTTTTCACCTTGCTCCTTCATCTGCTGTGTATTTCTCTGTCTTCTCATTTTGCTTAACTTACTGTCTTTGGGGTCTCTTTTTCACAGGCTGCAGGTTTGTAGTTCCTGTTGTTTTGGGTTCTGCCCCCAGTGGGTATGGTTCTTTCACTGGGTTGTGTAGGCTTCCTGGTGGAGGGGACTGGTGCCTGTGTTCTGATGGATGAGGCTGAATTTTGTCTTTCTGGTGGGCAGGACCGTGTCTGGTGGTATGTTTGGGGGTGTCTGTGAACTTACTATGATTTTAGGCAGCCTCTCTGATAATGGGTGGGGTTGTGTTCCTGTCTTGCTAGATGTTTGGCATAGGATGTCCAGCACTGGAGCTTGCTGGTCACTAAGTGGAGCTGGGTCTTAGCGTTGAGATGAAGATCTCTAGGAGAGCTCTCACCGAGTGATATTATATGGGGCCAGTAGGTCTCTGGTGAACCAATGTCCTGAACTCGGTTCTCCTACCTCAGAGTCTCAGGCCTGACACCTGGCCAGAGCACCAAGACCCTGTCTGCCACACAGCTCAGAAGAAAGGGAGAAAAGAAAAAAATAATAAAGAAAGACAAATAATAAAATAAAGTTATTAACATAAAAATTTTAAAATACATATTATTAAAATAAAATGTAATTTAAAAAAAAAAAGAGGGCAACCAAAACAATAAACAAATCCACCAATGATAACAAGCACTAAAAACTATACTAATAAAAAACGGACAGATAGAACCCTAGGACAAATGGTAAAAGTAAACCTATACAGACAAAATCACACAAAGAAGTATACACATACACACTACCAAAAAGAGAAAAAGGGGAAAAAAAATATATGTATATATATAAAATAAAAGGAAGAGAGCCACCAAATCAATAAATAAATCTACCAGTGATAATAAGCTCTAAATACTAAACTAAGGTAAACATAAAACTAGAAACAAATTAGACGCAGAAAGCAAACCCCAAGTCTACAGTTGCTCCCAAAGTCCACCACCTCAGTTTTGGGATGATTCGTTGTCTACTCAGGTATTCCACAGACACAGGGTACATCAAGTTGACTGTGGAGGTTTAATGCGCTGCTCGTGAGGCTGCACAGATAGATTTCCCTTTCTCATCTTTGTTCCCACAGCTCCTGGGGTTCAACTTTGGATTTGGCACCACCTCTGCACGTAGGTCACCCTCTGGCATCTGTTCTTCACCCAGACAGGAGGGGTTTAAAGGAGTAGCTGATTCAGGGGCTCTGGCTCACTCAGGCCGGGGGGAGGGAGAGGTATGGAATGCGGGGCGAGCCTGCGGCGGCAGAAGTCAAAATGTTGCAACAGCCTGAGGAACACCATGTGTTCTCACGGGGAAGTTGTCCCTGGATCACGGGACCCTGGCAGTGGCGGGCTGCACAGGCTCCCAGGAGGGGAGGTGTGGAGAGTGACCTGTGCTTGCACACAGGATTCTTGGTGGCTGCAGCCACAGCGTTAGCATTCCATGCCCGTCTCTGGGGTCCAAGCTGATAGCCGTGGCTCGCACCCATCTCTGGAGCTCATTTAGGCGGTGCTCTGAATCCCCTCTCCTCACGCACCCCAAAACAATGGTCTCTTGCCTCTTCAGCAGGTCCAGACTTTTTCCCAGACTCCTCCTGGCTAGCTGTGGTGCACTAGCCCCCTTCAGGCTGTGTTCACGCAGCCAACCCCAGTCCTGTCCCTGGGATCTGACCTCTGAAGCCTGAGCCTCAGCTGCCAGCCCCCACCCGCCCTGGCAGGTGAGGAGACAAGCCTCTCAGGCTGGTGAGTGTTGGTCAGCATTGATCCCCTGTGCAGGAATCTCTCCACTTTGCTCTCTGCACCCCTGTTGCTGCACTCTCCTCCGTGGCTCCAAAGCTTCCCTCCACACCCACCCCCCATCTCCACCAGTGAAGGAGCTTCCTAGTGTGTGCAGACTTTTCCTCCTTCACAGCTCCCTCCCAGAGGTGCAGGTCTCATCCCTATTCTTTGGTCTCTGTTTTTCCTTTCTTCTTTTGCCCTACACCAAGGTACATGGGGAGTTTCTTGACTTTTGGGAAGTCTGAGGTTTTCTGCCAGCATTCAGCAGGTGTTCTGTAGGAGTTGTTCCACATGTAGATATATTTTTGATGTATTTGTGGGGAGGAAAGTGATCTCCACGTCTTACTCCTCTGCCATCTTGAAGGTCCTCCCTGACACATCCCCCATCACTGTTTTATATATCACTTAAAACACACACACACACACACACACACACACACAAAACCTCCTGCTAATTTGATACAATGCTTTCTCATTCCTTTGTTTGTAGTTACTGGAAAAGCCCTTGCAGACACAGACATATTTGTTTCACTAATATCAGATTTATTCCCTGATATTGTTTCCATACCATTTTACCTACACAGCAACTTTGTTTCAATGTTGAATCATAATACAATCTTTCTGAAGACATTTTAGAAGGCAGTAAAGTTCAACACATGTATTACCAACAAGTGCAGAACACAACCGAAGTACATGAACGACTTTGACCAGGTTTGGCTAGCACAAATGGTAACAACTACATCCTACCTCTCGTTGGGCCTACAGCAATTATAAGATGCTATCAATTGGAGAAGCAACCCTATTTCCAAAATGTCAAAATACAAAAAAATGTGTATCTTTAAATCATTGAAATATGGCAACGTAAAGTCTGTATATATCATCACTCAACTAGTATCAATACATGTTAATACACTGAAACACTTTTGCACTACTCAATGTAACAACATTTTTGGGTTTTAGTCCCTCCCTAGGTACTGGGGAATAAAAATCTGACTAAATCATAATCTTTGCCCTTTAGTATCATGAAGGCAACCAACACAGAAAGAAATATTTATAATACAAAATAAGAAGAGCCATAACGGAAGTAAGACAAAGTGCTATGGGAAAAGAAGAGGGAATGATTAATGCTGCTTAGGGGAACTGCATTACTATTTTGTAACATGATCTTCATTACTCAATTTTCAAGGATATAATAACTTCATTTTTACGTGCTCCAACTCTAGGAAATTTCTTGAATTTAACTTGGGTTCTCAGACATTACTACTCTTTGATTTACTATTTAAATATGTAAAAACAAGTACAAAAACTTTTCTAGACAGAAATGTCAAACTCATATCAATTATGGGCAATTTAAAGTTTAGGGTATTTAAGGCAATGTTTTCTTTAAATTTTAAATAATAAAATTATTTAAGGGAGACAATAATCTTAAATAATATAAAAATCACTGAGTAACTTATTTAAAAAGAAATTTTAACAATAATTAAAAACTCGCTCTAGTCTTTCAACAGTGCTAGAAAAATTGTATGTCTGTATACAAAAAAAAAAAATAAAGAACCTTGATTCATAGCTACAAAAATAAACCCAAAATAGATGATTTACCTAAATGTGAAAAACTAAAACTGTAAAATTTCTAGAAGAAAACAGAGAAGAAAGTCTTTGTGACCCTGATTAGGTAATTTTTTTAGATATGACACCAAAATCCCAATCTACAAAATAAAATGTGATAAATGAGACTTTAAGAGTTTCTTTTCTTCACTGATAAAAGAGTGAAAAAATAAATCACAGATTGGGAGAAAATATTTGCAAATCACCTGTCTGATAAAAGACTTTAATATAAAATATATAAAGAACTCTTCAAGAAGATATAAAGATGCTCAACATCATTAGGCATTAGGGAAATGCAAAACAAAACCACAATGAGAAACCATTTCACAGCCAGTAGGATGCTAAAACCAGAAAAACTGACAAAACCAAATAATGACTAGGATGTGGAGCAACCAGAACTCTCATACATTCCTGGTGGGAATGCAAAATGGTACAGCCACTTTGAAAATTGGTTTGGAAGTTTCTTATAACATTTAAAATATGCTTACCAAATAATCCTATGATCCCACTCCTAGGTATTTACCCAAGTGAAATGAAAACCTATGTTCCCACAAAAACCTGTATACAAATGTTCATAGTAGCTTTATTCATAACCATCAGAAATTGGAAACAACTCAAATGTACCTCCAGTGGAGGATGGATAAACAAACTGTGGTACATCCATACAATGGAATACTACTTGACAATAAAAGGGACAAACTCCACATTCACAATGACATGAATGAATCTGAAATGCATATGTTAAGTGAAAGAAACCAGACTCAAAAGACTACCTACTGAATGACTGCATTTATATGACATTCTTGTAAAAGGGACACAAAATAGATCAATGGGTGCCAGGGGGGTGGGACCTGACCACAAAGAGGTACTGATCAGGGCATAATGGGGTGATGGAACTGTTCTATATCTTAATTATCATAGGAGACACGTACATAATTGTATACATTTGTCAAAACCTACAAAAATTTACACTAAAAAAGATGAATTTTAATGTATGTAAGTTACATCTTAATTTTTACAAAATTCATACCAAATTAGAAAAATGACTTAAAATTAAAGGAACAACATATTTTGCCTAGCTCAAACCTAACATAAACAATCAGTGTCCACTCTGGGTTACTTCTACATAAGGAAAGAATTCTAAAAGAATACAGTGTAATTTACCAGGAAAGATAAATGTCTAGACTTAAAAGAGTAGTATAAATAAAATAAACTGGTAAACCTATTCCTTCAAATTTATTGAAACCTGAGTGGCAGATTTCCCTGTTTATGAAAACCCTGCCTTTTGACTAAGAACTACAGACACAGGGCGGCTGGTGGAAATGGCCACTTCGTTCAAATGGGAACGATGGACTCCATGAAACGAAGAGTACAAAGTATGGTGCTAAGTAAATACAGGACCAGTGGTAAACCAACAACAGCAACAAAACAAACAAAAAACTTTTTGTTAGAATTTGAAAATAACAAATTCAGTTAAAGCAATTCCTACTGCTGTTTGTTTCTCAAAACCAAACCAGTTGCTTAGACACATGCCTCTTTCTAACATGGAATGTGCTGACATTCAGCACATTTTATGAAAAAGGGACAAATGAATGAAATGTTTAGCTAGAAAAACTTGTCATCACCAACTTGACATGTGACTTTTAAGCTTTAGTAACTGCTTCACTATCCTCTGTAATTATAGAATTGAGTTTCCATCATTTTTTAAATTATTAATGATATTTTGAGGTAAGTGTTGCTTTAAACTTTTATACATTTTTGTCAGTTAAAAAAAAGAAACACAAATGGATTATTCTTGAGATGGCATTCAAGTCCACTTTCTGCCCTAAAGTGCTGTATTTATTTTGACATAAAACATTCTGAAGGTAGAGATAGATCCAAAAAAGGAAACACCAAAAACGTTATATTTTATGACATGGGGTTTTATTAGACAAAGTTAAACTTTTGGGGGTGAGCCTTGAATGAGGAATTTACAGATCAAGAGCAGCATTTCTACTCTGACACAGCGTAACCACATCAGCTTAGGCCAGTCTGCTAGCTCGCTGAGTCTCAGTTTCTTTCATTGTAAAATGAGGTACTGGATTAGGTTTTTAAAAAAGATTGTCTACGATAAACTAAACACACAAATATTGATCTGACACAGTGCTTTGAGAACCTTTGTGAGGTGTTTATTGATAGTTTATTGGAATAAAATCACTATTGCCTTTGTACTCAAGAACTGGGTTTTTCCAAAGAAAACAGAAAAGCCTAGGCCTCAGTTGTATGGATATGCTGAAACAGAACTCAAACTCTCTCTTAATTATCATGACACCTTTTCAAATGAACAAGCATTTCTAAAGATGACCATGCTGATTAAAGAGTAGACAAGTTAAGTCAGCACTGCCCAGGGTTCAGTGCCTTTCTTCATCAGCAAAATGGCTTCCTTTAGCATCCTCCTTACTTTCTTTACCCAAATTGTTGAAAGTGACATTAAGACCAAGAACCATGGAACAGGGCTTCCCTGGTGACGCAGTGGTTGAGAGTCCACCTGCCGATGCAGGGCACACGGGTTCGTGCCCCGGTCCGGGAAGATCCCACATGCCGCGGACCGGCTGGGCCCGTGAGCCATGGCTGCTGAGCCTGCGCGTCCGGAGCCTGTGCTCCGCAACGGGAGAGGCCGCAACAGTGAGAGGCCCGCGTTCCGAGAACCATGGAACAAAAGAAAAAATTCCCTTATTTTTCCTCTTGCCTCTTTTCCACCATTTTAATGCATTTGAGAATCTACCCACTAGCCAGCAGTATCATCCATTCTTTAGAACCCTGACGTATATGCTCCTAACTGATCTATTTTCCTGTCATTACTTTCAGCCCCTGAGTTTTGAAACCAAGAAAAGCTACACCTTAAAAGTGGAGGGAGCCAATCCTCACCTAGAGATGCGTTTTCTGAACCTAGGCCCATTTCAGGACACAACCACAGTGCACATCAGTGTGGAAGATGTGGATGAGCCCCCTGTGTTTGAACCTGGCTTTTATTTTGTGGAGGTACCTGAAGATGTGGCAATTGGAACAACCATACAGATCATTTCTGCCAAGGATCCAGATGTGACCAACAACTCAATCAGGTTTTTCTACACATTTCACCTTATCCTTATATCCTGGAATCTTCCCTTATATCTAATTTTCTAGCACTTTTTCTCTGCTTCTTCCATCTCTGGACACTCTCCTATTTCTTTAAATTCTTTTCTTCTTAAATAATGTGGACTTTTCATGGTATTTATAAATGAAGTGCCATTATGTCTACAACTCACTGTCAGCTGGTTCAGCAACACACATACACACACCTCTCAATTCTCAATTGTGGCCTTACTGACATTTGGGGGTGGATAATTCTTTGTTGAGGGGGCTGCCTGTTCAATGCATTGTACAATGTTTAGCAGCATCTCTAGCCTCTACCTACAAAATGCTAGTAGCATCCCCTGAGTGGTAACAATCTAAAAAGTCCCCAGATATTGCCAAATAGACAGATACATAGATGTCAAAACGTTAAAAGTCGTTGAATCTTAGTGGTGAATATAAAGGTGATTACTGTACATTCTTTTAATTTTTATGAACCTTTGATTTTTTTACTTTAAAAAATGGAAAACACATATATAAACACATATTTCCATATACTATACAAAGAACAGACACAGAAACTACTACTGTTGTCAACAGCTTTGATGCCATGTAGAGTGGCTTTCTATTGCAAGCCCACATAACAACCTCTCCAAAGTATGTTTTGAACATCAAGATTCCAACCTAGATGCTTCGCCCTCAGGAGGGGTATAGAGCTGCTCTTATAGCCATGGCCATCTCCTGTTGACTATGGAACCAAAGTGCAAACCGCTGGTGGACAGATTGACACTTCAACCTTCCAGAGCAACTGCCAAGCCTCTGAAGCTTGACACAAAAGATCAGGATTCCAAGGCTGTTTGAGGCCATCTGTCACGTTAATTGTTGAAAGCTACACAAATGGATCTAGGGCTTTAGTGCAGATAGCACATTTTAAACACACCTTGATTCATCAAAGGCCTTTTCTGTCAGCCGGTTACCTTCCTCACCTGATGCCATTTTGTATTTAATGAAAATGTGCTTTTGCAGTCTAATAAAGATGGGTCTCTCCTGAGTTTAACCATACTGGGGGAAATCTGTTTCCTCTAACCAATTAGCAAACATTTTACATTTTCAGGCATTAAAATGGCTAAAATTATTTTGCTTGAATTCTGATATTTGATTTTTAGAAGAAAACTAATCTTTATGAGCTGTAACAATTTTATAGAAGTGATATTTCAACCTTAAGCTTTCTAAATGTATAATAGAAGTTAGTGGAATATTACCCCCAAAACAACAACACAAATGAAACCAATTCTATTATAAATTTATATTTGTAATATAAATATTATAGTTATATCAGAAGCCAAGAATATATATCTATCTTCTGATTAATCTATTCATATCAGAGACACTACTGTGGGAAAAAACTCTAGACAATAAAACTTTATGGAGGGAAAGTGTTTGAAATAAAATAAGCACAGTCTGAAAAAAATCAGATCTCATTTCTAAAAGAGTCAATCAGAATATCCAGTGGATGCTTCCACATCTTCTTTCCAGATTCTGATTCTGGACTCCTACATGGTAAGCACTGGAAAAATGATTTTGTCAGGAGTCACACTACTAAATGACAAGCAAAAGAGACTGAAAGCAGTCAAGAAACAAGGAAATTCACACACACACACACACACACACACACACACACACACACACCTAGAGCAAGTGTGCACTATTCAGGACTAAAGTCGTTATCTCAACACATATCTAGGAAGGAAGGAGAAACACCAGCAGGCCTAGATCCACTGCTGGCATGGAGCAAAATGAGGATACAAAATGAGGGAATCCTGTCTGGCTAACCGAAAATGCTGCTTCAGATGATAAGCCACTGAAAACTGTCAGTTGGCTGGCATGGCACTGATGCAATTAACATCAGGGAGGTCTATAGTAGGGTGCCTGTGTAGTCCAATACATCCCAGTCAGGAGGAATCCAAGAGTCAATAGGCGGGAGGCATAGAGCAGGGTCCACTGGGCTTATTCTAGGGCAGGGTTCTAGGTCTTGAAAGAGAAACTGGCAAGAACAAGGCAACAGCCACAGGCCTGGAGGTAACACGATAAGCGTTCAGGCACAGAGGATAAAGCAGAATTCCACTTATCATAACTAGAGATAATTGTCCCTCTGCATTTCGGCTGGAAAGAAGGGACAGAATTCATATTGTGAGATAGAGTCTCTGACCCTTTGTACTGTCCCACAGGAACAAAGAATGGTCTCTGGAGCCCAGCAGAACACCAGGGGTCCTGGATTCTGAGAAGGAAAAGCAACTAGAAGTCAAATCTCTGGCTATTACTTAATAAACCCATTTGGAAAGTACTTTCCTACATTATCTTTCACCAAATTGCTTGTTTTCTCCTTATTTATACTATAAAAGTTATTTTCTTTTAAAAATAATTTGAATATGCCATATGCCACTTGTCTATCTTGTGCATTTTTGTTGCAAATAAATGAGGTTCACATTCCTAAAAAGAAAATTCATATTAAATCACCCAAAAAACAACATACCACCTGAGGTTCAAATGCTATGGATAAAAGGTCACTGAACTTTTTAAAAAGATTATCAGGACTTTTATAATCTCATTTCTAGAAAGTTTATGGTGTGTTCAGGCATATAAGCTGGTCATCATTTATTAGTAAAGCCCAAAACTAAGTCTCCAGATTTAGTTATATGTACATGAAAATTACAATGTTTGGATCACCTAAATTTTTAATAAATGCTCAAGGAATTTCTAGCAAGCAGGAAACTGAACCATTAGGCAACTGAAATAGGCTCCTGCTCGTATGGAAACAGCTTGTCCCCCTGTGCCTTCCTAGAGTATGTATGGATTCAGGGAGCCTGTCCATGACACCCTACCTCCAAAAGCACTCCTAAATTCAGAGAATGTCCTCAGCCAAGTAAACAAGCAGGGAGCTCAACGAACACCAGCTACTGTTGGCTGAAGGCAGTTCTGTATGTGTATGTTATGCCTATACATATGAGAATATTATGATTAGAGAAAGGAAAACTACCTACATAATTCACTAGTGTGTCCCAATTTCCTCATTTTCTATCTGTATCTATGCCTTTAAATTTGTTCTCTTGAGTCCTGAAAATTGGCCCAGCGTCCCATTCAGAGTAATGAATGCTATCATTGCCTCAATTCAGGCCCCGCTTGGGAAATGGAAGAGGAATTCCACTTGAGGGAGGCTTCTCTGAGGCAGGCCTGCAGCGTTTCCTCTCAGTGTGTCAGCGGCAGTACTGTCATGGGTTCTGTCAGTTATTTCCATCATTCCATCTCCCCTACCATCTGTGACATTTGCTATGGCCTTGTAGGTTTGAATGCAGGAAGCTGGTTCATCATAGGCTGCCTCTCCCCTCAGCATTATGCCTACAACTTGGAGAGCTGCCATCAGGGTTACAGCTCTGTGGGCTGAATGGCTGGCTTTTCTCCTGTTTGGGGAGCTGGAAGAAAAGACTGTCAGGAGCCAACCAGTATTTTTTCTCTAAGATAAATTCAAATCTTAAAATAGCCAGTAAACTTTAAAACTAAATCACTAATTATACCTAAAAAAAAAAAAAACGCTCCAGTTAATTTTAAATTAACTTTGTAGGCATGTGTTTATTCTTTATTAAATAGTCAACTGTCGGCTATCATGGCTTAATCTATCTTCAAAAAACAGTTAAGGCTTTGTTTCCTTAAGCAATCTCATACATTCCATATGCCTAGGTTTGATTCCCAGCCGTGCAACCTTGGGTAAATGTCTTAACCTTTCCATGCTCCAGTTTTCTCACCTGTAAAATGGGGATGATAAATAGTACCTACCTCATAGGTTTATTGTGGGTATTATATGAGTCAATACAGGTAAGATGTTTAGAGCAGTGCCTGGCTACAGTAACAGGGTCAGAAGCAGAGAGAAGCATTACTTTACTTATTTAAATTTCCCAACACTTGGAGAGTTAGAACTGAAATGTTTCCAACTTCTCCAGCCTTTAGTGGTAACCTTTCCCTTTAATTCCTAATTCTCTGAACAGTCATCCTGAATCTCTGCAGGAAAAAATAAATACTCGAAACAAAATACTTTACCAAATAATACATATACTGGTATATACTTTATTTATTTATTTATATTGAAACAAAAGTTTTACCATCAATATTTACCCTTACTGGAATACAGTCTGGCATACATATACATGTTCTTTCTACACTAGTCACAACCCACCATATTTATTTCAGATTGAAAAACAATGCACTAAAGTAAAGAAACTACTTACTCCCATCAAATGGGCAGTATTTCCCAGTTTCAACAACTTTAAGATAGAGACTGCAATTGCTGGCAACTTTTTTTTTTTTTTTTTGGCCATGCTGCGCAGCTTGTGGGATCTTAGTTCCCTGATCAGGGATTGAACCTGGGCCCTCGGCAGTGAAAGCCCGGAGTCCTAACCACTGGACCACCAGGGAATTCCACTGGCAACTTTTTTTAAATTAATTTTTACTGGATTATGGTTGATTTACAATGTTGTGTTAGTTTCAGGTTTACAGCAAAATGAATCAGTTATACATATACATATATCCACTCTTTTAGATTCTATTCCCATATAGGTCATTAAAGAGTATTGCGTAGAGTTCCCTGTGCTATACAGTAGGTTCTTATTAGTTATCTATTTTATATATAGTAGTGTGTATATGCCAATCCCAATCTCCCAATGTATCCCTCCCCCCCGCGCTTTGTCCTTGATAACCGTAAGTTTGTTTTCTACATCTGTGACTCTATTTCTGTTTTGAAAATAGGTTTGTTTGCAACCGCTGGCAACTTTAAATGGAATTTAGAACCCAATATGTTACAATAGCTTATATATATATAATATATAAGAAAGAGAATCATTTATATATAATTTACTGTATATTATATATACAATAGTTTATATATAAACACATGTATGTTTCAAATCTTACTGTTAGCTGCAAATTATTAGCTGTGTAACTGTATGAAAGTGACTTAACTTCTCTAAGTCCTAGTTTCCTGTTAGGTGAGATAATACCTACATCCTAGAGATCCTGTAGAATTTAAAAAGAAGCTATAGATAAATACAGCCCATCCTGAACTCTCCACAGACTGGCCTGTAACTTGCAACACTGTGCCTTCTAGAATTGCAGTTTCTCTGCTATTCCCCAGTAAACTCAAGTTCAGAAACCCCATTAAAGACTCTGGCCTAGAGTTTCCTCTTGCTCCTGTCTTTGCCACCCAACCAAAACCTGGACCTTCCTCTGTGGCCCTGCAGGGCATGCAGTGACTCCCCTCTGAGATCTAACAAATTTATGTGATTACAAGTTTAAACCCAAGAAGACCTTCAAGATGGCTGAGGGTAAGACATGGAGATCACCTTCCTCCCCACAAATATATCAAAATACATCTACATGTGGAAAAACTTCTACAGAACACCTACTGAACACTGGCAGAAGACCTCAGACTTCCCAAAAGGCAAGAAACTCCGCACATACCTGGCTGTGTGGCTGACAGGGTCCTGGTGCTCTGGCCAGGTGTCAGGCCTGAGCCTCTGAGGTGGGAGAGCCGAGTTCAGGATACTGGGCCACCAGAAACCATCCAGCCCCATGTAATATCAATCGGCGATGGCAAGAGCTCTCCCAGAGACCTCCGTCTCAATGCTAAGACCCAGCTCCACTCAACAACCAGCAAGCTCCAGTGCTGGATACCCTATGCCAAACAACTAGCAAGACAAGAACACAACCCCACCCATTAGCACAGAGGCTGTCTAAAATCATAATAAGTTCACAGACACCCCAAAACATACCACCGGACACGGTCCTGCCGACCAGAAAGACAAGACCCAGCCTCATCCACCAGAACACAGGCACCAGTCCCCTCCACCACGAAGCCTACTCAACCACTGAACCAACCTGACCCAATGGGGGCAGACACCAAAAAAACGGGAACTACAAACCTGGAGACCCCAAACACAGTAAGTTAAGCAAAATGAGAAGGCAGAGAAATACACAGCAGATGAAGGAGCAAAGTAAAAACTCACCAGACCAAACAAATGAAGAGGAAATAGGCAGTATACCTGAAAAAGAATTCAGAGTAATGACAGTAAAGGTGATCCAAAATCGTGGAAACAGAATGGACAAAATACAAGAAATGTTTAACAAGGACCTAGAAGAACTACAGAGCAAACACACAATGATGAGTGACACAATAAATGATATTTAAAACTCTCCAGAAGGAATCAATAGCAGAATAACTGAGGCAGAAGAACAGATAAGTGAACTGAAGATAAAATAGTGGAAATAACTATCGCAGAGCATAATAAAGAAAAAAGAATGAAAAGAATTGAGGACAGTCTCAGAGACCTCAGAGACAACATTAAACACACCAACATTCGAATTATAGGGATCCCAGAAGAAGAGAAAAAGAAAGGGACTGAGAAAATATTTGAAGAGATTGTAGTTAAAAACTTCCCTAATATGGGAAAGGAAATAGTCAATCAAGTCCAGGAAGCACAGCGAGTCCCATACAGGATAAATCCAAGGAGAACCACGCCAAGACACATATTAATCAAACTATCAAACATTAAATACAAAGAAAAAATATTAAAAGCAGCAAGGGAAAAGCAACAAATAACATACAAGGGAATCCCCATGAGGTTAACAGCTGATCTTTCAGCAGAAACTCTGCGAGCCAGAATGGAGTGGCAAGACATATTTAAAGTGATGAAAGGGAAGAACCTACAACCAAGATTACTCTACCCAGCAAGGATCTCATTCAGGTTTGATGGAAAAATTAAAAGCTTTACAGACAAAGAGAATTCTGCGCCACCAAACCAGCTTTACAACAAATGCTAAAGGAACTTCTCTAGGCAGGAAACACAAGAGAAGGAAAAGACCTACAACTAAGAATTAAGAAAATGGTAATAGGAACATATATATCAATAATTACCTTGAATGTAAATGGATTAAATTCTCCAACCAAAAGACACAGACTGGATGAATGGATACAAAAACAAGACCCATATATATGCTGTCTACAAGAGACCCACTTCAGAGCCAGGGACACATACAGACTGAAAAGGAGGAATTGGAAAAAGATATTCCATGCAAATGGAAATCAAAAGAAAGCTGGAGTAGCAATTCTCATATCAGACAAAAGAGTCTTTAAAATAAAAATTGTTTGTGACAAGAGACAAAGCAGGACACCACATAATGATCAAGGGATCAATCCAAGAAGAAGATATAACAACTGTAAATATTTATGCACCCTACATAGGAGCACCTCAATACATAAGGCAAATGGTATCAGCCATAAAAGGGGAAATTGACAGTAATACAGTCATAGTAGAGGATTTTAACACCCCACTTTCACCAATGGACAGATCATCCAAAATGAAAATAAATAAGGAAACACAAGCTTAAAATTACACATTAAACAAGATGGATTTAATTGATATTTATAGGACATTTCATCCAAAAACAACAGAATACACTTTCTTCTCAAGTGCTCATGGGATGTTCTCCAGGGTAGATCATATCTTGGTTCACAAATCAAGCCTTGGGAAATTTAAGAAAATTGAAATCGTACCAAGTATCTTTTCTTACCACAACACTATAAGAGGAGATATCAATTACAGGAAAAAAAGTGTAAAACATGCAAACACATTGGAGGCTAAACAGTACACTACTAAATAACCAAGAGATCACTGAAGAAATCAAAGAGGAAATCAAAAAATACCTAGAAACAAATGACCATGAAAACACGATGACCCCAAACCTATGGGATGCAGAAAAAGCAGTTCTAAGATGGAAGTTCATAGCAATACAATCCCATCTCAAGAAATAAGAAAAAAACTCAAATAAACAACCTAAACTGACACCTAAAGCAACTGGAGGAAGAAGAACAAAAAAAACCCGAAGTTAGCAGAAGGAAAGAAATCATAAAGATCAGATCAGAAATAAATGAAAAGGAAATGGAGGAAATGATAGCAAAGAACAATAAAACTAAAAGCTGGTTCTTTGAGAAGGCAAACAAAATTGATAAACCGTTAGCCAGACTCATCAAGGAAAAAGGGAAAAGACTCAAATCAATAGAATGAAACAGAAGAAGTAACAACTGACACTGCAGAAGTACAAAGGAACATGAGAGATTTCTACAAGCAACTATATGACAATAAAATGGACAACCTGGAAGAAAAGGACAAATTCTTAGAAAAGCACAACCGTCTGAGACTGAACCAGGAAGAAATAGAAAATATAAACAGACCAGTCACAAGCACTGAAATTGAAACTGTGATTAAAAATCTTCCAACAAGGGGCTTCCCTGGTGGTGCAGTGGTTGAGAGTCCACCTGCCGATGCAGGCAACACGGGTTCGTGCCCCGGTCTGGGAAGATCCCACATGCCGCGGAGCGGCTGGGCCCGTGAGCCATGGCCGCTGAGCCTGCGCGTCCGGAGCCTGTGCTCCACAATGAAACAGTGAGAGGCCCGCATACCGCAAAAAAAAAAAAAAAAATCTTCCAACAAAAGCCCAGAACCAGATGGCTTCACAGGCAAATTCTATCAAACATTTAGAGAAGAGCTAACACCTATCTCTCCCAAACTCTTCCAAAATATAGCACAGGGAGGAACACTCCCAAACTCATTCTACGAGGCCACCATCACCTGATACTGAAACCAGACAAGGATGTCACAAAAAAAAGAAAACTACAGGCCAATATTACTGATGAACATAGAGGCAAAAATCCTCAACAAAATACTAGTAAGCAGAATCCAACAGCACATTAAAAGGATCATACACATGATCAAGTGGGGTTTATCCCAGGAATGCAAGGATTCTACAGTATACGCAAATCAGTCAGTGTGATACACCATATTAACAAACTGAAGGATAAAAACCATATGATCACCTCAATAGATCAGAAAAAGCTTTTGACAAAATTCAACACCCATTTATGATAAAAACCCTCCAGAAAGTAGGCAAAGAGGGAACTTACCTCAACATAATAAAGGCCATATGTGACAAACCCACACCAACATCATTCTCAATGGTGAAAAACTGAAACCATTTCCACTAAGATCAGGAATAAGACAAGGTTGCCCCCTCCCATCACTATTATTCAACATAGTTCTGGAATTTTTAGCCATAGCAATCAGAGAAGAAAACGAAATAAGAAAAATCCAAATCGGAAAAGAAGCAGTAAAACTCTCACTGTTTGCAGATGACATGATACTATACATAGAGAACCCTAAAGATGCTACCAGAAAACTACTAGAGCTAATCAATGAATTTGGTAAAGTAGCAGGATGCAAAATTAATGCACAGAAAGTCTCTTGCATTCCTATACACTAATGATGAAAAATCTGAAAGAGAAATGGGAGTGTTTCCCATTTACCACTGCAACAAAAAGAATAAAATACCTAGGAATAAACCTACCTAAGGAGACAAAAGACCTGTATGCAGAAAGTATAAGACACTGATGAAAGAAAGTAAAGATGATACAGACATAACATGTTCTTGGACTGGAAGAATCAACATTGTGAAAACGACTATACTACCCAAAGCAATCTACAGATTCAATGCAATCCCCATCAAACCACCAATGGCATTTATCACAGAACTAGAACAAAAAACTGCACAATTTGTATGGAAACACAGAAGACCCCGAATAGCCAAAGCAATTTTGAGAAAGAAAAACAGAGCTGGAGGAATCAGACTCCTGGAATTCAGACTGTACTACAAAGCTACAGTAATCAAGACAGTATGGCACTGGCACAAAAACAGAAATATAGATCAATGGAACAGGATAGAAAGCCCAGAGAAAAACCCACATACATATGGTCGGTCCCCTTATCTTTGATAAAGGATGCAAGAATATACAATGGAGAAAAGACAACCTCTTCAATAAGTGGTGCTGGGAAAACTGGACAGCTACATGTAAAAGAATGAAATTAGAACACTCCCTAACACCATACACAAAAACTCAATATGGATTAAAGATCTAAATGTAAGCCCAGATACTATAAAACTCTTTAGAGGAAAACAAAGGCAGAACACTCTATGGCATAAATCACAGCAAGATCCTTTTTGACCCACCTCCTAGAGAAATGGAAATAAAAACAAAAATAAACAAATGGGACCTAACGAAACTTAAAAGCTTTTGCACATCAAAGGAAAGCATAAACGAAAAGACAACCCTCTGAATGGGAGAAAATATTTGCAAATGAAGCAACTGACAAAGGATTAATCTCCAAAATATACAAGCAGCTCAATATCAAAAAAACAAACAACCCAATCCAAAAATGGGCAGAACACCTAAATAGACATTTGTCCAAAGAAGATATACAGATTGTCAACAAACACATGAAAGGATGCTCAACATCACTAATCATTGGAGAAATGCAAATCAAAATTACAATGAGGTATCAAGTCACACCAGTCAGAATGGCCAGCATCAAAAAATCTACAAACAGGGCTTCCCTGGTGGCGCAGTGGTTGGGAGTCTGCCTGCCGATGCGGGGGACGCCGGTTCATGCCCCGGTCTGGGAAGATCCCACATGCCGCGGAGCGGCTGGGCCTGTGACCCATGGCCGCTGAGCCTGCGCGTCTGGAGCCTGTGCTGCGCAATGGGAGAGGCCCGTGTACTGCAAAAAAAAAAAAAAAATCTACAAACAGTAAATGCTGGAGAGGGTGTGGAGAAAAGGGAACCCTCTTGCACTGTTGGTGGGAATGTAAATTGATATAGCCACTCTCACAGCATGGAGGTTCCTTAAAAACTAAAAATAGAACTACCATATGGCCCAGTAATCCCACTACTGGGCATGTACCCTGAGAAAACCGTAATTCAAAAGGAGACATGTACCACAATGTTCACTGCAGCACTATTTACAATAACCAGGACATGGAAGCAACCTAAGTGTCCATCGACAGATGAATGGATAAAGAAGATATGGCACATATATACAATGGAATAGTACTCAGCCATAGAAAGCAAGAAAATTGAGTTATCTGTAGTGAGGTGGATGGACCTAGAGTCTGTCACACAGAGTGAAGTAAGTCAGAAAGAGAAAAACAAATACCATACGCTAACACATATACATGGAATCTAAAAAACAAAAATGGTTCTAAAGGACCTAGGAGCAGGACAGGAATAAAGATGCAGACGTAGAGAATGGACTTGAGGACATGGGGAGGTAGAAGGGGAAGCTGGGACGAAGTGAGAGAGTGACATGGACATATATACACTACCAAATGTAAAATAGCTAGTGGGAAGCAGCCGCATAGCACAGGGAGATCAGCTCGGTGCTTTGTGACCACCTAGAGGGGTGGGATAGGGAGGGTGGGAGGGAGGGAGACGCAAGAGGGAAGAGATATGTATAACTGATTCACTTTGTTATAAAGCAGAAACTAACACACCATTGTAAAGTAATTATACTCCAATAAAGATGTAAAAAAAAAAAAAAAAGGAGGGGATATGGGGATATATGTATGCATATGGCTGATTCACTTTGTTGTACAGCAGAGGCTGGCACAGCATTGTGAAGCAACTGTACTCCAATAAAGATGTTAAAAATATATGTATGTTTTTGTAAAAAGAAGCTATAAAATGCCTGGTATTCAATAAACAGCAGCGATCATAACTACTGGCCATTACCAAGGACTATATAAGATTCTAAAGGATGGTTCTCAATCATGGCTACATATCAAAATCCCTTATGAAGGTTTTTAAACATACAGATGCCTGAGACTCCCTCCATACTTAGTGAATCTCCTAATATGGAAACCAGGTAAGACAACTTAGGTGAGATAATACAAAGGGTCAGACTGCCAAATCAGATTCAACAGGAATTACAGGTCTTACACAGTATCAAGGTAAATAAGGACTCAAAGGATATAAACAACAGCAAAATATGAGCTAAGCATTCTTTCCCTAGAGAGGTCTGAAACTGTCAGGTGTAGGTGCCTGTAACTATCCTTCTTTTTCCTGTATAAGGATGCATGTTGGTCCACACTGAATATGAAAAGTGTAAGCAATGGATGAAGTGCAATGCTTCAACAGAAGGAGCCATTTTGATTCTGGAACATCTGCTTTCTATACCCCATTAATTACATAGCTCACGTGACATTTTCCAGCACGCTGCGCCCAATAAATTCATAAATTCCAGGCTTCTTTACAATAAGCAACCTAGACAGACCTGGTCCATCTTGCTAGTAACATTCCATAGGTAAGGACATCCCATCTAGCAAATACCGTTAGTGTGTTTGACAGCAGGTCATTAGTATCTTTACAAAAGACCTGATTCAAATCTTTCCTCCTCAATAGGTGATACAACTTACAGGAACCAGAACCACGTAACTACACCTTTTCCAGTTCCCATTTATCGTTTCTGGACTTATTTGAATAAAATTTTTTTTGAACAAAGATATGTAGGGGCGGACATTCAGAGTGTCCCAAAAGTCTTAGGGCAGTTTTAAGCTTTAAATAGCTGAAATTGATCTTTAAAAAGCGTGAAACTACCCTAACTCTTTGGTACCCTGTTTTATTTCATTTTATGAATGAGGAAATCAAAGCAGTAATAGTTTGTTGTTGTTTTGTGTTTGGGGTTTTCTTTTGGGGGGGGCGGGGAGGGTTTTTGGACAGATAAAACAGCAATGCAGTCTTCCAAGTGCCCATAACTGAGAACTATCCTGTTTCACATGGCATGCACTCAGTTCTCTTATGGAATATGCCACAGTATGCTTATCCAAATAAAACGATGTGTGTAATCTCTGTTTTTGCAGATATTCCATTGACAGAAGCAGTGACCCTGGAAGGTTCTTCTATGTTGACATTACAACAGGTGCCCTAATGACTGCAAGACCTCTTGATCGAGAAGAGTTTTCTTGGCATAATATTACTGTCCTTGCTATGGAAATGAGTAAGTAAAACAAAAAAACTGCTCTCCATATAGTGACAAAATAGAAGCACTGGAGAAAGTGGAAGTTTCTAGAGCTTGTTGAAACAAAAATTATCTTCTTTATGGAAAGGAATGGAAATCCTGGTTTATGCAAGTGAATGAATGTATTAATTCAAATACTTATTGAGGATCTTCTATATACCTAATCCTGTGCTACAGATAAAAACACACAAATAAAACATGCAAAAGCAGCACAAAAAATAGCATTCTTAAATCAAAGAGTTAGACTTCTATATGAAGAAAAGGGAAAACTCCTGAGAACTCCAAGAGGCTTTCAATCTTTAATAAGATTAGGAATGCACAAATAGTATAAAATATTATTATTGGATGAAAGGAAACATTTATAACTTATCACTCTTATTACACACATACATATACACATACATGCATTTAAGAATTTCAGACATCTTACAACAAAAGACAGATTTATTAACATAAACTTAAAAATAAAATTGAAAACTAACAAAAACTAAATTAACATATTTATTATAATCTCAACACAAATTAGATTATATACTACTACATTGCATATTTTTCATAACACCTAGTGATGAGAAAGATTAAGGGAAATGACAAATACTAACATATTGGCAGAAGTATGTACAGCCATTCATGAGAGCAATTTGGTAACTAATCTTTGTATTAAGATCCCCCAATATATTCATACTCTTTTTCTCAAGAATTCTCCTTTAATAATTATCTTAAGGAAATAATCATAAATATTAACAAAGATTTAAGTACCCAAATGTCCACTGCATTGTTATTTTAAAATAGGGGGGAATTACCTAAATGTCTAATAATAGGAGTTTGATTAAATAAATTATGGTACAGCCACACAGTAAAATGAGACTATCATATTGATATTAATACCCATGCTTTCAAAGTATATTTCAATGATACAGAATAATCCTGCCCTAAAATATTAAAGCTCTAAATTCAACATTTTTCTTTTCTTTAATTTCAGTGCATGTGTGTGTGTGTGTGTGTGTGCGTGTGTGTGTGTGTATTAGAGAGTTTGGACACATGTAATATAATACATAACATGTAATGGAGCTCTCTGGTGGTAGGACTATGGATCACATTTATTCTTACGTTTTTCTGAATTTTTCATTATTCCTTGTATAAACAAGCAACACCAAGTTACAATGAAAAAAATGTAAATATGGCAGCACTTTTGGTAACCAAGCAATAGAAATATTCAGGGGAAAAACACAGAATAGACATTCTTGAGAGAGGAGAAAAACAATGAACCAAAAGAACAGGGCATTCTGAGGTTTAATGCAATTATTTACTATGCATAATTTCTGTGTCTTATGATTTCTATTTTGTCTTCTTGGGATGGTGGCCAAAACAGAAAAAGGCAGGAGGGGCACTAGTGGGGCTGTGAAATTATCTTTGTGTGGTAACGCCAAGCAACAGACAGACCAAAAGGACATATTTCCCCATAAGTGACTACGAGTAACTTCTCCTACCCCAGACAAAGATACAGATTTGGTGTGTCCTATACTATCTCCCTTAGTCCATAGGTGGAAATAAATGTGCAGTGTTATCTGTAATCCCATGAATAACTTGAAACCTTCTGAAACAGTAATTCAAAGAACTGATTACAGGTTTTCCCACTATCCAAAAGTAAAGTGTTCCTATGAAACCTTTTGTAAGGCAAAATGTTGTAAAACGAAGAAGCAATTACATTAGGACACATCTTGCTAACGGATGAGCAAAAAAAAAGCACAAATGCTCACAGACACAGTTCAAAGATATGGCAGCTGGATGCCGAGTATAGTTCCTGGGGAAAGAGCTTGTTGGTGCCACTCTCACAGCTCAGGGTGCGACCTGCCTTCAATTCTAGAATCTGAAGCATGAGCCAAGTGAGAGATTCAAAACCTCTTTTTAAGATTCATTTTGTGATACCTGCTCCCCCCCCACCCCGAGTCTCATCCCTCCCCTCAACCTCCTGATATCACACACCTCTCCAACACAAAACTCGTCCTGCCCATGCTTATGTTCTGGCCACACTCTTAACAGGCAACCCCTGCATCCTTGTGTTGCTATTTCCATGTACTTTATCCATTCCTTTAAAAACCAGAATGAGGAGGTAAACACCTATTCCAACAAAGAGCTGCTTTCTTGCATTTCTGAACCCTCCTCACCTTTGGTATTTGTTTGTTTTGTGTGTGCTTTTAGACAATCCTTCCCAGGTTGGAAGCGTTCCTGTCACAATCAAAGTCTTAGATGTGAATGACAATGCTCCAAAGTTCCCCAGATTCTATGAAGCTTTTGTCTGTGAGAATGCCAAAGCAGGGCAGGTAAGGCAGCCTGTGAGGGTGCACCTTGGTTAACCCCCAACATGTGGAAACGACTGTTTCAGATAACCAGATTTGTCATCAAAGAAATTTAAGACTCCAGAAACTAAGTTTACAAAAGACAGTCCCCAACTTCTGTATATCATGTTGCAACAGTTTATTTGTTAAGACAACTATTTCGAGCCTCCATTACATTTTATAATCTAAACAAGGTTGTGAATCAAGGTGGCTTACTCACCTGTGAAGCCAGGTAGTCACCCACCCTGTAACTGAACTGTATGGAACCAATTGCAGTAACACGTGCTCTGGGTCCTGGAAATGAGGGACCATGGAGATGAAGATAGGAGAAAAAAGGAGAGTCTTTTTCTCATTTTAGCGATCATCCTTGGAAGTGTTTGTAGTAAGTTTAGTTTAGTTTTTATATCTTCCTACCTCCCTTCCTTCTGGCAGCAAGTTTACAGACTGCCTGCCCTATTCTCAGAACACCTCATTACCTAGAACTACCTAGGTAATTCTACTCTCCCCTCCCTCAATTAAAACATCCATTTTATTAGTACCACTCATGTCATGTAAAGTTTTGAGAGGAAAGGCATCTGAAGGAACAAATTTCTACTTATTTGAAACAGCTTTAGTTTCATAATCTTCAGATATATTTGTGTATTTTTTAAAGTCTTCTTTTAAACCTAAATGAATATTGGGTTGACTAAATCCCAAGTGGTGTAACTGAAAAACATCCAAACTGTGCTTGGAATGGCCACGTTATTAATGTATGTGTCAGGCTGCTGCCCATCCCGTGCCCAGCCTTCCATACCTCAGATCACAGGCAATCTCTCCTCTTCTGCTCCTGCTTTTGTAAGACTCTTCAGTCCTCCCTAATGTATTTATTTCCCCCAAGCATATTTTGTGGTCCTGGATTCCGGTTTGGGGATGTTGGGTGCACATGGTAAGGACACACACTTTGGTAATTCAGGTTTTCCGGCTTTTGTAACACGGCTTTTGCTTCCACTTCTCTCACTCTCCTGCAACATCCCACTGCACAGACTCTCTCTATACAACCAAAACTTTTATTAGCTTCCTGAACTCACCAAAGATTGACTCAACACACCTTCACCATTCTACTCAAAGAAAAAGTGACTCCCTTGTTCCAGGGGGAAAAAAAATGTGTCCTGTAGTCCTTCTCATCTAAATTATCTCATCCATTGATTCTTGAAACCCAGTGCAATGGTCTATAGCATGCCTAAATTTTTTTTCAACAAGTCTAAGATAATTCTACTTCTATATCTATTGAATTTCTAATCTAGAAAGACCTGAAATATTATGCAGCTAATAAAGTTACAATGAAGACTTTCCAGCATAAGAAATGATCTGAGTTATTATAAGAAAGGAGGTATAGAAACTACATGTACATGCTTGAAGTTATGTAAAACTGTATCTGCATGTGAACAAAAATTGGGAGGCAGGATGCAAAAATAGCAATAGTTACTGTGCTAAGGTAGTTGAGATTTGAGCGAAGGGATTTGGGACTTTAATGATTTTTTTATTGTAACATGACAATTTACTTATATATTATAGAAACACCATACATAATTTTTTGTTTTATATTATATAAGATTATCATTATAATATGACAAACATAATACTTTATATTTTAATATGACAAGAAACTAACTTTTAATCTGTAATATAAAGAGTAATAGTAGCACAATAAATTAAACCCCTCATTCCCCAAAGTGAAACATTTCTTTTCTTAACAGGCTTCAGAATAGAAGGACAGGGTTTTTTTATATATATAAATTTATTTATTTATTCACTTATTTATTTTTGGCTGCGTTCGGTCTTCATTGCTGTGTGTGGGCTTTCACTAGTTGCGGTAAGCGGGGGCTACTCTTCTTTGCGGTGCACGGGCTTCTCATTGCAGAGGCTTCTCTTGTTGCGGAGCATGGGTTCTAGGTGCGCAGGCTTCAGTAGTTATGGCACATGGGCTCAGTGGTTGTGGCTCGTGGGCTCTAGAGTGCCGGCTCAGTAGTTGTGGCGCACGGGCTTCGTTGCTCCACAGCATGTGGGATCTTCCTGGACCAGGGCTCGAACCCGTGTCCCCTGCACTGGCAAGAGGATTGTTAACCACCGCACCACCAGGGAAGTCCAGAAGGACAGGTTAATAGCATGTTACCACCTCTTTTGTTTTTGCAGCACACAAGCACACCTCCCATTTCTACATTCATCTTCTAATTGTCTATTATACAGTCCTTTGAAGCATGGTTTATCTGTGACTTCAAGTTCAGATTGTGAGCCACAAGTCTATCATAGTCTGTCATATTTGTCATCTTTAGCCCAAAATACGTAAACCCTACTCTTTGATTTTGGCTCTGGGACATGTTTTGAAGATTTTCAAAAGCACACAGCTCAGTAGGTATGTCTGGTTTATGAAGAATCAGGCCTCCTCCTTGTGTTAGATTTGTCAGACACTGTCGTTAGCTTTGTATCTGCCGAGTTGGGATGTGTGCTTTCCTCTTAGGGAGAAACGAAGCCCAGAAAGAAATCAGACGACGTCTTCGGTGCAGGCTGAGGGCGGCGTGAAACCTGCTGAGCAGAATCTTGAATGGCAAGTAGGGCTGAGGATGAAATTGGACCTGCCAGGAGAGGGGAGGCCAGGAGAGCAGGCTCTGGTGCTCCTGACCTGTATCAATCGCTCACCCATTCTTTAAAGCCCTGTAACCAACCCATCATATGCCTCAGGTCCCCACCTCACCAATATACATATATACAATTTCACAGGTCAGATGTTCTGAAATGACTTTCTGTTTTCCAAGTTATACATAATCACCTATTTATAACATTCATGAAGAAACATGTCATCACGTGTTTGGCACCATGCACAAGACGGAATGTACAGGATTTGTCTCGGCAGGAATGGGGCAGTGGAGTGACCCTCGTGTATGAGCAGCATTGACGCCAGGCTGGACTGTGCGGCAGATTTATCTTCAGTGCTCTCCTGATCCCTCTCCTTTATTGCAACTCCATCCCCCCGACCTTTAGATTCAACAGAGCCCCGCTGCCAGCTGGGTTCACCAGAAGGCATAAATGAGATGGAGTTCTGGTCTAAGATGTTTATTAAGGCATGCCCTTGGGGCCAATGCCCTTGGAAGGGAAGAACTTCTGCAAGACTGGGCAAAAGGAGAAGTCCAGCTGCAGTGCAGACCCACTAACAGCCCTGGATGACTTCAAAGTGTTCTAGGACTAGGGTTCTCCTGAGTTGAAATGGGATGGCCAGGCTTTATACTATCGCATCAGTCACTGGATATGGAATGTCCTGGAAGAATGTGGTGACTGTGGGTAGGTGGCTCTCAGCAACTGAAGCAACCGCCAAAGAGACTGACAGGTGAAGGTATCAAGTCCTTCACTGAAGGGGGTCTGAGCAACACCATGTTTACCAGCAGGCCCCTTGCTGGAAGCTTTCCCCTCTGTTATTTAATCTTCCGCATACTGTGAGGGTAGCATTACCTCCTTAATTTACAGATGAAGAAAGAAAGACTAAGCAAGCCCACCTCAGCCCTCCAGCTGACCCTGAATGTTCCATTTTCTACCCTGTTAATAGCCAGTTTTTGACAGCAGGAGCGTGGTGTCTATAGGGCCAGGCCCGAGAGGGGTGGGGGGAGTCTGTGCCGTTGGCTGGCGAGAGAGCAAACACACAGGAAGGAGACCACCCCTTCGACACCTGTTCTATATCCCCCCAGTCTGCCTGCCAGTGTTTCAATTGTGTTATTTCTCACTGCTTTCTTTAGGAACTTTTCCATCCTATCTTCATAACCTTCATGGTAACTTATGACTTTGAAAAACACATGGAAAGGGCAAAATTTTGGCCAAAGAGCTCAAGAGGAAGCCACTCCACCTCTTCCTCTCCTCAGCCCCAAGCCTTGCTTCTGACTCCAGTCTGTTCTATAAAGCCCACCCTGGGGGTCTTGTGCTCTACACTTTGCCTAGCTCCCCCTCCTGCCAACAAAGAGTGACTGCTCTGCGACCCACCCCCTCACATCTGTTTTCCATTAAGCTGACACAATCAATGTAGTGTCTGCTTACTTCCCACTAGGTACTGGTCATTTTTAAATAGAGGGCTCTCAAACATAGCAATCTGACCATGAAATATTAACCCAAATGTGAGGCTAAGAAGGTGAGGCGAGGAGACAAAAAAAACTGGGAAACAGGCAGGACCTTGTGGCATCCCAGAATTATTTCACTCAAAGTCTTATTTCAACTGCCTAAAAGGGGCCAGACCTGGGGTGAGAATAGTGTGTTATGTCGATGTCTAACATCTGAGGCATTTAGGTATCATCTACCGTGTGCCTGTTAACACACTCAGGCCCAACAATAAACCAAAATTCAATTCTGCACTGTGTGATGGCACAGAGACTGCCGAGGGAAGTTTCAGGATGTCCTCGTTAGGTAAAACAATCTACTACTGGATTTCAGGGTTTGGGATCCCCCCCGCCCTTGAAGCTTTTCTTTTGACTCTGACTCACCTGATTTCATGTCCCTCCCTCAGCTGATCCAGACAGTGAGCGCAGTGGACCAAGATGACCCACGCAATGGCCAGCACTTCTACTACAGCTTGGCTCCTGAGGCTGCTAACAACCCCAACTTCACCGTAAGGGACAACCAAGGTAATCAGCTGGCTACCGATGCTTTTCTACAGCGTGGGCTGGAAACTCTGGGTTACTATACCATGCAAACAGTGTCAGAGGTCACCTGCTCTTTAATAGCACGAAAGACATTAATGTTAATTTGTATGGTCTTTTAAAGTTTTGTTTCACAACATCAAAGACAAAGAACATCCTCTGCTGATTCTGAAACTTTTACTCAGTCAGTCAGTTCACTCAAACATTTGAGCACAGGCTCTGGGCCAGACACTGTGTGAGGCACACAGGCTTCCTTCATCCCCACAGAGAGCAGCCATGTTTGTATGTTCTTTAACTACAGGAAGAATCTGAGAAAGCTGACAGAAAGAGGCCCAAGGAGAAAATCCTGACTGAACACTTCTAAGCAAGGATCAAAGGGGGAAACAGTGAAAGCTCCCAGAACAAAAGGGAGACAAAGGCTAAGTAACTTTTGAGTTACTTAAGAGCAAAGGACAAATACAGGAACACAACCAGTAGTTCTGGCACTGAAACCACTTTATTATTTTGGAATGATTCAGAAGGAAGAGTCGGGTGGGGTTCCCTATTCCAGAAAGTGCTTCCCTCTACATCTTTGCTAGAATGGAATTATAGACCCCTCTATTCCAAAAAGCATTCAGACCAGCTAAGGAGTTCACAGACCTAGCACACTCTTCATTGGGCACAGATGGGAAAAGGAGGGGCTTCTGTACTTTGGCCAGAAGATTTTCAGAGAAAGGTCAGAGCAGGTGAAAAAATAATTTAAATCTGTCAAGTGAACCCCTTATGTTGCTAACTCTGCTACCAACTAGCTGTCTGACCTTGGAGAGAGAGGGCATCACTTCTCTGGGCTGTGGTGGCCTCATTTTTATTCCAATTCTAAAGTTCTGTCACTTTAGAACAATCTAAACAAAGGGTAACAAAAAGTCATGATTTAGGCATACCTAGTCTTAGTCCAAAAATCAATTGTTTGGGACTTAAAGTATTAAATCCACCCCACACGATATTCTGCTATTAAAACTAGAGAATATCAAACCTGTTTTCTTCTAAGTGGAAAGCATTTAGTCATCTGTTTAATCATCTACATCAAATCACTATAATTCTGAAAGGAAGAGTAATATAAATTATAACAACGGAAGTGCTACAATTAAATATCCTGATATTTTTTACTGGGTCAAATTTTGAATTATTCATTTATCTGCTTCACTTGGAAACCCTTCCTGCAAAACACTGTTTCAGACCCTTCAGGATAGGTTTTTTTTTTTTGGCCGTGCCACAAGGCTTGCAGGATCTTAGCTCCCAGACCAGGGATCAAACCCAGGGCCCCTGCCCCTGCAGTGGAAGCATGGAGTCCTAACCACTGGACCACCAAGGAATTCCCTAGGATAGGTTTCATAGTAGAAATCCTGGGGGAAAAAATAATACATTATACTGTTTCTTCAAATTTTCAGCTAAGTGTCACTCTATTCCTCCACTCTGATATTTGTCTGAATCAATACAGAAACAATACACAGCAAAATGCTGCAAATTTCTTAACAATGACTTTGGGCACCAATTCATGGGGCCAATACCTTAAAAATATGGGCCCCTGGAACCTGATGACTATAAAAAGAAATGGCTCATCTCTTGGAAGGTTTTTTTCAAAACGGAAGTTGGAACATCTTCAATAGAAAGAATGAACTCTTAATCTCATGACAATTTATCCCTCGAGTATCCTTTACTGAGGCTCATTAAAAAACTGACCGGGCTTCCCCGGTGGCGCAGTGGTTGAGAGTCCGCCTGCCGAGGCAGGGGACACAGGTTCATGCCCCGGTCCAGGAAGATGCCACATTCCGCAGAGCGGCTGGGCCTGTGAGCCATGGCTGCTAAGCCTGCGCGTCCGGAGCCTGTGCTCCGCAACGGGAGAGGCCACAACAGTGAGAGGCCCGTGTACCGGTAAAAAAAAAAAAAAAAAAAAAAACCTGACCAACATCTGATGTGGTGGATCTACTGTCAAGCCCTCCAACTCCCGTGCCCAAAACATGATATTCATTTATGAACACAACATTGCACTATTTCAAGTAAAGCCTTTCTTAATCCCCAAAGCACTGTGAAAAGGATTGTCCATATACTTCACAGTTTCACACGCATTTTCTCATACTTTGCTTTATTTGATATTTATAATAATCCTTTAAGGTCTTAAGAAAGTTACTAATGCCTCTGATGATTCTCATTGTCTCATCTGATAGATAAGGAAAGAAAGTAAATGGCCCATGGAATAGAGAGTAAGTATTAAAATTGGGACTGGAAGTTGAGACCTCCTGTTTTAGCCACACACACACACACACACACAATCTTTGTGTCACCCTGGATACTATACCCAAATGGGTTATTCGAGCTCCAGTTATAATATTCAACAAAATTTTGCAAGTGGCTAAATTCTGCCAGCTCCTTTGTAGGCCTAGTCTCAGCAATGTGATGCTCTGATCTTTTTTTCTTAATCTTAAATAATTCTGAGATCAAGAAATCTATGATGCATAGTAGGCATAATGTAATACTTATACGAAATTCAGCTCTTCTCCGGCTTTCTCAAAGTCTGATGAACTGCCCTTGATTAAAATGAAAAATAAAAAAGATTTCTGTTCGAGAAAAACTTTACTTCTGACAAAAACAAAACAAAACTGAAACTGTGAAGCAAAATTACTAGTACTTAGCTATTAAATCTGGAAAACAGAAAAGAAGATGGATTGTGTGGTAGGTGGAAATATGAATATAATCTTCAGGTTGGTAACCAACTGCTATCTTTCTCCACTGAGAAGGAAATAAGAGGGAAAAGGCCTGTACCAAAGTAGGAAGAGATTTCAATCAGCTGAATAATTTTCAACATTAATGTTACAAAACTAAGTAAGCGGTTACACAGCACAATGGAAGGAGTGTGTATTTGGAGTCAAGAGACCAGAGTTCAAATCCCAGCTCTTCTACTAAATTAGTGACTTTGAACCAATTACATAATCTCTCTAGGCCTTAACTTTCACTGTAAAAGGGTGAGATTATCACTATCTCACCAAATGGTGGTAAAGATTAAATGAGATACTGCATGTAAAGTCTAAATACCTTGCACATAAGCACTCAAAAAACAACTGCTCTCATGATAAAACAGGGGGAGGAGGAGGTGGAAAAGTTAATTAAGGAATTATGTATTAGTCAGAATAGGCTAGGTTAGGCTGCAGGAAAAAACACCAAAATCTCAGTGGCTTAACGCAACTAAAGTTAATTTCTTGCTCACATAAAGCTGACTGTGGGTCTGGCAACCAAGGACAGCTGTCCAGGTGTAGGCTGCCTGGCTCTCCATCTCTAATGTTCTTTCATATATTACAACAAGGCAAGAGAGCACAAGAATAACATACCAGCTATTATTGATACATGCTGCTGTCCGAAGTGACACGAATCAGTTTTGCTCATTTCCATCATCTAAAGCAAATGATACAGACATGCCCAAATTCAAGAGAGTAGAAAAGTATAATCCTTTATTATGTCCAGAAATATTGATATTGGTCTGAATAATGTTTACTTTGGCTAGACTCTCAGAATTTTTTGTGAAGTTCTAGACTCTTCCCTGTGAAATGTGAAACACATCCAGAGGACCTTCCATACTGATGACGTTAGCTTTGTCACTGATTATACGTCCTACCACATCTCTCAAATTTTTCCTCTGCTGAAAAAGATACCAGCTTTCCAGAAAATATATCTGATTTATAAGTCAAACCCACTCAAGAAAACTTGAGAACATAGATTTAAAAAGATCCCAAAACATTACACTAGGCAAATATAAATACAGACACACACACACACACACACACACACACACACACATCAGCTTTGTGGAAACATACCAAACAATTTTGCTAATCCCCTTTAAAACTGGGGGAAAAAACTAGTATTGAATGTTCACCAAATTCATATTAATTGCTTAAACTTAGACCACCAATTAGCGGGAAATAGCAGGGTGTGTCATGATTAGGGGATTTCAGATAAGCTTCTGCTAAACGAGCAGGTTCATCAGAAAGCACAGGAGTTGGTGACAGCATTTCAGAGGCATAAAAGAAAATAGCAGAAGACTTGAACTCCAGCCAAAGTGGCAAAAATAAGCAATGTGCCACAGCCGCGTGGGCTCCTCAGCATTCTTTTCCCGGGGGCACAAAGCAGCACAGGGCCTTGGAAAGCTGCTGAGCCAGAACCAACAGGGACCACAAGTCGCCAGTGACTGTTCAGTTCTGTCAAGTTTCCCCAGGGACATTTCAGTTAGATCTGAAGTCTGACAGTTTGCCCTGGGCACTTTGTCACAAAGGGTAAGACAGACTCTCAAAAAAGGCCTCAGGGTTTTCCCTAGAAGCAAGCAAAAATCTTGGTTTCTGAATCCAACTGCTGATCCCAAAAAACCCAACGGTGGCTGTAGCTAACCGCCTCCAGGGCATGCTGTCCCTTCTCTCTCCTTCCCCACCCAGTTCCTGCCCCCTTGCTTTCCTCAATCCAAAAAATTAATTCTCTTGTTGGTTCTTTCATTTTCCTCTTCTCTCTCCTTTTTTGATCCCGGAACCCCTGTCTTCTTCAGATAACACTGCCCGGATTCTAACTAGGAGGTCTGGCTTCCGGCAGCAGGAGCAGAGTGTCTTTTACCTGCCCATCCTGATATCGGACAATGGGCAGCCGGTGCTGAGCAGCACGGGCACGCTGACTATCCAGGTGTGCAGCTGTGACGACGATGGCCACGTCCTGTCCTGCAGCCCCGAGGCCTACATGCTCCCAGTCAGACTGAGCCGCGGCGCCCTCATCGCCATCCTGGCCTGCATCTTTGTCCTCTTAGGTGAGTAAGTGGCTCCTCTCCATTCTGTGGGGTCCTGCAAGTGCTTACTTAGATACCATTCCGTTATCACACTGACACAGCTGGCCAGAACTGGTTTTCCACACCGTGCTTATTGAAAAGGTGGGTGAGTAAGGCTGGGAAGACGTAAAGAACTTGGAGACAGTCCCCTCCTTCAAGGAACTCATGGCCTCTGTGGCCAAATGAAAGTACATATATTTATCAACCATCTACTGTAGGCCAGGCTGCCTTTCTAGGTGCTGGGATTAATAAGACAGAAATGCCCCAGCCTTCACAGAGCTTAATTCAAAATAAAGCAAGTTCATTTTGACATCATAGAACGTATATAATAATTTTGGACAGGCTATGATGATCACCTCTTCTAGCCCCCTCATTTCAGATAAGTAGTAGCTAAATCACAAAGAGGTAGTGACGGGCCCAAGGCCAAATCTCAGTCGCAGAGCCAGGGCTGAAACACAGGCAGGCCCCGCATTGCACATCCCTGTATCTGCGCAGTACGGCCTTTCCCCCAAATGTTCATCCCCAGATTCAGGATGTGGTAAGTGTTACAGAGAAGGGAAGAGGGACAGGGAGTCCTGAGAGGACAGGAGACAGGGGTGGGTGCCAGTTTAACTAGGGTGGTCAGGGAGGACCTC
The DNA here is from genome assembly GCF_963455315.2 of Globicephala melas. NCBI lineage: Eukaryota > Metazoa > Chordata > Mammalia > Artiodactyla > Delphinidae > Globicephala > Globicephala melas. The sequence goes on from NC_083326.1 coordinate 16,284,170, forward strand.
ACTGATAAGACGACCTCTGAGCAGAGATCTGAAGTGGCAGAGTGAACCACATGGATATCTGGGAGGGTAAGCTGTTTGGGGGCGTTAGCACCCCCCCTCCCTGGGTACCGTGGCCTCTAACCAGGGTCAGTTTGCCTCTACTTGTGAAATAAAGATGTGATGACAGGCCAGTGGGAGAGCACTACTGGGATAGAGGATCCTTTCCTCTTCATCTAAAGTCATACTGCAAAGCAGCTCCCAACTCCCTTGTACTAAGGCCATTCATGCTATTATCCTCAAAATCCACACTCAAAACAAACAGTAAAACATCTAAACCAATTCCTGAAACCAAAAAACTATCTGTACATATCTGCCAACTCTTCTGACTGAAATAATTCACAGCATACTTATTTTGCTTAGAGAAAAGCAGACTTAGTAGATAGTAATATTATTCAATATGGAAGAAATCCTAGTAAGGGAAAAGAGTAAAGATTTGAGGATTAAAATTAGAATTTAAGCCCTGATCCCAGGTTTACCTCCAAACCAAGAGACTGAGTCAGACCAAAGAAAGAAGGTCTAACTAAAATGTCAGTTGCTTGATTGAATTTCTAGTAGGTCTGTGGAATATGCTTCATGTAGTTCAGTGCTACATGAAGGGAAAAACAGTATAAAGAAGTAACCTTTCAAAGTCCTTGGATACCTGGATCAGAGAGAATTGTTACGGCTTCTGGTCCCTTTCTGTACTGACAAATAAAACCCTCTTGCAATTCCCTGAGTGTCCATAAGGTGGCACTGGGAGTCCTTGAGTGCATAGCAGGACACCCTGAAAGAGGCCTTTGAAGAAACTTGCTCCTAGGAGAAACTTCCAGTCTGGCTGTCCTTACTTCTATCTTTGGAAATGTCTACATTATGAGTTCACCCTGGCCCACAAACAGTAGAAGGAGCCACCAGTTCAGCGGGGCTGATTTAAAGAGGCTGGCACAAAGAGGCTCTCAACTTACAAGCGGTGTGCAAGGGGCGATTTATTTCGTGCCTCCCAAACCCATTATGTCTTGCTTTTGGAATTGCGCAGAATAAACAGACAGTTTTCAGCACCTAAACCGAGCAAAGCTGTCATAAAATCCTCAGAGTTTTAGGCACTTTCACTTCTAACAGTGTATATCCCACATTAAATATAATTCATAAAACTGAGTAAGACTGAACTGCAGTTGATTTGTCAAAGAAATACTACATTTTGTGGATAATTATATTAACACATTAATTTTGACTATGGATTTTTTTCCATGTTTCAAATATGTATCTAGTTCCTAGAAAATCTCATAGGCCCTATGCACTGTGCCTATAGATACTAAAGAATAAACATCCCTAGAACTGATTCTCTTCTGTCAGGGAAGCCCTTCAGCTGAATAGGATCATTTTTCCTAAAATTTGATTTTCAGGGGACTATATAATACTTGATATTTATATAAGATTACCTAAAAATAAGATACGTAGCAGTCTTTATTTTTTTCAGAGTTCTATAAACTGCCTAATTCTATATCATTAGAATTCTTTCCAGTACAAACTCAAAGACTTTTCTAATATTGCTTCCCAGCATTTTCTGAAATACCACACCTAGCACTCCAGTGTCACCTGTGTGGAGGTTTTCTCAGGTCCCCAGGAAGAATTAACTGGCCCTGCTTCTGTATTCTCTGCAAAACTCTTGCAGCTCTATGATAGTCCTATCACCACCTGTTTGATATTAATCATTAATGTCTATTATCTCCTTCGATTGCATGCTTGTAAAAACAGAAATCATGTCATATTCTACTTGGTTTCTGTTTTGCTTCAGATAATGTCTAAAAAATATTTGAGTTTAGTAACTCCTTACTGAATCCCACAAACACAGCAAGTTCACTCAGAATCCCATTTCTCCACCCTGCATCCATCCAAATCACACCCCAACCTCCAATGCCCAGTTCAAGCCCCCACTTCATCAAAGTCCTATTAGTCCACTTCTCTGAAATCCCATAGTCCTCTAGCCTATGAGTTACATTTTTGCACAGAGATAAAATACAAGAGTATATAACTGTTTCCTGTGTGTGCATTTTGTCACCTGAGCTATTCAGGAAAATATCATGTATTAACATCATTCACTGCAATTTACAAAAAGCACATTCCACATTCAAGTTTAAAAAACCATTATTGTTATTTTTTTAAGTTAGTCCATAATCTTACTGGGCATATGACTGTACTCCATTCCCCCCTCCCTTGGATAAACTGGGCTCTTATTTTGCAGTGTTGTCTAGCTGTCACCATTCACCAGCTGTAACAAAGCATGCTAGAAAAAAAAAAAGTTCTACAGCCAAAATCTCAACACGCTTCCTGGAAAACATTTTTACTCACAGAGATAAATGGTTCAATGGGATTACCTCCATCTCTCCATTAAACCCCAGTGAACACATCCTGGGGAAAAAAAAAAAAAAAAAACATACGTTGGGATAAACTTTCATCCAAACCTGCAAGGGCATATCTAACAGCGTGGTGCGTCTCTGATAACATGATGAAATTATATAAAATGTCACTGTTCATTCCCTCTCTTCCATGAACATCCTTAGATCTAGAAAGTCACAACCTCCTCTCTAATGGAAGGCTTTTCTGAGGAATCTGAGTTAACTGGACAAAGATGGTCATTTATGCTCTCTTATTTTTTGGAGAAAACATAGAAAGACTAAGACTTTGGCTCATATTTAACACATGTGTCTATACTCATTTAATTAATATATGATCACAATTGATCCTTGAACAATGGTGGGGTGGGGTTAGGGGCTTAGACCTGCCCTGAAGTTGTGAATAACTTATAGTCGGCCCTCAGTATCCACGGTTCAGCATTTGCAGCAACCAACTGCAGTAGTACTGCAGTATGTATTTATTTTTAAAAATCCACAGCTAAGTGGACCCCAGTAATTCAAACCCATGTTGTTCCAGGGTCCACTGTATATTTACAAAGTAGGATCCTATTGAGAGGCTAATGTAAAAAGCAGGATTCCACCTGTACAGTAAGGTTTTCACATTATAATGGAGAAACACGTATTCGTCCTTACGCAGTCAGAAAACATGGTCTGATCCTTAGCATATACTCCACGGGACCACAGGGCTTCGTGCTTTGTTAATGAGATGTTACACTGGGTGGCTGGGTGTACAAACGCACACACATTTCAAAGCGATAAGGTGTGTGCAGAGCCTCTACATGCAACTTCTACTTAAACCACGTGGAATCATGTCACGTAGCGTTCACTCGCCCACAGACTCTCCAACAGTGCAGGAAGAGTGAGAACAGGGTAGACCCTGTGAGGTCACATATCCAAACACTGCCCCTGCTCTCCCCACCCAGACAGCCCTCGCCCTACCTGTGTTACTCAAGAGCTCTGGTCTCGGCCCACACGGCCGGGGCTCTTCCGCCAACACCCGGTCCTCTGTGTTTCCGGCAGTGCTGGTGCTGCTCATCCTGTCCATGCGGAGGCACCGGAAGCAGCCATACATCATCGACGACGAGGAGAACATCCACGAGAACATCGTGCGCTATGACGACGAGGGCGGTGGCGAGGAGGACACCGAGGCCTTCGACATCGCAGCCATGTGGAACCCACGGGAGGCGCAGGCGGGCGGCGCCTCCAAGACGCGGCAGGACATGCTGCCCGAGATCGAGAGCCTCTCCCGCTACGTGCCTCAGACGTGCGCCGTCAGCAGCACCGTCCACAGCTACGTCCTGGCCAAACTCTACGAGGCCGACATGGACCTGTGGGCCGCGCCCTTCGACTCCCTGCAAACGTACATGTTCGAGGGGGATGGCTCGGTCGCCGGGTCTCTGAGTTCCCTGCAGTCGGCCACTTCAGACTCGGAGCAGAGCTTCGACTTCCTGACGGACTGGGGACCCCGCTTCCGGAAGCTGGCGGAGCTCTACGGGGCGTCGGAGGGGCCCGCGCCCCTGTGGTGACGGAAGCCGGGAGGCCGGCGCGCGGCCAAACCCGGCCGTTCTGGGGCGGAGGCTTCGCGGAAGAGGCGCCGCAACCGCAAGAGGAAGACTGCTGGAGAGTGAGTTTGCGGGGGGAGCGGGCGAGCGGAGCTCTCTCTGAATCAGCTTTACTTGGTTAGATTAAGTTAAATAATCAAAAGGAAACACAGGAAGAGGGGGGCAGAATCTCCAATGACCTTTTCTTCTTTTTTAGTTTTTGTGATACTGTATTCAAAGGCGTGGAGTCCAAGGTTAAGTATGGCGGGCTTGACTTTTCTCCGCCTTTCACTTGGTCATGTTGCCACCTCAGAGAGGCTGTGCTTTTCATTGCAGAGGTGGCAGTTGAAAGCAAATAGAAAGTTCTACTCTCCTATCCGTTTTTTGTTTTTATTTTTAATCATGTTTTTTTCTCCATTTAAAAGTTTTGCTGGCTCATCACACTGCACAAACCAACCCCCATAAAAGAACACTGAAAAATTATTCCTCGGTGAAATTAACCTACTTGTTCTGGGATGGATGGAATTTCTTTTAATACTTTTAAGACAAGGTTAAGGCCTAATTGACCTTGCATGGGGGGTGGGCAGGGGGGTGGGAGAAGGAAGAGGCATTGACTTTAAGCTCAAGTTTAATGGCTGAACCAAGAGTTGTTGGCATTACAACAAATCCACCTCCATGGAGTAAGAGTGCTCTTGTTCTCTCAGCTCTTTAACTGTGCCCCTGCAAAATTATTCAGAAGGAAACCAGAAAATCTGCCTCTTTTGCACTGTAGATGTCTCTTCCATGTGCCAAATGTGAAGATTAGATTCTACAAATGAAAGCCAAAAAAAAGAAGTATCTGATAAAAGCATGGGTTAGAGGGCTTTCCTAATCTGTGTGAGGTCAATTCAAGGGATGTTTACATACTGTAGATAACCTACTTGAACACAAATCAGTATTATAGAGAATGGATGTAAGAAAATTACATGTATAAGTTTTGTATATTTGTTAATAATTTTGGTAATAAATATGATGTACTGCATCTCAGTACCTTAGCATCTCTTTTAATAAAAGTTAAATAGAAGGGAAAGTCTATTGCACATGTGTTTAATTGCTGAGCAGGTAAGGTTTTGTGATCCTGACCTAGTCTCAGGTTCTTGGGGCTGGGGCTCATTCATAAAACAAAGACAACAGCACAGAAGTATGAGGCTGTGCATTCTGTTTCGGTCAGTGATCAGATGAACGTATGGTTTAAACTGTAAAGCTGTAAAGCTTTTCATGAATATTTTTCATTTCCCCATCCCTTAAAAGAGCAAAGGATGGTTTGATAACACCAGCAATACAATAGTGAGTTTAGCCCATATCGTTTTTGTTTTGTGAGAGTGTATTGCCACAGCCACTAATGAAGCAGGCCACTGTGCTACTTTCATCTCTGTTCTGTTGGCAAATCAAATATGTACCAAAAATATGTACAAATATGTACATCTTGTCAATACTGGATGAGCTCACAGAACACTGGGGCCATATTTTATCCATGTTTCCTTTCCCCACAGTAGCTAAGAGTGGGTACTTAATAAGTGCTTAATGGGTACACGATGGAAGGGATCTCTTTCTTTGACGTCGTATTATTAAAGGATATTTTACACAGTTATCCTCACCATTGGGAACAAATTGTGAACAAAATAGTTTTCTGAGTGTCTCGGTTAAAGGTTCTCAAATTTTAATGTGTGTCAGAATCACTTGGAACAGAATCACTTGTTAAACTATAGCTTGTTGGGCCTTTACCCACAAAGTTTCTAATTCAGTTGATCTGGGGCGATTTGCTTTTTTAACAAGTGCCTGGGTGATGCTGCTGCTGCTGGTCCAGGGACCACACTTTGAGAACCTTTGGTATATGGTCACGCTTTCTCAAATATAGAAAGATTAGATTGCACTGGGGCCTACCCCATCAGTAGAATAGTATTGTGAATCTCTTTTCCAGTAAAAAGGAGAGTTTGGCAGAAACATGTGAGAAGGCTAATGGATGTTTGGGAACCAGCAGGATGTGCTTCATGCTTTATTACGTGGTACACTAATAGCTAGGCAAGTTCTCATCTTCAACCTTCAGCATACTAACCCTTTCCTCCATGAAAGGCAGCTCTCATACATGCTCTTTGAGGGTAAAGTATGATGTAAAAATAAATAAACTTAGCAAAGAAAAAGAAAAAACATGAACTTGAGTCCAAACTAGGCTTTACAACATACCAGTTATGTGAATGTGGGCAAATTGACCATTATAACATTCTTTTCTGTCACTAGCCCTAAGGATAGTTTTTTGACTAGCTCACTCCGTGTTGCTTGTTTTAAAAACTGGGAACAGCTGTTATCCTAACCACAGGGGATTATCATTGCCCCACATCCTGCAAATGTGGCCCCCCATGATACTGGGCATGAAGTGATTAAGCAGAATCTCCTGGAGCTTCTGGTCCCTGGGAAGATGTTTAATGGTGTGATACAGGAAGTGTGAGAGAAGCACAGGATAGGAGATCCATTTCAACTCACACTCTAAGCTAATAGAGACTCTTCCCTCCAGGTGAGTTTTAGAATTCCCTTTCCACTGCCACAGTTTACCACAAATACTGGTTCATCTGAAAATAAAACATCATTGGCACCAGACAGAATGCAGTGTGATCAGGTTAAAAAAGAGAGCTGTAAAATTATCCAGCCATTTATTTGTAAACAGGTAAAGCAGCTAGCCTTTAATTTATGTTAGAGGGAAAAGGAACATCTGTGGAAATCAATTGATAAGACTTTGTCTGGAACGGTATTCTGAACAAGGACACAAGCAAAGATAAAGATTAGCAATGAATTTTCTAAATCATAAAAGCAGAATATCCCAACATGGCAGATAGCAAAGGCAAAGAAGGGAGTAGTTTGCACAAGAAAGAATCTATAAATCCTGAAAACGAATTCAAACAAGCCAAAATCAGTACAGGCACATTGACTATGCATTGTTACTAGTTTACTAGTGATCGAGAACTAAACCTTGATGTCAAAATTCCCAGTATTTCCTTTCTAGCGCTGGAAATACATGAGCACGGGATACACTTTGCAAGCAGTCCTTTTCGCAGATGGACTCATTCTCAAATCCGTTTGTCATCTTCATAATAAAGAACTTTCAAGATATTTTTATGTGTAAATACCTGGATTTGGGAGGCTTCTGCTTGACCCTGAGGGTCAAGGTTCTGGTACAGGGAATGGACAAAATTAGATCAAGGAATCTTCTTTTTAAAATGACCTACTAATGAGACATATCTGTCTCTTGTGATTCATGTTGTGCAAAAATTGTGAGTACTAATTTATAGTATGTGTAATTAACTACAACATCAACCAAAAACACAATTTTTCTTAAATCTTTTCTTCTGGGACGGGAAGCTGGCAAATCCTACCCCATGTGTTTGTCCATACTTTTGGTTTGTAAGGATTCCATATGACTGATGACGGGGCTGTTTCTTCCACTCCAACATTTTAGGCGCTGAGGCCACCTTCCTGGTACCCATGATGACAAGGGCTACTTTCCATCCCAGAAAACCTTAGACCACTTCTCTGAGAGGACACACTTCCAAAAGCTAGTAAAACTACCTATGAATCTTTTATTATTTTTCAGGAAGTTTGGATACTAGCTTTTCTTTTATTATTTCCACTTCTTCCCCTTCTTCATATCAACTGTTTTACCACCATTGCCGCATAAAAAGACACTAAACTTAGTGGTGTAAAACGACAATCTTTTTTTTATTTTTCTGTTTTTTGTTTTGTTTTGTCTGCTTTGGGTCTTCATTGTTGCACACATGCTTTCTCTAGTTGTGGCGAGCGGGGGCTGCTCTTCGTTGCGGTGCGTGGGCTTCTCACTGTGGTGGCTTCTCTTGTTGTGGAGCACGGGCTGTTGGTGCACGGGCTTCAGTAGTTGTGGTGCGTGGGCTCAGTAGTTGTGGCTCGCGGGCTCTAGAGCGCAGGCTCAGTAGTTGTCGCGCACAGGCTTAGTTGCTCTGTGGCATGTGGGATCTTCCTGGACCAGGGCTCGAACCCGTGTCCCCTGCATTGGCAGGCGGATTCTTAACCACTGCACCACCAGGGAAGTCCCCAGTCAGCTATATTGTCTTTCCCTTTTTTCTACTCTGCCTCCTTCCTCTATTCCAGGCATCACTTTGGATTCCATTCACCATTTCTTTTCTCTCTTCCATTCCCCCTCCTCTCTATAGAATACATTCTTGTTTTATAGGTGTATTATCCTCCAAAATTCAGTTTTATCCCTACCATGCACTACTTTCAGAAATAAATGAGTATTTCATGAAAATACTTAGCAAAATATCTGATATATAAAAGACACACAATATATTTTTATTGAAGTATAATTAATATATAATAAACTGCAGGTAAAGCATATTATTTAATGTTTTGACATATGTATACACCCATGAAGCCATCACCCCATTCAAGATAGTAAATATATCTGTTACCTTCAAGAGTTTTCTCATACCCTACTGTAATACCTTTCTCCCATCCCTGCCAACCACCTTCCCCAACTGCAAGCAACCCCCAGTGTGCCTTCTATCACTGTAGATTTGTTTACATTTTCTAGAGTTTTATATAAATGTAATCATACAGATTATACTCTTTCTTGTGTGTGGAGGATGGGGGAAGGGGTCTGGCTTCTTTCACTCAGCATTATTAGTTTGAGTATCATACATGCCACTGTGTATATCAACAGTTCATTGCTTTTTGTTGATCAGCAATATTCCATTGTGTAGATAAACCACAATTTGTTTATTCATTCACGTATTAGTTTGCTTATGCTGCCAAAATAAAATACCACATATTGGGCGGCTTAAATAACAGAAATTTATTTTCTCTTAGTTCTGGAAGCTGGAAGCCCAAGATCAGGATACCAGTATGGTCAGATTCCAGTGAGGACTTGCTTCCTGGTTTTCAAATGGCCACTTTCTCATTGTATCCTCACATGGTGGCAGGAGCAAGTGAGCTCTCTGGTGTCTGTTCTTATTAGGACACTAATCATATCAGATTAGTGCCCCAGCCATGTAACCTCATTTAACCTTAGTTAATTACTTCCTTACTCCAAATATAGTCACATTAGAGGTTAGGGCTTCAGCATATGAATTTGGGGCATGGAGGGCAACACAATTCAGTCCATAACAATTCATATGTTGATGGACATTTTGATTGTTTGCAGCTTTTGGCTGTTACAAGTTAGGCTGCTAAGAACACTTGCATGTGGACATGTGGACTTTGTATGGACATATATTTTCTCTTCTCTTGAATAAATGCTTAGGAGTGGAATGGCTGGAGTCATATGGTAGGTATATGTTTTCAGTTCTTGTTTTGTTTTTTTTAAACTGTCAAACTATTTTCCAAAGTCTTTTTACCATTTCAAATTCCCACCGGCAGTATATGAGGGTTCCAGTTCCTCTTCACCTTCACCAGTACTTGCTATGGGCTGTTTTTTTTTCATTTTTGTCATTGTAATAGAAATGTTGTAGTATCTCACTGTGGTTTTAGTTTGTAATATCCTAATGACTAATAATGCTGAGCATCTCTTCACATGTTTATTTGCTATCCAAATATCTTCTTTGGTGGAGTACCCAGAGGTATTTGCCCATTTTTAATTGTTTCATTATTGCTAAGTTTTGAGATTTCTTTTTATTTCCTGGATATGAGTCTTTATCAGGTACAGACTTTGTAAAGACTTTTATTCCAGTCTGTGGCTTGTCTTTTCATTCCCTTGACAATGTCTTTTAAAGGGCAGGAGTTTTTTTATTTTGATGAAATCCCAATTCATCAATTTGTTCTCTTGTATTGTGCTTTCAGTGTCATTTCTAAAAAAATCTTTGCCTACCCAAGGTCACAAATATTTTCTTCCATGTTTTTTTTCTAGAACTTTTGTGGTTTTAGGTTTTACATTAGGTCTATAATTCATTTGGGATTTATTTTTGTAGATTTTTAGGTATGAACTGAAGCTCTGTTTTTCTTTTCTCTTTTGGCATATGGATATCCAATTGTTCTAGAACCATTTATTGAAAAAGGCTATCAATTTTTTTACTGCATTGCCTTTGTTGTGAGTTGAATTGTGTCTGCCACAAAGATATGTTCAGGTCCTAACCCCCAGTACCTGTGAATGTGACCTTATTTGGAAATAGGATCTTTGTTTACAGATGTAATCGAATGGACTTGAGGTCATACTGGACCAATGATTGGTGTCTTTATAAGAGAGAAATTTAGACACAGAAGCAGAGACACAGAGTGGAGAATGCCATGTGACAACTGAGGCAGACAATCGAAGAGATGCATCTGCGAGCCAAGGAGTATTAAGGATTGTCAGCGACACCAAAAGTGAGGGAGAGGCCTGGGACAAATGCTCCCTCCAGAAGGAACCAACCCTGCCCACACTTTGAGTTCAGACTTCTAGCCTCCAGAAGTGTGAGAGAATACCTTTCTGTTGTTTTAAACCACCCAATTTGTTCTGGCTGCCCTAGGAAACCAATAGAAGCCTTATATAATACATTTTTAAAGATCTATTTTAACATAAAAAATAACTCAGTATGAACCCTTTACATGTCCTTGTCACTTTGGCTGGATCTACAACACATCCACACACCAGGTCGCTTATTAATTAATTAACTAACTAATTAGTGTGTTCATTTTGCAGGATCTTTTTTTATTTCGACTCAGCCTTTGCACATGGTTGGAGTGTATGGAGAGGGCTCTGAAGATGCCCTGCTCTCTGGCAGGTCTCAGGCAGCAGCAGAACTCTCCGGCTGACTTGGCAGCCTGCAAGCAGCTCTCACAGTTGCAGGCAAGGGGGAGGGAAGAATGAATCACCAGATGGCTGAGAAGAGACACTTCCATTCATATGACCCCACTGATGTGGGCGGTGCAGAGAGGTTACAGAGAAAGCAGAGAAGGCAGGAGCTGCTGAAAACGGCGCTAAGTGCCCGTTGGTCCTCAGGCAGCACAGCAAAAGGACAGCATTCAGAGAGGTGTCCCCCACTCGCCCGCAATACAGAGCATATGTACCCTTGGCATGACTCTGCAAGTGAAGAACTGCACAGCAGAGTGAAAGAATTAACCTTCAAAGAGCAGACTGCATGGTTTCCTTCTGTCTCTTGTACTTGATATTCCCCTGCTGCCCCGGGGAAACAGATACAATCCTCTGTGTTTCCCTGCCAGGCCCATATGCAGTGAAATTCACTCATCCTAATTACTAGTCTTCACTAGCCTACTGGGGGAGGGCGGGGCACCAACAGTCTGCCCTGTGTTTACCTCCAGGACTGGTCTCATCAACCTGAAATTTTTACATTTGCCAATGACTTCTTGGGACTGTGGCTATTGGACTATATGATGGTTGGTGTGAGATGAGATTCTTAAATGCAGGGCATTACCTGAGGATGAATATTAGTTACACCCAAGAGGGGACTCAGGGCCTCATCAGCATGCTCCAGGCAGACGTCACTGCTGCTGAGCTGAAGCAAAGGGAAGGAGAAGGTCATGGCCAACTATTGAGCACCTACTGTATGCCGGCACAGTGCCAGGTGCCTTTACACTAATGATCATGTTGAAAACATGAGCAGAGCACAGACCTAAAACCAGAAAAGAACACAGAGCCATTTGTGAAACACTCACCTCAGATGTTGATACCATTGGTTCCTCTGGGAGCTATAACATGTAAGGAGCTCTGCATACGTCCTTCACCATTGATTGTTGATATCCCGTCTACATTAAACCCTAGAGAACTGAATACTGGCCTACAAGTGGGCAGTGAAACCAGGTGAGGACAGCTGACAAGCATCATCTGAGAAATAGGGAGTGATCATGCTTTTGAAATTCAGTCCTATGTTCTTTCCAGAAAGTATGTATATTTCACTATTATGTGAAGATTTTTAAAAAATAGATATCATTGGAGAGGACTTCATTATCAGGAACCTTACATAACCCAGGTTAATCTCCTCTCAAAGGAGCGGGAGGCTATTTCTGGAGAACACTGGCACACTGCCATATTTACAGTGTGTCCCTTACCTACAAACTGGGTACAAATTCTCTGTAAACTCCAAGCCACTTATCACATCCAGATTCTCACGTGGATCTAAGCATATGCCATGTACACCTCAGGCACAATGGGCAAACAGATTATTTATGGGACTTGGCAGAGATGTCTTGATCAGAGTTTTTAGTCACAGTCTCGGTGACAGCATCCACTGTGACAGTGAGCAGGTAAAGCGAATAATAATATATCCATCTTGGAAGGTCAGTTCCTGCTCATACTTCTAATTATTAAGTACATTATTGAGAGCCTTTCCGTAGCTTAGTTTCCTACTGTGAAGGTAGGCTGTTCATTATTCAAAGTTGTTCTTTTGTTGCAGTTGTAGAACAGAAAAAGTGGAAATTGCTCCAGTGCAATCCTTTTATTTTGAAGAAAAAAAAAAAAAAGACACAGATTTTTGACTTCTTGAAATGTAAGGCTAGAGCTTATTTTTTCTCTTTCCGTTTCAGTGCCATCCTCACTGAGTCCATCGGTAAATCTTCAAACTCCATTAAAATATAACTTGATTAGGGATCATCCTTTAGCATCATCCTAGTTGGTTGGTTTCCCTCCTGACTAAACACTTTCCTTTGAAGGAAAAGGAAATGATGGAACCTTCTCATTTTATCTCAAAGAGAAAAAGCAAAAAGACACTTGAAGCTGCAGAAATAGGAACTTAACAGCATAGACAGAAATCTCTTCTATAGGGTCCCTCTAGCCAAAAGTAAACTAGATTAAAAAATGCCAACACAGGAGAAATGTGATCATCTAAATGAGGTTCACATTAATTCTATTACTTGGTCATCCTTGGCCAAGTTTTCTAATAAAGCCTAAATAGATAAACTAGATAAATAGCAAGTTTAGTAGATAGATTATTTTTATAACTTCTATATTAACTAGCACACTTGGGAGCCTAAATTATTGAATACTGATCATAAGACTATTCAAGGGATGACCATACATCCTGTATCGTTCTGTTCTAAGTCTTTGCTTATGAATGGCATTGTTACACATGGCCGCGTTCTAAGAGTTTGCTCAGCATTGTATTCAGTTTTTTGGCCAAAGTTCCATCCTGCAGGGGAGAATTCGCCCTCTCCCAAACTGAAAAGAATGGTAATATCAACGGGTAATAACTCTGGAGCTGAAGAAATGTGCATCTCAATGTGGTAGACATTGGGGCAGGTCACAAATATTCCAATTACCCTCCGTCTAGGTACACACGGGTCTGAACTTCTCCATCAGGTTACGGTTGTATCCGACCACGTGACTGCACTGAGCTAAAGAAACATGAGCAGGAGTAACAGCCAGTGTGGGATTTGCCGGTTCCTTGCCCCTTCCTGCTGCAGTGATCTTTGAAGTCTGTGCCAAATGGAACCTCTTTCTGCCTAGGTGTGAGTGACCGTATTAAGTAGGGTCCTCCTGCTGGCCTGTAGCCTGAGCTGAAATGAGAGCTGTCACAGGACAGACACACCAACTTTCACAGTGTTAAGTCACTGAGATTTTGGAGTTACTTATTACCACAGTATAATTTTGCCTATCCAGACTAACATGACAATGACAAAAACTGTTAACTTCCCTTAAGAGGAATTAACCAACTGGTATGACTGGTATGCATGATGACTACCGATGCCTCCTCCAAAATACATGTGCCCTGGTTGTTTCTTACCATGAGTAAGAGTGGATTTTGTTGACCAATTCATCTTTTTTCCATTTCTTCTCAAAATTAACAGCACACATTTTCAAGATTAAAGAATAAAACAGCACTGTGCCCATAGATGGACACGCACAGAGGGAATGTAGCCATGTGACAACAGATGCAGAGATCGGATCACGCAGCTACAGGCCAAGGAACGCCAAGTGATGTTGGCAACTCCTGGAATCTGGGAGATGAGCACAAGCAGATACTGCCTCTGGACCCCCAAGAAGGAACCAGCCCTGCTGCCACCTTGATTTGGGACTTCCGGCCTCCAGAACTATGAAAGATTAAAGTCCTGATGTTTTATGTCACCCAGTTTTTGGTACTTTGTTACAGCAACACTAAGAAAATACTACAGTGACTTTTAACTATACCTTCTACCGTTCCTCAGCCTGCCTGACATTTTTACCATGTGTCTTTACACAATGACCTGCACATTCCCGCACTTTAAACCTCAGTGCTTTCTGAGACTCTTTCTGAGTTGAATAAAATAGGTACAGGGCCTAAACTCTTCTTTAGCCAAATAATCCCTACCAAGATCAGAAGCAATATCTTGTTCATCTTCTCCCTCTCTTTTTTTTTTCTTATATTCACTTGTTTGTTTTATTTTTCCTATTCCACATATAAGTGAAAACATACAGTATTTGTCCTTCTCTGTCTGACTTCACTAAGCGTAACACCCTCCAGGTCCATCCATGTTGTTGCAAATGGCAAAATTTCATTATTTTTTATGGCTGAGTAATATTCCATTATATATATCACATCTTCTTTATCCATTCAGCTGTTGATGAACACTTAGGTTGCTTCCAGGTCTTGACTATTATAAATAACGCTACTATGAATATTGGGGTGCAGGTATCTTTTCAAATTAGTGTTTTTGTTTTCTTCACATATATACCCAGGAGTGGAATTCCTGTATCCTATGGTAGATTTATTTTTAATGTTTTGAGGAAGCGCCATACTGTTCTCCCTAGTGGCTGTACCAATTTACATTCCCACCAACAGTGCAAGAGGGTTCCCTTTTCTCCACACCCTCTCCAGCATTTATTGTTTGTAGATTTTTTCATGATGGCCATTCTGACTGGTGTGAGGTGATACCTCATTGTAGTTTTGATTTGCATTTCTCTAATGACTAGTGATGTTGAGCATCCTTTCATGTGTTTGTTGGCAATCTGTATATCTTCCTTGGATGTCTATTTAGGTTTTCTGCCCATTTTTGGATTGGGTTGTTTGTGTTTTTGATACTGAGCTGCATGAGCTGCTTGTATATTTTGGAGATTAATCCTTTGTCAGTTGCTTCGTTTGCAAATATTTTCTCCATTCTGAGGGTTGTCTTTTCATGTTCTTTATGTTTTCCTTTGCTGTGCAAAAGCCTTTAAGTTTCATTAGGTCCCATTTGTTTATTTTTGTTTTCATTTCCATTTCTCTAGGAGGTGGGTCAAAAAGGATCTTGCTATGATTTATGTCATAGAGTGTTCTGCCTATGTTTTCCTCTAAAAGTTTGATAGTGTCTGGCCTTACATTTAGGTCTTTAATCCATTTTGAGTTTATTTTTGTGTATGGTGTTAGGGAGTGTTCTAACTTCATTCTTTTACATGTAGCTGTCCTGTTTCTCCAGCACCACTTATTGAAGAGGCTGTCTTTTCTCCATTGTATATTCTTGCCTCCTTTACCAAAGATAAGGTGACCATATGAGCATGGGTTTGTCTCTGGGCTTTCTATCCTGTTTCATTGATCATACTTCTGTTTTTATGCCAGTACCATACTGTCTTGATTACTGTAACTTTGTAGTATTGTTTGAAGTCAGGGAGCCTGATTCCTCCAGCTCTGTTTTTCGTTCTCAAGATTGCTTTAACTATTCAGGGTCTTTTGTGTCTCCGTACAAATTTTAAGATTTCTGGTTCTAGTTTTGTGAAAAACGCCATCGGTTGTTTGATAGGAATTGCATTGAATCTGTAGATTGCTTTGGGTAGTATAGTCATTTTCACAATGTTGATTCTTCCAATCCAAGGACATGGTATATCTCTCCATCTGTTTGTATCATTTTTAATTTATTTCATCAGTGTCTTATAGTTTTCTGCGTACAGGTCTTTTGTCTTCTTAGGTAGGTTTATTCCTTGGCATTTTATTCTTTATGTTGCACTGCTAAATGGGAGTGTTTCCTTAATTTCTGTTGCAGATTTTTCATCATTAGTGTACAGGAATGCAAGAGATTTCTGTGCATTAATTTTGTATCCTGCTACTTTACGAAATTCATTGATTAGCTCTAGTAGTTTTCTGGTAGCATCTTTAGGATTCTCTATGTATAGTATCATGTCATCTGCAAACAGTGACAGTTTTACTGCTTCTTTTCCGATTTGGATTCCTTTTATTTCTTTTTCTTCTCTGACTGCTGTGGCTAAAACTTCCAAAACTATGTTGAATAATAGTGGTGAGAGTTGGCAACCTGGTCTTGTTCCTGATCTTAGTGGAAATGGTTTCAGTTTTTCACCATTGAGAACGATGTTGGCTGTGTGTTTGTCACATATGGCCTTTATTATGTTGAGGTAAGCTTCCCTCTATGCCTACTTTCTGGAGGGTTTTTATCATAAATGGGTGTTGAATTTTGTCAAAAGCTTTTTCTGCATCTATTGAGATGATCATATGGTTTTTTTCCTTTAGTTTGTAATATGGTGTATCACATTGATTGATTTGTGTATATTGAAGAATCCTTGCATATCTGGGATAAACCCCACTTGATCATGTTGTATGATCCTTTTAACGTGCTGTTGGATTCTGTTTGCTAGTATTTCGTTGAGGATTTTTGCATCTATGTTCATCAGTGATATTGGCCTGTAGTGTTTTTTTCTGTGGCATCTTTGTCTGGATTTGGTATCAGGGTGATGGTGGGCTCGTAGAATGAGTTTGGGAGTGTTCCTCCCTCTGCTATATTTTGGAAGAGTTTGAGAAAGATAGGTGTTAGTTCTTCTCTAAATGTTTGATAGAATTCGCCTGTGAAGCCATCTGATCCTGGGCTTTTGTTTGTTGGAAGACTTTTAATCACAGTTTCAATTCCAGTGCTTCTGATTGGTCTGTTTATATTTTCTATTTCTTCCTGGTTCAGTCTCGGAAGGTTGAGCTTTTCTAAGAATTTGTCCATTTCTTCCAGGTTTTCCATTTTATTGGCAGATAGTTGCCTGTAGTAATCTCTCACGATCCTTTGTATTTCTGCAGTGTCAGTTGTTACTTCTCCTTTTTCATTTCTAATTCTGTTGATTTGAGTGTTTTCCCTTTTTTCTTAATGAGTCTGGCTATTTTTGTTTATCTTCTCAAACAACCAGCTTTTGGTTTTATTGATCCTTGCTATCGTTTCCTTCATTTCTTTTTCATTTATTTCTGATCTGATTTTTATGATTTCTTTCCTTCTGCTAACTTTGGGGGTTTTTTGTTCTTCTTTCTGTAATTGCTCGCACACAGGCTTCTTGGTGGCTGCAGCAGCAGCCTTAGCATTTCATGCCCGTCTCTGGTGTCCGCGCTGATAGACGTGGCTCACACCCTTCTCTGGAACTCATTTAGGCGGTGCTCTGAATCCCCTCTCCTCGTGCACTCCAAAACAATGGTCTCATGCCTCTTGGGCAGGTCCACACATTTTTCCGGACTCCCTCCCCGCCAGCTGTGGCTCACTAACCCCCTTCAGGCTGTGTTCACGCAGCCAACCCCAGTCCTCTCCCTGGGTTGTGACCTCCGAAGCCCAAGCCTCAGCTCCCAACCCCGCCCGCCCCGGAGGGTGAGCAGACAAGCCTCTTGGACTGGTGAGCGCTGGTCGGCCCGATCCTCTGTGCGGGAGTCTCTCCGCTTTGCCCTCTGCACGCCTGTGGCTGCGCTCTCTTCCACGGCTCCGAAGCTTCCCCCTCCCGCCAGCCGCCCCCCAACCCGGTCTCTGCCAGTGAAGGGGCTTCCTAGTGTGTGGAAACTTTTCCTCCTTCACAGCTCCCTCCCTGAGGTTAAGGTCTCGTCCCTATTCTTTTGTCTCTGTTTTTTTCTTTTTTCTCATGCCCTACCCAGGTACGTGGGGGGAGTTTCTTGCCTTTTGGGAGGTCTGAGGTCTTACTGCCAGCGTTCAGTAGGTGTTCTGTAGGCGTTGTTCCACATGTAGATGTATTTCTGATGTATTTGTGGGGAGGAAGGTGATCTCCACGTCTTATTCCTCCACCACCTTGAAGATCCCCTCTCTTGTTTATCTTCTAATCCCTCCTCTGACACCTTCTCAGAACTTGGCACAGCACCTGGCCCACAACAAGGCCTCCACTATATTTGTTTAAAAAAGTATAGGACAAACATTGCATATTACTCCTTTTCTTTCTGTGCCTGTCATCTCATACTAAGCAGTGATTTAGGAAAACTGAATTACTAAGTCTGTGAGTGTTGGCTCACTTCATGGCCAATTACCTGACAATTAACTGGGTCACTCTGGTAGCCAATCAGACCATCCATACATTGGTGTCAACTATGCCATGGTCTATTAATGTCATTCCCATCGATGATTACATCAGAGCAACCAATGGAACAGTCAACGACCAGAGCCAGACTTGGGGTGTTTGAAGTAATAGACCATCATTAATCAATGAGGACAAAACAAGAAACCTAAGACTTAAGAGGCAAAAATAAAAGTTAATCTGCAAAAGTGAGACTCCACGTGCATATAGCTGTGTCATCAATGACTGTGTACACATACCACATCCCTCAACAGAATTTCTATTTATTCATTTGCTAGTTACCTCAATGAGTTGGCACCCAGGTAAGGTATCTGCTGGTTTCCACATATACTCGACTTTCTTCCCAAGCATGTGGCAAAGCCAATCTGCTCATTTGGGCTGGGAAAAAGTCCTAATTACCTAAGAACTAGCACATTTCAATCTAGTGAGGACTAAGTTTCACTGTATTAAAATGCAACCAAAACACAGAGTTCTGTCTCACACACAGAGAAACCCAACTGAGGGTCTTCTCCCAAAATACTTAATGCCTGCGAGGTTCTCCAGTCAACTCTATCATTTGAAATCACATCCCTTACAGACAAATTAATCTTTTAGCATTAATCTTCCCGAGTTGTGGTGTTTGGGGGATGTTTTAATTAGCTCAGCTGGTTTATCATTCCTTTAAGTATCTGAAAGTATCTGTTAGCTTCCTACAGGTCTCAGGAAGATGGCCCCTTCCCTAGAGGTGGCTAGGAAATGTGCATTTGCTTTCAAAGTTCTGCGGCTTTCTGAGACGAGCACTTCATCTTATTATTTCCTTTCCACCACTAATCATGAAATGTTGACGGCCTTAGCTAATTCTGGGCGCCCTAATCCACCATAAATCTGAAACAAGGGAAAATCAACTGAAAGCTAGCCCTTGGATTTTCCTATACCCGGAACAGGAAGAGACTGGTCATAAAGATAAAGTAGTTGACTGTTCACATTGGGTTCCAGAAAAGGTCTCTAACTTCTCAGCATTTCCCCTACAGGTCCTTACTCAAAATGCAAATAACCTGAGGGAGATAAACCCTCTTTATCAAGACTTTTTTTTTTTTCCATTGCAGCATTGATGAAGTGATGGAAATTTTCCATCACAGAAGTGATGGGAATTTTTGCAGAGCCAGGAAGAAAAGGGCTCTGATGGTGCCTGGGTCTATATATCCAGAATGTAGAGCCAGAGAGCACCCAAAAGAGAGTAAAGATTCCTCAATCTCTGATCAGACAGAACACTGTGGTCCCTATTTCGGAAATAAGACAACTGAGTCCCTTAGAGTTAAGAGCGGTACCCCACTGAACAGCAAGAAAGCACTAGATGCTTGAAAGGTTTTATGAGTAGAGGAAAGAAGAGAACAGAAAAGGGCAGTGAGAGGGTCAACTGTGCCTAGAATCATCTCCACTATGTGAAAATGTTGGTGCCACGGGTGAAGGTGACACACTACGCCACCCCCAATTATGGCTCTGAAGAACTAGGACATGAAAGAGAGGGATTTGGAGAATTCCCTGGTGGTCCACTGGTTAGGACTCTGTGCTTTCACTGTCAAGGGCCCAGGTTCGATCCTTGCTGGGGAACAAAGATCCCAGAAGCCACTCAGTGCAGCCGAAAAAAAAAAGAGAGAGAGAAAGAGGGGTTTGCATGAGGGAGAGCATGCCTGGACCAGGAGGCATAGACACAGGTGAGAACAGGGTAGGGAGTCAGGGCCGTGAGGGGCTCTGGATATCTGGCTGGGAAAGAGCGGAGACAAAGCTCACCTCCCCACTCTTTGGAAGCTGGCTCTCACGCTGATTTTATTTCCGCATTCAGGATAGAGCATTTGAGAGGAGCTGGGGGAGAGAATGGCCAGCAGGAAGTCAAAACAGGGTATAAAGTGAGCAAAGCCAAAGATTATCCGTGTAAAATCCAGTGTTCCAAAACCTCTACAGTAACGTTTCAGGTCAGAGATCCACAACTACCCCCTCATCCTCGCCCACATCGTGGTGGATACGGCCACGTGTCATTTAGGAGTCTATGTCCCTAAGTAACAGAAAGGTGTACTAACAGTGACCTAAGCAAAGATTTCTTTTTCTCACAAATAAGAACTCCCATGTTGCCTCAGTGACTCAGTGCTGCCAAGGTCAATATTGCTACAATTCTCAGGTTGCAAGATGGCAGCAGTAGCTCCAAGGATCAGATCTTGCACTGGTTCAAGGGCAGGAAGCCGAAGACAGGGCTAGGACAGGTTCTCTTCTGGACCTTCCTCTTACCAGGGAGGAAAAACCTTTCCTGAAATGTCCCAGCAGACTTCTTATAGTCTTGTTGATCTATACTAACTACGTGCCTTCCCTTAGACTAAGGACTGTGTCCAGATTACCTAAAGTTAAAGATGCCCATCTGATGTATAGATTTCTCCTGTTCCTTCCTATGGGCATGGAAGATGGGGGCAGTGCCTTTGGAGGCCTCTAGCATCCATTGTTGATGAGATCCAAGGGTAGACCTTGGATCAAGGGTGGAGCTGCTGGATCAGAGCAGAGCCCTCAAGACCAGCACAAGCAGACTGCTGGGACTACAAGTAGAGGGCCTCCACCCCACATAGGCATCCTCTCTAACTTTAGAAGCAAGAACTAGCCTTCCCAGAGGCTCCTTTGAAACTGTTGAGAAATCATAATTAGACTCTGTACCTCTGCTAAGCCTTTCATCCCAGAAGCTTAGGGCACTTCCCTGCATGGTCTCATTAATCTTCACACCATTTAAGGCAGCCAGCCTCTATTGTCATCTTTATTTTCAGGATGAAGGAACTGAAATGTAGGTACAGGTTAATGACTTGCCCGATGTCATATGTTCAATGAGTCACCAGCCCGCTGGGGATAGGACCAAATGTGATGGGGAAAGATAGCTACCCCAATTCACTGAGGACCCTGGGTGAGAACGTGGAGGTCATTTACTTACCCAGAGGGCATGAGCCCTGAAAGGTAGCCTGATGAAGAATGTCAGAGCTCTGGGCAGAGAGGCAAGAGGGCCAAGTCTGAGCTGTGACTCACTGTCCAGACAACCTTGGGCAAGTCACTTGCACTTTCTGAACATTTTTCTTATCTAAAAATAAGGATTGTACCCTGGTGGTCCAGTGGTTAGGACTCCGTGGTCTCACTGCCGAAGGCCTGGGTTCAATCCCTGGTCCGGGAACCAAGATCCCGCAAGCCACACGGTGCAGCCAATAAATAAATAAAATTAAAAAAAATAAAAATAAGGATAGTCACATTCACCCCATCTAATTCACTCAGCTGTTTCGAAGGCAAAAGGAATGTTTCCAATGAAACCACGTGAGCTAGGACGTTGTGTAAAACTAAGTCCACTGAGGGAGCTGGTAGAACCAACATTTAAAATCAGCCTGTGCTCTTGGCTCACCACGACTGACAATCCTAACCTGCAGTCAGACAATCATACAGGACTCTCCCCAGATAACCAAGAAATTCCTTTCTGCCATTCGATGTGCTACGAGCCTATTTTCAGCACATACTGTATGGAGTATGCAATGCCCCATGCATGCATAACTAGGATGTGACCTGTGTCCTCTAGGAAATACCGTCTGGAAGAGGAGGCAGGCAAATGAACCACTTACTTCATTGAGAGGCAAAATGAAATAACACTTATGACAGACAAGGAGGCGAAACAGGGGAGGGTGGTATCCAGAGAAGGTCTGGGTCAGCCAGTGGGCTGGGAGGAGGTAGAGTGGGGAGAAGGGGGACAAAAGCCGAAACAGGAAAAATCCTTAGCTTTTTCTTTTCCTTCCCCAGCGTCCATCATTCTCCCATCTGAGAAAGAGGAAGTCAAGGTGGTAGAGCAGCAGAGGCTGAAGGTTGGGTTTGCCTTGTTTCCATCCGCAGGGAAGGGCATTTGCAGAGAAAACATTTCCTCCCCGCGCCCTGGGCGCGCCTCTCTCTGCGGGCAGTCTTACTTTCGGCCACAGGAGGGCGCTTCTCCTCCTCCGTGGTCTCTTCACTGCGGTCGGCGCCGCCCCGCCTCCCAGCTACGTCCAGCGGACGCGGGCTGTGCTTCCAACCCCTGCAGCCTAGAAGCATGGCACCAGCAGGTGGGGAGCCTGGAAGATGGGGTCACAGCACGCCCAACTTCCAACATTTTATCTCTTTCAGACAAGCCAGGATAGATGTTCAAAAACAATTAGTCTCCCATCAGCAATGCATGCTATGAGGACAATAATGCCTAGAAAATTCTCAGGGAGTATTTTTGGATGATTTTCTATTGAAGAGACAAAGGCTCAGATTCATCAGGAGGTGGAAATAGTGTCTCTGGCCCTGTCAGCAGCGTCTCCCCCATTCCAGGCTTAAAATAGGGTGATAGGGAATTCCCTGGCCGTCCAGTGGTTAGAGCTCCGCGCTTTCGCTGGGGAGGGCGCGGGTTCAATCCCTGGTTGGGGAAATAAGATCCCGCAGGCCTGTGCAGCGCGGCCAAAAAATGAATGAACGAATGAATTTTTAAATTAAAAATAGAAAAATAAAATAGGGTGATTGATAACCAATTGACATAGCAGGACCTTGTCCCTTCCCAGGGAGACATCCAGTGCGGTGCTAAGGGGGCCCAATAAAGGAGAATAAAGGGGCTTCCAGATCTGAGACACGACCAGAGAGGGAAAACAGTCACCTTTATTTATTTTTGTTTTAACAATTAATTGTTAAAATACCTGAAGGAAGGAAACTATTAGGGCTGGCTCTGCACCAGGCAAGAATTCCCAAACTGCACTAACTTGGCTACGCCCCAAAGTCCCTTTGTTCTCTCCACACCCTCCTGTAAACATCCCCATGCACCACCACCCTGTATTATTTGTCTCCAGTGAATTAGAATGAAAGTTCTAAGATAAGACAGGATGAAGCACTGAGAGCCAGTCAGGAGCCTTTCACTCAAAACTCTCCATTAGAATTAACGGAGGACTGGTTTTTTGGTTTGCTTGTTTTCGCCTCCTAAGAGTACTAACTAATTCCATGATTTCTGGTTAAGCCACTGGATTGGAGTGGTTCTTTGGGTAGAAACAACCTAAACTTTCCTAAACTCTGAGATGAACAAGAACTATCACAGCATGTAAAAACAAGAATTACCAGCTTGCTAAAATTATCCCCTTCTCAGAAAGGGAGAGAAATCTCTGATTATGAAAAAGATTTTTAAAACAATCTAATAACTACACAGTAACACTCAAAATCGATCTTGAATAGTCTGAGAGATGCTTGGGCTAAAATCCCATACCTTGCTCCAGAATATTTGTCTAGCCGCATGCCCAAAAAGTACTGTACATAGTCACGGGAGCTGTCAACGGAGTGGATTGCCATCACCACCACCATCATCATCGGATGAGTGGTTTATTAGATAGAACACATAGTTAAGTGTTTCGAATCCTGATTTCTTTTCCCTTATCTTTCTGAGCCTGGGTCCTGATGTTTGGCGCTCTTGCTGGAGCATGGATTGCGTTAGTATTACTGCAGACACGAAAGAAAACCTTCCTCCAGTCCCCTCCACACAGCAGAACACTATAGGAGAAATCTGAATCAGAGTGTAAGTGGGACATTGTTCTCATCTGTAAAATTGGGCGGAGTCCATCTATTTGCGGGGATATGTCCACAGATGCCGTGGGCTAGCATGAAAAACAATGATTCCTGTAGTTTCTACAGTGGTCACACCTTTGCTGTAAGGTTTATGTCTCTGAAATCATATCAACATCACTCACTCCAAGGCGATTTGAGCTAAAAACATTGAGGAAAACAAGATTGGAGAATAAAGATTATGTGACAGTTTATTTTATGTGTCAGCTTTGCTAAGCTATGGTGCCCAGGAGTTTGGTCAAACACTAGCCTAGATGCTGCTGTGAAGATATTTTGTAGATGTAATTAAGATTTACAATCAGTTGACTTAAGTAAAGGGGATTACCCTGGATAATGTGCCTCATCCAATCAGTTGAAGGTCTTAAGAACAAATACTGAGGTTTATTGGTGAAGGAATTCTGTCTCAAGACAGAAATACCAACTCTTACCTTTGTTTCCAGCATGCTGGTCTGCCCTGCAGATTTCAGTCTTGCTGAGTGTCACAGTGGAGCCAATTTCTTAAAATAATTCCATTTGTGTGTGTGTGTCTATGTGTGTTTGTACACACTTTTGATTCTGTTTCTCTGGAGAACACTGACATACAGATTTCAAGTGAATCTTTATTGTGCGTGTGTGTGTGTGTGTGTGTGTTTGCTACCTGTAAATTAAAACAACGATGAGGCATTCAGTAATGCCACTTTACATGACATTACACATAACTTAGACTCCTGATCTGGTTTGGGCACCCAGTCCCTCCCTAACAGCCCACTCACCTCACTGGAAACTAACCTGAGCCCCACCCCACCCCACCCCACCCCCGACCCCCCCTCAGGGGTAGTCCTGATTGGTCCAAGGCTGAGAGATCCCCTTGCCAATGATTGGTTCAGTGGGATCATGTGACTTAGAAAGGGCCAGTGAGATATGAGAAGAAGTTTGTAGTGGACTTCTTGTAAGGTTTGTTCTCCTTCTTCTGAGAGACTTTACAGAAGCAGCCGTTCTCTCTGATGTTGGAGGACAATGAAGCAGTACCTGGATTGCTATTGGCAATAACCCTTTGATGGGAAATAACCTGAGTCCCTGATGATGCTGTTGAGCTGGATGGATCAGTCATCCCTAAAGCCTGCACTGACTCTGGTCTTCCTTTAAAAGGAGCCAATACGTTTTCTACCATGCAAGTGAGTTTGAGGTTTCTTGAGGCTTCTTGTTAGTTGCAGCCAAAGGACCAAGTTTTCTTGCCTTTCATTTTTTTACCTATAAACTGGGAGGACAGAACTAGATAATCTAAGATGTCCTTGAACACTCAGTATTTGTAAATTGCACGTTTAGGCACTAACACTAACCGTATTTATCAATTACTGTTTAGAGAATCTGAATATTACTGTAGGTTTGAAAATACGTCTTCACTGTTAGAAATAAGTATGTTTCTAAATACATCTTCATTTTAGAAACAGGAAAATGACATGAATTTTAAGTTCTTATAGTGTAATTTGATGAATTTTTTTCAGCAGCCTTAACTCTAGGCAGCCACTGTCAGCAATAATAATTTTCACTAATTTTTTTTAATATGTAAAAACTCTAACAAATGAACAATAACTAGAAAAAGAGCCTAATAGGGAAACGGGGAAAGGATAAGAGCAAACAGTTCCCAGCAAAAGAAATGCAAATGAATCTTAAACCTAGGAAGAGATGTTCAACCTCCCCCATAGAGAGAGAAATGCAAATTAAAATGACAGTGAGATTGTTTTTTTCACCTAAAAGATTGGCAAATTATAAAAAGTTTAATAACACACTATTGGAGAAGCTCGAAGAAGATAGCAACATTCATACCAATAATGGGAATTATCACTGAGGACCAGCAATTACAGGTAAGGGTGGAAATGGTACAACCTTCAAGAAAAGCAATTTGGCATTATCTGTCAAAATTACAAATCCATATACTCTTTGATGTAACCATTCCCCTTATAGATCTTTATCCTACAGTTATACTTTCCCATGTATAAAATGATATTATTTGTAATTGCAATAATTGGAAACCACTTAAATATGTATCAATAGAGAAAAGATCAAGCTATCATAGGTGTTACAATAGAATAATTCCCAGCTGTTAAAGAAATGGGGCAGCTCTGTATGCAGTAAAATGGAATAATCTCTAAATTGTATCTTAAATAGAAGAGTAAGACGAAGAACAATGAGAATTATATGCAATTATATGCAACAATGAAAATTATATATTATTTGTATTTTTAAAAAACAATAACTACATATGTTTTTGTGTAGGGATAAACTAGGAGACTGCATAGGAAACTAGGAATTGTGGTTACATCTAGGGATTGCAACGTGGGAACTAGAACACAGGGGTGAGAGCCAGGTTAACTTTTCCCTGGATATCTTTTTTTTAAAATGTTAACATATGAATGTATATCAGTTATTTTAAAATTAATGAACTTGGAAGGAAAGTAAAGTTATTATTATAGATACATTTCCTGATTTGCTATCATGATAGTCATTCTGAAGCTAAATTACAGTGCTAATGTTTTGGATAAATGATAATTAATGATCAGATACGAAACAATGATTTGGTACATTTGTTCTCATTTCACTTTCTGTCTAAATAAAGGTAGTAGAAAAAGGATCAAGAATAAAGGAGAGGAAATTAATCTTAACCATAATATTTTAAAAACTGGTTTGCTAGGCATTTACTTTTCCGTGCCTTCTACCCCTAAGGTGCCTAAACTAAATTTCTTCTAACCCAGTGTCCTATTGTTCACTCATATTCAGTCATTCGACAAATATTTACTAAATATTGGTGTGCAGTCACTGGAGCCTCAAATGAGAATACGACCCAGACAACTGCTATCTTTTTTTTTTTGCGGTACGCGGGCCTCTCACTGCTGTGGTCTCTCCTGTTGCAGAGCACAGGCTCCGGACGCGCAGGCTCAGCGACCATGGCTCACGGCTTCCCGGACCGGGGCACGAACCCGTGTCCCCTGCATCGGCAGGCGGACTCTCAACCACTGCGCCACCAGGGAAACTCTACGACTTCCTTTTAAACGTTCTTTCTATTAGGCAGTAGTCCATTAAATGAGATTTAATTAAAGTTGATTTGATTGATAGTCTAAGATCTCATGGTCTTTCCAAAGGCTGAATAGGTTTGTGTCATTGATCAAAAACAACCCTTGCCTTTTGGCAACCTTGTGGTAAAATGATTTATTTCCTTGGTAAAACCAGCAATACTATTGATCTCAGGAAACATCACTTCAGTCATTCCTGTGTAGTGGAGATTCTTAACTGTTATTAAATCAGCTGTTCATTGGCTGACACATCACAAATTGAAACTACACACACAAATCACACAGCCGAACTTGAAAAGCCAAAGCTGTTTTTATTGCACTGTGGAAACTAGAAATGGGATTTCATTCCGCCGAGGTTATCACATGGAAATAAAAAAAATGCAAAACATCCCTCCTTTTAAAAATAATAAATGACATAAATCATCTCGACAGCTGACCATTACATTGTAACATTTCAGTGAGTTTTGCATTAATAGGAAGCTGAATTAGATTAATAACTATGCATTCTTCTAGGCATTTCAAGGAAATTAATTTAGCTCTTCACATGTCTGAGCAAAATGCTTTGAAAATATTAACTACCCGATTCTTATCACCAAAAAACGTTTCCTTTACACCTATTTGCACATGGGGCTTTGCTAAGCACTTTTAAGCAATTCAAACTGATGGATTATATAATCTAAAACTGCAGTTTTCCTATTAAAAGGACAACCTGGAACTTGTTTATTTAAGTGCCAGCAGCACTTTTTTTTTAAGTTGGATTATTTCTGGTTATAAAAGTGTGAGGAGGTCTTATTTCATACAAAGGATGCATCTTACAAGACCTTGCATAATTCAAGAAAGATTTTCTCAAGGGAATAAACATAAAATAAGACAGATGTATTCTCAGAGCACATTTACAAGTTGTAACGTATTTGTACTTTAAAGCCGCTTTTCGTGTCCCCAGCGGTATATCTAATATTCCACAGAGTTGTCTCCCATATCAACTGCACCATGTTTCATCATAGTTGTTTGCTCTTCCTCTTGGCATCTTATCACATAAAGCTTCCCCTCAAAAGTTATTGATCTGAGGACGCACTGTTCAGCGTGAGCACTTAACATCATTATTTTATGAATACTTGAATGACACTGTTATAGGTCGTAAAAATAGTTTACATGATAATAACAGCGAATACTAAAATAATAGCATAATAGTAAAAAAAAAAAAAAAAATCACTTGCAGGAGTCCCATTGCATGTAAACAACAGCATGGTTTAGAGACTCCTGCAAAGCCAGGTTGACATTTCTGTTTACCAGCTAAAGTGGCAACCACGTTATAAAACTGTAGACAGGTTTACAATATTCCTTTTGCTCATCAGCAATTAAATTACATGATTCTTGACATTTTTTTTTAATTTGGCATGATTGATGTATTTTTATCTTTGTATCTGAATTAAGATTTTATTGGGATTTTTACATTGATGCTCTCAAGTGTACATACCCCATAGGGCTGCCTCCCCAGGGGGTAGTAGAGGGAACTGGGAAAAGGATGTTTCATCAAAGTCCATGGTGGCTAATGTACAGACTCAGGAGATGGAAGAGACACACCATCATTTAGGAAGGATTTCATCTCTATCGCGTCTACAAGACAGGAATTGCAGGGCTCATGCTCACCGCAGAATAAAGATCACTCAAAATGCAGGTTCACTCCTAGCACCTTTCTCCTCCTACGTCTCTCAAAAGGGGTATGGATTTAAGGTAAAGCATAGTCTGTGTTTGATTCTGCCCTGGTCTGTGTTTCAGTCGCTGCTGTCCAACGGAGGGGGTTTAGGTCCCTCCCTCTGAGCCCAAGCTTCAGTATCAGCGAGTGATGGCTTTAATCTCCATCCGGCTCCTCTCCTTGGGTGGTTGTAAATAGCAAGTGAGCTAATTACAGTCATTCTCAACAGAGGGAAGCATGCCAATCTAGGTATTAGGGGCCTTACATGGTTTGGAAAAAACTTAGCATTCTTTCTTAAATGGAAGAACAAAGATATATTTACCATTAGAACTGGAGATATACTAGCTTATTTTAAAATAAACTTATAGAAAATGTGAAAAATTCCAGAGCATGAAGAAAAAGATAAATAATTTCATTATTCCACTGCTAAGAAATAAGCTTTCTAGAATTGTGGCATGTTTGTTCCCCTCCTTTTTCTGTTGCTTTTATATTTTCCATTACTAATATTACATGTACCATTTTTTATTCCACTTCAAAAAAAGCATTCCAGAGCATATTTACATATCAGTATATCATGTCATGCTCAAAAAGCAGTTGTAATTGCTGCTTTCTAACCCAACATTTGGATGTTCTCCTCTATTACTGAACATTTGAACTGTTCCAGAAAATTAACATTTTAAACATATTATTCTCCAAGTGTAGAGAACATTCAGAATTTTTCTATTTATCAAAAATTATAATATTGATTTTAAAATTCTAAAATTAAGTAGTTTGCTATATACTTATTAATACTCCATCTTGATTTACCTCAGTTTCAAGCCCTGAAGATCCAACAGTAACAAAGTAACATCCTTGCCCTTAAGAAATGGACATTTTCGATCACCAATGTATATATAGTCTCATTATACAATGTATAGTGAGACAATATATATACAATGTATACTCAGACTCATTGACTTATGCCTTTAAATATAGGTAATTTGGGGACTTCCCTGGTGGCGCAGTGGTTAAGAATCCACCAGCCAATGCAGGGGACATGGGTTCGAGCACTAGTCCGGAAAGATCCCACATTCCATGGAGCAACTAAGCCCATGCGCTGCAACTACTGAGCCTGCGTGACACAACTACTGAAGCCCTAGCACCTACAGCCCATCCTCTGCAAGAAGAGAAGCCACCACAATGAGAAGCCCACGCACTGCAATTAAGAGTAGCCCCTACTCTCCACAACTAGAGAAAGCCTGCACACAGCAACAAAGACCCAACACAGCCAAAAATAAAATAAATAAATAAATTTTAAAAAACCAGATGAGGAAACTGAGGCCCAGCATGAATAAATTACTTGTTCAAAACAAAACAAAAAAAAATAGGCAATTTTACTACACAAATTATATCTAAAATTATTTTTTTAAAAAACCTCAATGGATTAAAGTCATTTATTATAGAACTGGTGGTTAATGAGGATTAGCTGCTTAGGCTGCACACATCCAGTGTCAGCTGGGTTCACTCATTACCTGTCTGCAAGTTTCCTGTCTACAGGTAAGCTGGGCATCTGCTCTTGTCTGGCTTGGTTGAGGCCTCTTAGCTGGGAAGCTATGCTCTAAGCCCTTCATCCTCCTCTTGGGACCAGAGGGCTAACCTGGCCTTGTACGTCTCGTGGCAGTGGCGAAGCCCAAGAGACACACGTACTCTTGAGGAGTAGGCTTGGAACTTACACACCATGAATTCTGCCTCATTCGTCTGGCAAAGCAAGTGACGTGGCTAAGCCCAGGTTCAGCAGGGGTGGCAGGAAGAATACACCTTGACTCTTTTTTGGGGTTTTTTGAATTTTATTTTATTTATTTTTTTATACATCAGGTTCTTATTAGTTATCCATTTTATACATATTAGTGTATGGACCTTGCCTCTTAAGTGAGAGAAAATGTAAAGTCACATGACAAAGGGTGTGGATATTAATGCAGTCAACCTCCAGCTCCGAGTGGAGCTATCAGAGGAGTATTTGGAGATACGTGTGTGGAATTCAAAGCTCTGAGCTGAAGATATAAAATTGAGGGTTGTTGAAATAGGAAGGTATTTGAGGTTATATGACTAGATGGATCACCTGAAAATGAATGTTGATAGAGAAGAGATTCAAGTCGGGGGAGATGAAGAAAACCAGCAGAGGATATCGAAATGGGGTGCTGGTAAGTTATGTAGAGTAAAGAGAGAACAGTATTCTAGAAGAGGGGCTCAGAACATGTTTTTTTTTTTTTGGCTGCGTTGGGTCTTTGTTGTTGTGCCCAGGCTTTCTCTAGTTGCAGCGAGCGGGGGCTACTCTTCGTTGCGGTGCGCAGGCTTCTCATTACGGTGGCTTCTCTTGTTGCGGAGCACGGGCCCTAGAGGGCATGGGCTTCAGTAGTTATGGCTCACGGGCTCTAGAGCACAGGCTCAGTAGTTGTGGCTCATGGGCTTATTTGCTCCGTGGCATGTGGGATCTTCCCGGATCAGGGATCAAACCCATGTCCCCTGCATTGGCAGGTGAATTCTTAATCACTGTGCCACCAGGGAAGTCCCAGAAGGTGTTTTAATAGGGAGGAATGATCAGTGTGTCGATCACTGCTCCATGAAATAAATAAAACTTTTTTAAACTGCTGCCTGGTTCTTTCTGGAGAGTCATGTCACAGTTGGGTATGTCACTGTGCTAAGCTAGGGTGCAGTTAGCATCTAATAAGAACTGCCTTGCCACACCCACTCCACCTGCAGACACATAAACAAACCAGTTTAAGATTAGCTAAGCCCAGCCTAAACAGGATCTTTTGCTACATTCATTCACTGATAGCTTCCAGGATGATTTCCAACATTTTAGTGATATCTGTAGCCTAACTACTGTATTTGTGTAACAGATATTTATTGGGTGCCTAGTTTCGTCACACACTGCTCCAAGCAATCAGGCTATAACAGAAAGTAAGATAAGTAGGTTTCTAGCTGTCATAGAGTTAACATTTCAGTGGAGGAAATAAACAAAAAACATAGACAGATGGGTAAACATATAAATTAGCAAGTAATTTCAGATAGTGCTGAGTGTTGTGATGATGATAAAGCAGAATGATGACTAGAGAGTGACTGAGGAAATTACTTTTGATCATATGATCAGGTAAGGTGTCTCTGAGGAAGTGATAGTTGTCTGAAATCTGAATTATTCAAATTAAACAACTCCTCAGTGAGTTTCATTATAGCTCTTTGACCTTCCACCACTCCTGAGCTGCTGCACAGAAAGGAGAATCCCAGCATTATCTTCTGTTCTCCCTCGTGCCTTTCCCAGAGCCCCTGGAGAGCTGAAATAAAAGAGGAGAGTAAGGATGCCAGGGGAGGTATACCAGATATCTGCTGAACCATGTGACCACAATTCCAGTCTCCTATGGCCAGAGAAGATTCCTTTTAAGGAACTGAACCCAGTTAAAGCTTTTCAAAAAACAGAAAGGTCTCATTTGATTCAGAAACTTCACCTTTTTTGTGGCAGGAAAAGAAGAAGATATTAACTCTGCAGAAGAGAAAGTCATAATTGACCTAAAGCCCCCTTGACTGCCATATCCTTCCAGCATTCTGCTATCAAAGAAGTGAAAGGAGGTGCTGGATGATATATGTGCCATGTCTCCCTGAGACCCATCAGCAAACTCAGATGGTGGAAATCATTACTGGAATGAAGACACTGGCTCAGAAGGACTAAAGAACTTACTCAAGGTCATCCAGTCAGTAAGATTAGGAAGCTGACAAGAGGTAAAGGAAATGTCCTTGCTTTCTCCCCTGCAGAAACCTCACTGTAGGAAAAGTGGAAAGAACACAGGATTGAAAATCGAAGTAGGTTTGGTATAGAAAAAACACAGGAGGGAAATATGAGAATGTTTGAAAGAAAGCAATATGAAATGAAAGAATTTCAGAGTAAAGAGAAAAATAAGAGTAGCTGTTGTAGAAGAGCAGGATGGTTAATTAACAAAGGGGATAAGAATGGCCTGCAGATAATATTTATCATCCTTCCCAGTTCTCCCGTGGCTTTATTTGTGCCCATCTGTCAGCTCAATCTTTTCCAAGCGTCTGCTGCCACAAACACAAGCCATTAATTTACTGAAAATATTACTGAAATTAGATTGCTTCTGGCCTTCCTGTTGTTTTTCTTTTAACTTTTTAAAAAATTGTGTTTATCTGTGTGCCTGTTTGTGTTTTCATTTGGCAAAGTGGAGGTTTGCCCAGGCTCAGAAACATAGGCTTCCCAATTCACAACAAGAAAAAACATGGGAAACTTTCCCGTGTTCGGAAGCACACTCATCTAATTTTGCAAAACAATTTTGTCAAATGTTCCTGTACACACACCCCTGTTCCCCTGGGGTGAGAAATCTAAGCCTGAGATATTCTGACAAAAAAAAAAGAAAACAATGGCAATGTTGCATTTATTTGCTTTAGCAGAAAACATACATAAACAAGTGGCTCTTATTATAAACACATCCAATTTACGTTTAAAATAAAATTCATTATACTAAGAAAAAGTAGGTGGTACATTTAGATTATACCCGTTTTTACTTCAAAAACAGGGACAAAATCCTTCCTGTCGACTCTATCACAGGTTGATATGTCACCCCAATTGAAGCTGTTATCAAAGGAAGATCACTGTGACATTTTTAGTGTTACATAATCGAATTTTTTAATCAGCATTTGCATGTATATTATGAGAGTTGTGAAGAAGCAACTCTTCAAAGGGTCTGAGGCCTTGATTTGATTTCTTCAGCTTCCCAAGGTTGCCCCCAAAGAGCAGACAGGCCACCCAAATCTCCAGTTTGTCAAACTGGTCTGGCCCCAGGAGGGATTTCTGAGTGCTTTCCTTCAAAGAATACCACCCAGGCTGGTTGGCTGCAAGTGTGAGCGGCCTATTATTTCTCCTTCATTTCCCAGGACATCTGGGTTCTAGAGCTCCCAGCCTCCTGGTGGGCACTGTGCCCTGCCTCTTCACAGCCCCTTCTCATGCTCAGCAACCCTTTAACTGGAGAATCCCAGCTGCTTCACCTCCAGGCTCACTTGCTGGCAGTCTGGTGTGCAAGACAGAGGGGAGAGAGGTGGAGAGAGTGAAGAACCAAGCAGCTTTGGGTGGTTTTGTGGGGAAGGAAAAAAGCTTATTTTTTTTTCTCTACCCATCTTAGGTTCATAGGCTGGGACCAAACTGATAAAAGACAGATTGGAAATTCCCTGCCAGTCCAGTGGTTAGCACTCTGTGCTTTCGCTGCCAAGGGTGTGGGTTCAATCCCTGGTCGGGGAATTAAGAACCTGCAAGCCCTGCAGCTTGGCCAAAAAAATAATAATAATAGTAAAATAAAAGACAGATTAACAAGAGGAAAAAAAAAACAACACATTTAACTATGTGTATACATTTGCATGGGATTTCACAAAGAAATGGTACAGCCAGAGGTTTATATACCATCCTAGGCTAAACAAAGGAAAAGGGGTCTGGGACTTCTAGGTGGGAGAGGCAAGCTATGGGTAGGTGACAAGTAAAAGTACTGTCAACAAGGGTTGCTTGGTGGGATGTGTTATGCAGACTTAAGTAGGTACTTTCTCCACTGAAGATATGTTAAAAGTCCTTCTCCCCCGGGTGCAGGATGGGGAAGCTTTACAAAAGGATAAGTAAATGACTGTTTTTAGAGCTTTCCCTGCATCTACTGTTTCTTAATGGCCTTTAACTCAAAATAGTCCAAATGTCAAAGGGAGCTATTTGGGTGCCATATTCTTGAGGGAGAAAAACATGTTTTAAAGGCTGAGGGACTGGAGATTAAGCAATTAGCTTCCGCAAAATAAAGTGTGTATTTCAGTTACAAAAGTCAAAAAAAAATGAAGTGGCAGAAGGTACTGCAGGGGAGGAAAAATAATTTCCCCTCTACCCTTCTAGGTTTTTGGTGGAGATGCCCCTGCAATAAAAGAAAGATTAACAGGAGAAAAACAAACATAAGTTTAGTATACCTTCTGTATGCCTGTATACAAAACTGAGTGTGTCCCTGAAATGGCCCAGGCCAGGAGCTTAAATACCATCCTTAGCAAATGACAAAAAAAAGATGTTGAGGGGTAGAGGAAGTCCTGTTAATGGGAGGTAACCAGGAATAGGATGGTAACAAGTAACAAGGTCATGGCTGTTATGCAAATCAAAGTCTTTGCCTTCTCAGTGGGTAAGAGTTGCTAGGGATTTAGTCATCCTCCTCGTGGTATGGAGAGATGCCCCTACATGTGGAGATTTTCTTGTAAATGTAAACGTCTCCCACAAAAGGGTAATTTCTACTCAATTTTCAGAGCTTTTCCTGAGTCTGCTGTTTTTTAAAAAGTAACAGCCCCAAATAATCTTTATGCCAAAGAGGCATATTTTGGGGTGGCAAATCCTGTTCCCCTTCAGTACCCTTGTTGCCAAAGACAAGTTCCTGTGCCCGATGCCCAGGGAGGTCAAACAAACTGAAACGTTTCTATAGGCAAAATTTGGGGTGAGGGCTGCAGGGTGTGTGACTTTCTTCTGATTGGTTGGTGGGGAGGGAACAGGGTGGTGTTTCAGGAATCCTGTGGTCAGCCTGAAGTTACCAGCCTCCACCCGGGTGAGGGCCTTAGTTCCTGCAGAAGAGCTCAAAGGTATTGTTATGAATATTCCTTCAGGAGGAACCGGGACCCTGCCACAAGGCTGCACTATTGTTTCTGAAATCCCTCCCTTCCCTGATTGGCAACCGTTTTAATCTGCCCTTTGGAACTCAGGGAAAGTCTAAGAGGCTGAAAGAAGCCTATTTCCTACAAACAGGAAATGGGAGATGGACAGGATTTGTAGCCGAGAGGACCTCACAGGGTCCTGCTCAGTTTCACCCTGGTGGATTAAGGTCAGGATATCCCCAAATATTATGAGTGGACACTCCTGAGCCTACATAAAAGAGGGGGAAATCTGCAAATTGTGACAGATTTGCCCCAAATGTTAACCAAGCTCACTTCAAATGGTCATTTTCCTTTGTGTTTAAATGTCTGTTGATGCCCTTCTAATCTGAACAATCAAGAACATATTATAGTTGTATCTGGTGGAGCCAATCAATATGTTCAGATGCACAAGGAGAACCGTAGGATACCAGAACATGTCACTCCAAAATATGCCTCTTTAGCATAAGGATTATTGTGAGCTGATTATTTAATAATCAATAGACACAAGAGAAGCTCTGAAGACAAAACATACAAATTTACATTTTTAAAGGAAGTCTCCATTTGTAAGGTGTCTCCCTCTATTACCTGAAAACTGGGTTCACCTCTCGATAGGTGTGGAGCCAATAGACACAGCCAAGCCAAAGATCAAGAGAAGAAAGGATTTAATACTTGGAGCAAGTAAGGAGAGCTCCAGGGACCTTTCCCAAAGCAGTGTCTCCCTGAACAGCAGTGAAACCTGTGGGAAAGACTCCTTCCTTGCCTCTTGTTGCTTCTGGTGGTTGTCATCAATCTCTGGTGTTCCTTGGCTCGCAGCTGCATTCGTCCTATCTTACCTCCATCGTCACATAGCTATCTTCTCCCTCTGTGTCTCTGTTTCTTTTCTTGTAAGGACACTAGTCATATTGGATCAGGGTCCAAACTTATGATCTTACCTTAACTTGATTACATCTGCAAAGACCCTATTTCTATATAAGGTCACATTCATAGGTACTGGAGGTTAGGACTTCACATATCATTTGAGGGGACAACATTCAGACCGTAACAATCTCAAAGGAGTAAGCGATTGGCATTCCACGCTTTTAAGGAAGCTGGGACCATTTGTGAAAGCGGATGAGTGAACATCTCAGTAAAGTGGTGGTGATGGAAGCCAGCTTTCAAGAGCTAAACAGTGCAGTAAAAGAGGCAGTAAGTATAGCCTGCAAGTTAGAATGTGGCTGGTGACAGTAGTGGGGTAGGGTGGCAGCATGAAGAAACTAGTCTTTACCTCTTGGTGCTGCTGTGGCCCTGATCACAGAAACTCCCTTACCTGGATTGCTTCCACATTGTTCTGTCATTTTCCTGCTTCAGAGTCTGTGCACTCCTCGGGGCCACCCACCAACATCCTGTTTCCTGTCTGAAGGATGCCTTGGCTCATCTGCTGGACAGAGATAACCGATGTGCCAGTGAATGTTAAGCCCAGGGACCCAGCCACCTCCTCTTTCCTGGCCATCTTTCTGGTGACTCACAGCTGTAGTATTCCCAAAGAAAGTGGGAAGATTTTCCTAAGATTAGTAATTCTGTGATTAAGGTTTGTACGTGAGAACTACGTAACTGAGGGTACACACTTCTAAACAGTAGAACAATTTAACCCTCACATTTCTATAGAGTATACGAGGAGAGATGATTAGATGTGCAAGTCAAAGAAGAGGCAAGGAACGAATTCTTCCTTGGAGTCTCTAGAAGTAACCAGCCCCGCCAGCACCTTGATTTTAGTCCCATAGGACTCATTTCAGACCTCCATTCTCCAGAACTGTAAAAAGAATAAGACCGTGTTGTTTTAAGCCACTAAGATTATAGTAATTTTTTACAGCAGCAATAGGAAACTAATATACAAATCAGCCTCATATGTAAAGGCCCCCAAAGTCACCCCAAATGCAGCTCAGGCTCTCCTCATATATGACCACTTGACTCTGCCTGTTTAGCTTAAATGTCCACAATTTCTGATGCTCCCACACTGGTGGAGTCCTCTCCTTCTCCTTCTTTTTCTTGTCTCTTTTGGGTCCCACCCCACCCAAACTTCATCCCTTCCAAATGCAAGAAAAAAGAAAATCTCTGTCTCACTTAGTAGAGAATGAAGAAAACAAAACAAAGACAAGAAAGAGGCAGAGCAAGTGGCCTTCAGGATGCTTACAAACCCGGAGGCGTTGTTATTGGTAATTAAGGGGTTGCTGGTAAATGTTCTGGCACATCAGTGCAAATTTGGCAGGTTCACTACATCAGTTAATATAGTAAATGCTGTGTTTTATAAGGTCCATAAAAAGGAGTGCCATTTAGACCTTGCCAGGACCTCTCCCCAGGGAACTGTATGTTTTCAGATTTTTGGAAAAGATTCTCCAAAAAAAATTAAAACAAAAAAAAAAGGAAGCAGAAAACAGAACTGCCCAGTTACCTGCCTTTTTGGTCTCTATTTATACCTCCCGGTTTTATAGGTCCGTGGAGAGGAGTCAAGACTTAACATCTTAGATCAGTGCCTGGCCCATATTAGCACTGATCAGATGTTAGATATTATTATTATTCCTAGAATTACTTTCTCTGATCTTTCTGAATTAGTTAAGTAATTATCTTCTCCTCTTTAAAAGAACCCTCAGGATTGTTAGAAAATAAAAAAGAAATGCACAAAAGTCTAACTGGGCTTTGCTGTTCTTGGGAATCACTTCCTGCTTCAAGTACAACTTTTTACGTATGCATCTGCATTAAAGTGGGATTTTTTTCCTTCTTCTCTCATCTACCAGAACAAATGAAATAAATCTGTTGCCCTGACAGAAATACATAGATTGACCTTGATCATGGATTATTCCAGACTTGTCCAAGCAACCTGCCTTGCCCACAGGTAGATTCAAAGGACAGATTCCAGGTGCAGAGACAAATATGATGGAGATCTGCATTTACCCAAAAATTCTAGAGGGAAAGCTTCAGAAAGAATGTCCTCTTGCTGCACCCAGGATCAAGAGTGATTGGGAGGGCTTCCCTGGTGGCGCAGTGGTTGAGAGTCCGCCTGCCGATGCAGGGGACGCGGGTTCGTGCCCCAGTCTGGGAAGATCCCACATGCCGCAGAGTGGCTGGGCCCATGAGCCATGGCTGCCGAACCTGCATGTCCGGAGCCTGTGCTTCGCAAGGGGAGAGGCCACAACAGTGAGAGGCCCGTGTACCACAAAAAAAAAAAAAAAAAGTGATTGGGATGTATGAAAACCCAGGTAGCCTGGCCTCATACCTTGAACTTGACCTCACACCTGATCACGCTTTCCCATCTCTTTGCAGCCCACCCTCACTTTCTCCTTGCCCTCTTTATTTCAGGATCTTTCCTCTCTCCCCCAGCTCCCTTCCACAGGAACCCTGACTCTCCCACCTGTGCCTCCACAGCAAGGTTCTCTGTGCCTTGTCCATTTTCCTCTAAATGGAAGGGGTCTTGGAAAAAAGAAACCTAAATAGACAGAGTTATAAACATGGGATTCATTTTTGAAAACTGTACATGCATTTGTATGCATAAAGTCAAAGCAGGGGATAGAGTCACAAAGAATGATCTTCAAAGCAAATTGCAGCATCGTCTATGCCTCACATCAACTCATAAACTGTAAAGAAATACATTAACTTGTGTTTTTCATCTCTTTATCCTTACTCACCTGGTTGTCTAACAGCTAGCAAATGTCTCATGTGAAATTTTAATGTACACAGACCATTTCATGTTATTAAAGGTCCTAAAATTTATATGCAAAGGTGAGAGTCTCAGCAGTGAGTTCTTTTGCAGCCTTATTCAATCTCAGCCTCCTTTTCCTCTGAGGCTCCCATAAAGGCCAGCACTCCATCCTGGAAATGTAATGTCAGCTCATGATCTATCAAGCAACTACTGCTGCACTTCCGAGTACACCAAAGGGAGCAATTATTTGTATTTCCAAGAAACCGGATTTGTCTGAGAAATCTTCACATCTATTTTCTCACCTAAAAACCATGAAAATAAATCTTGAGTGGAGAAGTGACCACTAGCTTCCAGTCTGCATCATCCACTTCACGTTGCTACATATTTACTCAAGGATGACCCTCACTAGCACTGTTTCCAGTTTTACAGGAAGCAGTGTTGTTTGCTGGCCATAAGTTTAATGGGGAAAAGTTAATTCTTGTAAGAGTTACAGAAACAACCAATCACTGATCTGGCCAGCTCACTCCTTCAAGACAGAGCTATATTTAAAACTTACTCCATAATTGCTAATGTAAAGTGCTTGCAGTACTTGGTACCCACTAAGGTATTAGAAGTCTACCTGGTTTGGGACTTCCTTGGTGGTCCAGTGGTTAAGACTGTGTGCTTCCAATGCAGGGGCGCAGGTTCAATCCCTGGTTGGGAACTAAGAACCCACATGCTGCACAGCCAAAAAGAAATCTGTCTACCTGGTTTGAATTAGCCCTTTCCTGCCCCAGTACCTAAGTCCCTTTTCTGAGTATGTTAGTTATTTATCAGTAATGGAGTAAGCTGAGTAAGCTTTCCTTAAGTCTAATTTAAATAAAGCAGAAGATAAATGAACTATGTCCTTGGATTTTATCCCATGTTGAATAAATAACCATGTGCAAACCTTCAGGAATACAGCTAAAAATAAGAATGAATACACATTCCCCCAAAAGACTCATGCTTGTCCTTGACAATCATCTCAAAAGATTAAGAGCACACATCAGATCCCAAGATCCACCTGTCTGTAATAATTCAACTCAGTAAACCTTTATCAATCATTTACCATGTACAAGTGACTGGGCTTGTCATCTCAGCAGGCATAAAGATGAATAAGACATGGTTCCTGCACCAGAAGAACTTATTCATTTCTCATCCATTAGGGTATTGACACCTTTTTAGTATCCAACTTTATTTTCTGTTCCCAACAAGACTTGCATTAGGCAGAATCAAAGCATGTCCTGCCCTATGTGGTGTGAGTTAAATCTATAGTCAAAACACAAAAAAGGAAGAGAAAAGTATAAACAATTTTTCCCTAGAAAATCAATTTGTGTTGATTGGAATCTCTTTTCTCAGAATAGTTTTAGCTCAAAACACTCTTACATGAATCCTCAGATATTTGTTCTCATAACAATTTTGCTTCTGTTGCTCTAAGACCCATAGGGAAAATCCTATGCTTTATTACATGAAAGGAGGGGAATCAAGCTTCCTTCTCCTTAGCAAAACACAAAACCAGTGAGAGAAGGCTGTTGAAAGAAGAAACCCCATCAAGTCTGTGCAATTTGGAGAGTTCCTCTTAAGCTGAAATTTTGAACACAGACAAAATGCTGAATGGGTAACGCCCAGAGACAACCAATTCTTTTTTTTTTTTTAATAAATGTATTTATTTATTTATTTTTGGCTGTGTTGGGTCTTTGCTGCATGCGGGCTTTCTCTAGCTGCGGCGAGCGGAGGCTACTCTTCGTTGCGGTGTGCGGGCTTCTCGCTGTGGTGGCTTCTCTTGTTATGGAGCATGGGCCCTAGGCGCATGGGATTCAGTAGTTGTGGCTCATGGGCTCTCTTAGAGCACAGGTTCAGTAGTTGTGGTGCACGGGCTTACTTGCTCCGTGGCATGTGGGATCTTCCCAGACCAGGGCTCGAACCCGTGTCCCCTGCATTGGCAGGCGGATTCTTAACCACTGCGCCACCAGGGAAATCTGAGAGAGCCAATCCTAATGAGCCCTAAGGAGATCGAGCGTTTGAATTCAAATCAGCAGTGTGAGATATAGAAAGTGCCACCCATGTCAGGAGAGCTGGAGCCAGCTCTAATCTCCAGCAAGTCCGGACTCAGGCTAGAGCATTTTCTCAAAAGACAATGCATTAGGTTGACCAGTTGGCTGGGCTAGGTTGGGCAAAGGACTTCAGGTTATCAGAGACATGATGTCAAAATGTTGACAACTACGAAAACCAATCCTGTCACAACAGAAATCCACCCCCACATATGCTAATCATTATGCCTGGTGCTAATGTGTGGTAAATTATTTAATGGCCATGAATTCCTTCCAGCCCAGTATGCTCGACACTTTGCAATGCAGCATTGCTCATCCTCCTATCCAGCAGAATTATTTGTGTTTTTTCTTTCTTTCTTGTTTTTTGGGGTTTTTTTTGGCTGCCCCGCGTGACCTGTGGGATCTTAGTTCCCTGACCAGGGATCAAACCTGTGCCCCCTACAGTGGAAGCACGGAGTCTTAACCATTGTACTGCCAGGGAAGTCCCTATTTGTAATTATTTCTTGATCAACTAAATGTGATGGAGCTGATACTGTATGAGTTCTGGAGTCTAGGCTTTAAGAGACCCTCTTGGAGCCTCCACATTTAAAAGAAAAAAAAAAAAGATTTTCCTATTACTCTTAAGCTGCTAAAGTGCAAGTGTGCAATTTTATTGATATTTGTGGAGTGTTTCTGCGATGCCCAACCCCAGTCCATGGCACTGTGCCGAGTCCATCATAACACAACAGGAGTTCAATTAATGAAGACTAAACCGAGTGAAACAACTAGAAAAACAGGTCCTACTTGAGACAGCCTAAATAAAATACTCCCTAAACTGATCACTGTAAGATTTAATCCTTTCAGCGAGGCTCTGAATTTCAATGCTATTGGATACAGCCTACTGAACACATCTCTTTTGGGTCTCGGCTAGAAGACCTGACAGCACTACCTCAATTCTGGGCCTGGCCATTTGACCAATATGGTGACAGACTCACCTCCCACCCATGTTTCTTCTGCCAAGGAAGAGCTTTTCCTCTTTGTTTTCTGTTGTTGTTTTGTTTTGAAATTTAACTTGACTGGGAAAATCAGACTTCATGGATACAGATTATGAAGGCCTGGAGGGGTTTAGAGAGCACTGATTTTGTGGCCTATTGTATTTCCCAAATTTACATAGTAGCTTGGCTGGCATAACTTCAAACATCCTCAGCTTTACCTAGAGGAGGAACACTTCCCCAGATGCCCTTCATTTTGGTCCTTGAACTTTTCTTCTGCTGTTCTCTCCACTGGGTACCCTCTTTACCCCACCTCTCC
The DNA here is from genome assembly GCF_963455315.2 of Globicephala melas. NCBI lineage: Eukaryota > Metazoa > Chordata > Mammalia > Artiodactyla > Delphinidae > Globicephala > Globicephala melas. The sequence goes on from NC_083326.1 coordinate 16,326,424, forward strand.
ATTTCAGCTGGACAGGGTAGTAGAAAAGCACAGGATTTGGGGGTGGTTTCTAGCCGACCCCTGGAATTCTGTAGGCACATGACAGCTGGCTGCCCAATCCGGACCTCGCACCACACTCTCCTCATAGGGCTCAGAAAGAGGAAGAGGTCATCCACAGAAACAGAAAACGCATGAAAGACTTCACTATCTTTCACTATCTTTCTTTTGTCTCTCTCCAGGTATCACAGAGGTAGAGGGAACTAAGAGAAGTAAAATATTACACGGGTCAGGAACTTGGGGGAAGTCCCTCTGCTTAGGAGTTGTAGGTAACAAGAAGGATAGGACTTGAGGGGAAAACAGGGCCTGGGAGCATGAAATGGGCCCAGTACTCCCCCTCCCTCTCCCTCCCCTCCCCTCCCCCACACCGTGATGCACAACTCCAGTAGGGCACCATTCACATTGACCCCCAGAGTTAAGCAATGGGAACAGAGTTGTGCTTCCGTGGAAAACTACGCAATGTCTAGATTCTAGGGGACTCTTCTCTGGGTTATACGGTGTCATGAGGGTTATTTTACAGCTCTGTGAATTGTAACTGACTGACGGCAGTGCAAAATAATTCTTGGCGATAGGCATGCAAATTTTGTCCTATCCCCAGTGGTTTCATGGACTTCACTTTCCTAAAGTAAAAGCTCGGTTGGAGGTGCTTTTGCGTATTCATTTCAACATTCCCATGTTCGTAGGATGGTTCTTTTTCTACTTTCCATTGAACTGGTTTTAACACCTCACCAGTTTGAGTTAAATAAAATATGTAGCATGTGTTCATATATCAGTATGAGAGTTGTGGTTTTACCTTTTTTAAAAAAAATGATTCTTTAAGAGTCCACGGTAAGAACCTACTTGGGTCCTTCCCTGTGATCCAGCCGTAAGCATCCAAAACTTGCTAGAAAGGAAGCTGTAGCTGAGAACCAAATGCTCACTCCGGCTCAGGGCACATGAGCATAACAATAGGCTCTTCACTCCTGGAGGTCCAGGCTTTTTTTCCTTTCTTTCTCAGGGTTCCCCTGAGGTGAAACCCTATTACCCCAGGGATGGTGTTTTAATTCACTTCTAAGTGACTGGACCGCAAGTTGGCTTTGCATCCTCAATCCACTGGAGCCTGGATTCATTTGCAAGTAAATAAAATTAACTCTCCTTTTCTAATAGCCCTTAAGGTCAGCAACAACAAGGAGCTACTATGAAATTTTTATAACTAAAGGGCAAGATTTTACTTTGAATGCTAAGTAAGGCTCTTTAAAGATAAAAATCAAAGCCCTGGCCATTTCCTATAGTATGTAATTCGCCAACTCTTCTTTTTCCCCTGCCTGTCCTTCCTCTATTGGAAGGCACAGTATTCGTTGTATAGTCATCAAAATGTATTTGGTACCAAAATACACCGGAAGCTCTGTCAGGAATCTTAGCCTATTAGAGCTACCTGAGGGTTCCTGGGTCTTTTATTTTGCTGAAACTCGGAGACTCAGAAGAGAAGATACGAATGGCAACTGAAGAGCCAGGATCTAAAATTAGTGGTTCCAAATTCATTGCTTTTTTTCCCCTATTACATCCTGACGCAGGACAGTGGTCTCCAAAGTAAAGTGTAGGAAGCAATTATTCAAATTTGCTTCAAGTTATTTTTCTTTATTTTTAACTTAAAATTATTTTATTTTTTAATGTATTTTTAAACATTTTATGTATGTTTTACAATATAATACAGCAGAACTACAGTATGTGTATATAATTTATAAATGAATGAATAAATAAATGTCAGAGGTGTGTGCTCAAAAAAATTATGATAAGGACGACAAATAAAAATAATTTAGAGGCCTTTTCTTTAGTGCTGATGGTGAACTCTAAGCCCTGTGTTTCCTGAAAGCAGGGATGGTAGAGAAATTCTCCCACCATTTTGTATTCCCAGGAAACACAAAGAACAACCAAAGTAAGATCCACCTCTGGCCTTCTTAAGACCAACTAGAAAGAATTAGAAAAATTAGAACAAGCAAATGTTGGTTCTGAGATGATCAGAGCTGGCTGACCCTAAGAATTGAGCTATTTGTTGTTATTGACAGAATTGTTTCCCCCTAAATTTACACATTAAAGTCCAAGTCCCCAGTGTGACTGTATTTGGAGATAGGGACTTTGGGGAGGTAATTAAGTTAATAGGAGGTTGTAGAGGTGGGACCCTAATCCTATAGGACTGGTGTCCCTATAAGAAGAGACACCAGAGATCTCTCTTCTTCCTCCACCCCACGTGCAAACACAGACGAAAGGCCATGTGAGCACAGTGAGAAGGTGGCCATCTGCAAGACAGGAAGAGAAGTCTCACTAGAAACCAACCCTGACGATACCTTGATCTTAGACTTGTAGCCTTCAGAACTGTGAAATAATAAATTTCCTTTGTTTAAGCTGCCCAGTCTATGGTATTTTGTTTTAGAAGCCCAAATGTCCTAAGACTGCCCAATGCTTAATACAGATGTATACTATAGGAATTAAGAGAGAGGTAAAGGAAGATCTGATGAAGTGGGATTTGAGGTATGGATATTGAAGTGAGATAGTTAGAGATGGTAACAAATGCCAACTTGGCTGGAAAGTCCATGATCAAGGTGCCAGCATGGTTGTGTTCTGGTAATATAGCACTCTTCCTGGTTCATAGCCAGTGCCTTCTCTCTGTGTCCTCACATGGTGAATGTGGCTAGGGATCTCTCTGGAAGCTCTTTTAAAAGGGCACTAATTCCATACATGAGGGCTCCACCCTCATGTCTTAAGCACCTCCCAAAAGTCCCCACCTCCTAGTGCTAACATCTTTGGAGGTTAGAATTTTAACACATGCATTTTGAGAAGACGCAAAGCCTTTTTTCCACTGGCTTCATGATTCCAAATAGAATCACTGCAAACTAAGGGAAAAGTATCTACAAATGGCACAGAGAAGCATGCTTAGGCAAACAACTGTATTGCCCTGAGTTTGGGTAAGGACTGGGCTTCTGGGTGACGAGAACTGTGAGGAGGTAGAGGTACAGGGGAAAGGGGGTGACTCCCAGGAACAACCAGTCCATGTCCAAACCTAGTCCCTCTCTTCCAGGAACCTCACTTTCAGGGATGGTGTGATGAACATTTTAACAGCACTCAGTGCATTAATCTGGGCCTCCTTTGTTACATCCCATTTCTTCCTAACATTCATAACTTCTCATTCTTTGGATTAAATTTTTCTTTATTTCTTAAAGAAATTTTCTATCCAGTATAAAATTTTATACCAGTATAAAATATCAGGCTGGTGGCAAGGGCCTATATAATCTAAGAACCTGCAGCTCTAGAAAGGTGGTGATATAAGCAAGTAAAATCTAAAATGAGAACCAGGGACTTCCCTGGTGGCGCAGTGGTTAAGAATCCATCTGCCAAAGCAGGAGACCCAGGTGTGATCCCTGGTCCGGGAAGATCCCACATGCCACAGAGCTACTGAAGCCCACGCACCTAGAGCCCGTGCCCTGCAACAAGAGAAGCCACCACAATGAGAAGCCCTCGCACCACAACAAAGAGTAGCCCCCGGCTCACCGCGATTAGAGAAAGCCCACGCACAGCAATGAAGACCCAACGTAGCCAAAAATAAATTTTAAATAATAAATAAATAAATAACATGAGAACCAGATGCCTCACCCAGGACCCCTCTTGGAGGGATCACACCCAAGTCACATGACCATGCTATAAAAGGGATTTTTTTTTTTTTTTTTTTTTTTGCGGTACGCGGGCCTCTCACTGTTGTGGCCTCTCCCGTTGCGGAGCACAGGCTCCGGACGCGCAGGCTCAGCGGCCATGCCTCTCAGGCCCAGCCGCTCCGCGGCATGTGGGATCTTCCCGGACCGGGGCACGAACCCGAGTCCCCTGCATCGGCAGGCGGACTCTCAACCACTGCGCCACCAGGGAAGCCCTAAAAGGGATTTTATAGGCTTGGATTTGCAAAGTCAATTTGAAAGAGTTGTCAAGTTCCCCCTGCGCACCCTGTTATCCAGGTACATGTTTATGTTTGCATATGTTTTTCAGTCTCAGGGGCCTGGCTTTTCATAGACATTGTTAACGTGACTGAAAATACTACATGGTTTACGTTGTAGGATCTACATGGTTTACGTTGAATTTTGAGTTTCCAAAGTGAAAATTGATAAACTGCTGTTGAAATATTGCTTAAGATATTCTCAAGAATTTCCATTCCCAGTCTGCAAGAGACATGAAGTAAAGAACCTCTTCCTGGTTTATTCTGTCTCCCTTCACGCCCCTCCTTGGAGACGTGTTGCAAAATAGTCTTTGCTGAAGCCGGCCTGCCACATGATGCTTCTGCGGTGATTGCCTTGACCTTAATTACTATTGCCTATTATTCAAAAACACTAATTGAGTCATGGTCCCACTGCAGATGTGACTTAACTCGCTGTTTTACTGCTTGCTCAGGAACTGCAAATAAAAACTAATGGCAGTTGTAATTAACTCAGAACCAGCTATATAACCTGTCCCTCAGTCCGTGACGGGTAAAAGTTCAATTAAAAAGCAAAGTTATTAACAGAGTGAGGTTTGGTCACACATCTGTCATATTGAGTGTGACAGGACACAAAAGTTACCCCATACTACCAGAGAGGGATTCACTAGGACCCTGCAGTAACTTTATTTTCAGGCTTTTAAAGATAAATAGCTCCATATATAAAGCAATTAAAATTATTCCATCTATAGAGTCATATGATTAGTCACCTGCTTAAAAAGTCTAAATAGAAGTGTTTATCTTAGAGTCATGAAGGGTATAATAGTAGTAAACTACAAAACTAAAAGCAAAAAAAAAAGAATCATGAAGCAATGCTAAGAAGAATGTAAGAAACTTACAGAAATGTATACAAACTACCCAAAAGGTTAGTTATCAGAAACCTTCACTAAGATATTTGACACAATATCTACTAGGTGGCTATAATCCAAAAGGAGGACAATAAGAAGTATTGACAAGGATGTGGAGAAATCAGAAAACCTCAAATACTGCTAGTGGAAAAGTAAAATTGAATAGCCACTCGGAAAACAGTTTGGTGGTTCCTAAAAAGTTAAACAGAGAGTATCCAAATGACCTAGCATTTTCCACTTCTAAGTATATACTCAACAGAATTAAAAACATGTCCACACGAAAACTTGTACATGAATGTTCACAGCAGCATTATTCATAATAGCCATAAATGGAAAACAACACAAATGTCCACTGATTGATAGATGGATAAACAAAATGTGGTATATCCATGCAATGGAATATCACACAGCTATAAAAAGGAATGAAACATTGATATATGCTACAACATGCATGAATCTTGAAAACATTACGCAAAGTGAAAGAAACCAGATGCAAAAGGCCACACATTGTATGATTCCATTTACATGAAAAGACAAGAAAAGGCAAACCATAGAGACAGAAAGTCGATTAGTGGCTGCTGGGGGCTGGGAAATAGGGGTGTAGGGAGGAAACACCTTTTTCATTGGCTGGGGCCACAAATAGTATTAATAAAAGATGGATTAACAAAAGGAAAAAAAGTTAAGTATGTATGTATGTATGTGTCCACAGGAGCTTCACAAAGAAATGAGACTCAAGGAAGCAACCAGATGATTGGGGCTTACTATGTACCATCTTAGGCTAAATAAAAGAAAAGTTTATTTTTAGCCAGTTAAGAGGGGGCTATAAAGAGCTTTTTCTACTAATTCTCAGTTGTCTTTAGCTCAAAATAATCTTTATGCCAAACAGTACTGTCACTAATTGGCTGATTCTTTTTTTTTTAATTTTCTTTTTTTAAATTTTTTTGGTTGCGCCGCACGGCATGTGGGATCTTATTTCCCCGACCAGAGATCGACCCCGTGTCCACTGCATTGGAAGGGCAGAGTTTTAACCATTGGACCACCAGGGAAGTCCCCCAATTAGCTGTTTCTTCTGTTAATCCAATGGTCCCTTACCAGAGCTTCTCTCTTTAGTGTAGAGAGCTACTGCTTTCAGGGAGTGGTGGACACTAGCAAAGCATATAATTGAGACAATAATGACATAGCTCAGAGTGAAAACAGAAGAACCAATATATGATGCTTGATGTTAAAGGGGTTCAGAACAAGCCTCCCCAAAATGTGTCACTTTTGCATTAGGATTATTTTCTAAAATTTTATTATTTTTTTATTTTATTGAAGTATAGTTGATTTACAATGTTGTGTTAGTTTTAGGTGACATGAGGATTATTTTGAGCTAAAGGCAGTTGAAACCCTGTGAGTTCAAGAGAAAATTTGGCCCTCCGTCAACTATCTAGAAGGTTATAAATTAGGGGTCTTTCCCACAATAAGAGTTATTACCAGAGATAATTGTAAATGAGTGGCCCATCTGTATGGCAGGGCAAACATCTAATTACCCAACATCTGCTCTTCTTTTTTTAATTTATTTATTTTTGGCTGCATTGGGTCTTCGTTGCTATGCGCGGGCTTTCTCTAGTTGCGGCGAGCGGGGTCTACTCTTCCGTGCGGCTGGCAGGCTTCTCATTGCGGTGGCTTCTCTTGTTGCGGATCACGGGCTCTAGGTGCACGGGCTTCAGTAGTTGTGGCGTACAGGCTCAGTAGTTGTGGTGCATGGGCTTAGTTGCTCCATGGCATGTGGGATCTTCCCGGACCAGGGCTCGAATCTGTGTCCCCTGCATTGGCAGGCGGATTCTTAACCACTGCACCACCAGGGAAGCCCACATGATAAGCCTTCTTATCATTCTATAAATTACCATCCTGTCCTTGGAAGTTCCAGACCCCTATCCCATTCCTTAACTCAGGATGGCATGTAGACCTTATCTTCTCTTTATCTTTGAACCTCTTACGTATGTGTGATACATACAAAATTAAATTTGGTTTTTCTTTTAATCTGTTTCATGTTATCAGAGCAGCCAAAAGAAGCTTTGAGAGGTAGAGGAAAATTCTTCCTCCCCCACCATAGATTTGCCTGGGTGTATATATTGTATCAGGATTGCAAACTTTAACCTACACACAGAGAAAATATAAGTTTTTATTTTTTTCATAAATAATCTGGTCTCCCTCCCATGATTTTTATGATTTAAAAAATTTTAACTAAATCTCCAAACCTGTTTAAAATGAAATTCAATCTGACAATATCAACAATGCTTTTGGATGTGTCCAGTAACTCCTGGATAAAGGGGCTCAGTTCTCAGATAGCTTCAACTTTCCCCAACTTCTCGCCTGCAGACAATCCCTGGACATTTGGGGGAGGAACATGCGACCGCTCTGCCAACGTTCTTGGCTGAATTCTTCAGCTAGTGTAAGTTATGATCTGGTCGTTCCTGGTTTGAGCACTGCTCTGGTGGTACATGCTGGTTCACCAGCACCCTCCAAACTTATTCAACCCTTACTGCTATAGACCCCTGAGCCTCTGGCCTTTCCTCTCCTCCAGGCAGCCTGCTGTCCTGGTGGTCCTCTGCTCTGGCAGACCTCCGCCAATTCCAACCTCAGCTCTGATGTCTCTTTCCCCTACCACTGAGGGCCTGGGGGTGGTCCCATGGCTCTCAGCTCAGCCTCTTGCAATGTGGGATCCCAGACAACTGGGGTTAGGTCAGCCCAGGGCGCCCTCTCTATCTAGTGCCTTTGGCACAGCCGCCTCCCAGGTTGAGCTGAGCAGGTCTGAGAATTGATCCAGAGATATTTTCAGGATCCTAATAAACATCTTAGTTTGAGAGAGCCCTTCTTCTGCTCTTGGCTTTTCTCTCTCCTTACTTGAGCCAAAGCCAAATGAGGCAAAAATCTGGGCACACACAACATTCTCTAGGGCTCCTTCCCCCCTCTCTGGGCCTCTTAGGCTGTAATCTCTTGGGGCTGGAAGAATCAGGCTTTCCCCACCTTCCATCGTCTGGCAGGCAATATATCTCAGCTTTCACTATCATATCACGTCCACCCTCTTCAGCAGGAGAACTATATGGGCTGGGTTATCCAGAATTGACCTTACGATGTTAAAAGGAAAAAAGGAGTGGGAGGTGGAATGAATTGGGAAAATCTTCTCTTAATTCTCTTTTACGCAACAGAGGCCGAATGCTATCTCCTATTTCCCAGCATTCACACTGTAATGTGACAGATGTCTCAGTCCATGCACTCCCCCTCCCTGGACCCAAGGCAAATGGATGCTTGGGGCGAACTAGGTCAAAGCCTGGGTCTCAAAAAGGCAGAAGAGGAATAGACATTACTGCTTTTCAAAACATTTCCCTTTTCCACATATGTACACACTATTTTATGGGAGACATTTAGTAGTTAAGGACATTAAGGAACCCTGGAATAGTTTTGAGAACTCAAAAAATAACCCCTTCATGTATTGTTTTCTTAGATTAAAAGTGTATTTCATTGTGTTAACAGCAGGTGCTCTTATACTACAATGAGATATAGATGCACATAAATGGGAGACGTAAAATATAACGGTCCATAAGAGTGCTCTGGGACCTGGATTCAAATCCTGACCCTGCCACTTAACTGAGGCAAGTTGCCTATCTTGTGCTTTCATTTCCTCGTTTGTAAAATGGGAATAATAATTCATAAGGTGCTTGTGATGACTACACAAAATAATACACACACTTAGAACCATTCCTAGCACGTAGTAAAAATGTAGCAAATACTGTTATATGTGCATATGCAATTATGATATGCATGTAATGGTGATATGACTCTTACTCCCATATATATTCCAGTAACTGTGGGCCAGGTGCTGTTCTTAGCATTAAAAATACAAGTTGAATGAGGCAGACGCAGTCCTGCCCTTATGTGTGTATCAGAGCTGAATACAAAGACCTGCAGTAGCTCGTTGTACATAAACACGATCAAGGTGTTCTCTCTTAGGGAAATCCTCAGTTGGCCAGAGTTGTATGGCTTCCAAAATACCAGTCAGGCTACCCCATCTGAAATGTGACTCCAGTTGACACGTATGTCCTTGGCTGACACTCTTTAATCAATGGCCTTTCAGCTCTGTCCACAGTTCTGTTGGTGTGTCCCAAGGTCTTTTGGTTCTCTCCAGGTGTGTGGACTGCTATCCTGGGACTGAGTTCTTCCATCCGTGATACACATGGGGGCAGTAGTGGCACTTGGGCTTTAAGGTGATGGGGCTTTTTAAATTGAGCCCTGAAAAGAAAGGAAAATAAAAATAATGGAAGGCAAGGAAGGAGGGAGGAAAGAAAAGAGGAAGAAAGAAAGAAGGGAGGGAGGAAGGAAAGAAGGAAAAGAAGTGTGGCGTGAAAAGGACTCAGGACAAATTTTAATGTATTGGCCCAGGTTCTTGTTCTCTTCTTGACATCAGGCAAAGTGTGGTATTAATCCACCCAAGTGCATAGTGAGGAAGAAGGTCTGATGTGGGGGAGTATAGAAGACCCACTAATGCTGGAGCCCACCTAAGAGGACTGAGCTGAGCACCCCTGGGAAGGCTCTCCCACCTTCAGGCACTTAGAGCTCAGACTAGCTCCGACAACACCCTGTCCTGCCTTTTCACTGGCCCCAGGATGTAACCTGCGTTCCTTTCTCGCTCGAAGCTGCCATCAGCCAATCTAGCCTTAGAGATTTCCTCTTTTCTGAGCCAGCTGCAGAGTGAGCCCCGGTGTCCCAGCTACCACACTCAACCCAGCCCAGAGCAAGCACACAGTCCATTTTCTTTCTAAGAGATTTACTACCAGGAAACAGATAAGAGGTAACAAAAATAAGCAGAGAGGGAATTACCAAGATAAAGGCGGTCTTTCACAGCCCCTGTAGCCGAACTCTAGTTATTTTCTTTTCAAAACGAGACTGAATTGAATGCTCTGCTTTTTCCAGACAGAAAGGTGACTAAAAGTGCAAGTTTGCCCCGGACAGAGGGGAGTCGTAGGCCGGGAGGCCTCCTTCAGTGCTAAAACTGGGAGAGTCCCAGACGAAACGGAGCTGGTCACCCTATGAGTGATCAAACGTGGCCTCTCATCGCCTTGACAGAGCTTCCTGACTCCAACCTGTGGGAAGCCCCCCATCAGGCCTGAACAAAACGTGGTGGTCAGGGCTCCTCCAGGTGCCTATTTGTCTCAAGTGGCCAATTCATATTTCTCAAGATCATTGCTAAGGCATCACTCCTGATTCCGACTCCTTAGGAAGCCCACACAGCGTGCTTTCTCCTGTTCAGCTTCCCCACCTAAATGGCAGGCGTCAGCAGGGCTCTTTCCAGGAGCTCCCCTGGCCATATTCTAGGGATTGGTTACCTTCTCCTTCTCAGACCAAGGAAATCCTCCCACCTCCCACCCCTCAACAGCATTTTGCAAACTGCTATTTCCTGGAAGACTATCTTACAAACCATCTCAAAGTTAAACCTGTTCCTGTGCTGTCGGGGTGCGGGGGGATTTTCCTTCTCTTCTTCTAGGTTCTTTGACTGGTCTAATAATTCAATTGACATAAGACACATTAACAGGAGAAAAACCAATTTTTATCTTGTACATATGGGATCCTCATAAAATTATGACACCCAAAGGCAGCCGGGCAATGGAGGCTTATATGCCATCCTGAGCTACAGGATGGGACAAGGGCTGGGGCTTCAAAGGGGAGAAAGTTAACTTCATGGAGGATAAGAAGACCAGATTTTCATAATAGAGGTTTGCCCTGCCATACTCATAGGTCATTCAGATAAAAAGTTATTTCTGGGTCAGACCCCTTATCGACATTCTTTTAGGTCGTTAAGGGAGAGGTAACAGCTCTTCTTGAACCTGCTGGGTCTTGACGGACTTCAGCTCAAAATAATCCACATGCCGAAATGGCACATTTAGCGGGTGGCATATTCTGCCCTCCTTCAATGTTAAGGAACATTTCTTAAGAGGGACGCAAAGGATGCAGCCCCTCCCAAACTATTAAACCACAGACTTTCCTCCCTTCTCTTCAGGAAGTTACCATTACAGCCTCCAGCACCTCTGTTTTGAAGAGCATATGACCTTGGAGTCTTTGATTCCACTAAGCAGCTTTGGGCCTTTTCCTGGTGATACCCAGTGCTATTTTCATGCAAAAATCGTGCAGAACGCTGGGAGATTTTACTGAGGTGGACCCAGCACCAGGCCAGCCATGCCAAGCAATGTGCAGGGTGTGTGTGTGTGTGCACGCGTGTGCACGTGGATTGGAAGTCTGCCCTACTCAGTTCTTTGCACCTCAACCCAGGTTGCAAGCGCCATCTTTACTGACTTGGGAGGAGCTGTTGAAAGTCTCTCCAAAGGCCACTGTGCCTGCATGATCTCTTGCACTTCCTAAAAATTATGAGGTCCAGTAGGTGCAAATTCCAGCCAATACAGTTCTTCGGTCGCATCCCCTCTTGTGCCAGCATAGGTAGGATTCACTGTAAACAAATGGTTATATTCTTACTTATATGTACTAGTATATATGTACGTGTTAGGTTTTCTAGTAGCGGTAAAGACTGTTGAACTGAGATTAGTTTAAAGCAATACACATGTCATAGTTCTTCTTTCCAGTGATACATCTCTTCATTTTTTTCCTACATTTTGTTTCTGTAATTTTTGAAATGGCAATAAAACCAACCAGTGCTGATTTATATATTGAAAACAGGCTCTCTGAAGTAACTTGGGAAATGGAGTTTGAATTCCTGAATTTATTTATTTTCCCCTGCAGCTAATGTGGCTTGTTTGTTATTCTGGACCTGAGTGCTGATGCAAAGAAAGTAGAAGGGGTGACCTCCTGCACCCGAGGGGCATTTATCACCTGTAATTTTCCAGAAGTCCTGCCTCTAATCTCCGAATTTCCTCCAGTGAAAATTGACTTTCACTGAGGTGAGTCTGGGGCCAAGTCATCTGCAGGTTCAAAGAGGTAAACTCTGCAAGCCATGAGGTGGAGCCCGCCACCCTGCAAGGCCCCCAGGAGGGGAGCAGGTACTCTGTCCCACCCTCTGCTCAGCACTGGCTCCACGGGCAATAGTCACCCCAAACACAATCCAAGTTGTTTAATTAAAAGATGTCCAGGGAATTCCCTGGCAGTCCAGTGGTTAGGATTCTGTGCTTCCACTGCAAGGGACATGGGTTCAATCCCCGGTCGGGACCTAAGATCCCACACGCTGCACGGCCAAAAAAACAAAAACAAAAACAAAACGTCCAGTCCCTTATTTCCTAAGTGGAGCACAATGGTAAGTGTTCCTGTCGTAAAGTATAATGGAGATTGGTCTTCTCTCACGCAGCCTGGTGAGGGAAATTGCTCTTAGAAGAACTGTCAGCCTTTCCAACGCAGCACTTTGGGCTGAGACTCACACATACGTGTTATTAAAGTTGATTTCTGGCAAGTGCCACTCGTGGTATTTATTCAAAAGAAGCCAAGTATTTAAATGGAGTTAAAACAAACCAGCCTTTCTGCTCTCCACAACCTACAACCTTCCATTCAACCTTCTGTGAGATTTTGAAAAATTGACGACACCCTTTAATTAGTCCCTTTCTTTCTGCACCAACTGGTCTCAACTGGCACTGGAAATGTTGAAATGCCAGAGAACACCACAAAGCTGTCTAAGTGGCGGCTTACTAAGAAAAATTCACTTCCTTTAATTTCCTTCCTGGGTTTTAGACCAACTGAGGTCATCTGCTCGAGAACAACCTGTCTCCTCTTTCTACCTGCAAATGAGGGTGGTGCCTGCCAGCAGCTCACAGCACAAACTGCAGCAGGGCCAGGGGTTCTGCTGGCCCAGGGACAGGAATGAGGAACTGGGAGATGGGGACGGACATATGTACACTACGATGTATAAAATAGATAACTAATGAGAACCTACCATACAGCACAGGGAGCTCTACTCAGTGCTCTGTGGTGACCTAAACGGGAAGGAAATCCAAAAGAGAATGGATATACGTATACGTATAACTGATTCACTTTGCTCTACAGCAGAAATGAACACAACATTGTAAAGAGACTATACTCCAATAAAAATTAATTAAGAAAAATAAAAGCGTGCATGGTGAATTTCAGTGTCAGAGAATATGACAGCCAGAAGGGGCGCCGGAGAAGAGGAATTCCCGCACTGCCCTGAAGAAGAGGCTGAGGTGCAAGGCCCTGGAGCAGCTGGCTGAGGGGAGGGGAAGAAAGCAAGGGGGCTGCTTGGTCCTGCTGACTAATTTTGATCCACCAGAGGACTCACGCCTCCACCGCTCCCCAGTTTGGATTTCCTTGTTGCAGGGGAGGAGGCCTGAGGGCTCAGGAAGGTAGACCAGCTTCGGGATGGTAGCCAGCACTGCAGGGTGAGGATAGGGCAGGACCAGAAAGTACTGTGGGCTTAAAAACATGTTTTCTCTGCCTTTCCTTTTTTTTTTAATTTAATGTGCAAAGGTTTGAGTTAATTATTCTCCTCAGTTCATAGCACACTATCATCTTTGTCCTCTCAATGGCCCTGTGTTGCTTTGTTTATTTATTCCCTTTATCTGCAAATCCCATTCATTTCTCCTCATAGGCAACCATTCTAAACTGTTTACTCTGTATCTTTTTATTTGAATGTGTCTAGCAAAATGGTATTATTGTGTCGTATGTATGGATATATGAAGAGGTAGATAGATAGACCTCTATTTATATTGATATATATGAGATTTTTATCTTGAAAAAAATAAAGACACACAAGAAATTCATTAAAAAAGAAAATACAAAGGCACATGAAAAGATGCTCAACATCGTTACTCAATAGAGAAATGCAAACCAAAATCACAATGTGATACCACTTCACAGTCATTAGGATGGCTACTGTTAAAAAACAAACGGAATTCCCTGGTGGTCCAGGGGTTAGGCCTCCACTACAAGGGGCACGAGTTCAATCCCTGATTGGGGAACTAAGATCCCACAAGTCACACATGGCCAAAACAACAACAACAACAAAACAAACAAAAAACAGAAAATAACAAGTGTTGGTAAGGACGTGGAGAAATTGGAAACCCCCTGCATTGCCGGTAGGGACATAAAATGGTGCAGCCGCACAGGAAAACAGTTTGGTGGTTCAGCAAAAAGTTAAACATAGGATTGCCATATAATCAAACAACTCCACTCTTAGGTATAGACCCAGAAGAAGTGAAAACAGGGATGCAGATTCTTAAACACGAATGTTCATAGCAGCATTATTTGCAATAGCCAAAAGGTGGAAACAACCTAAGGGTCCATCAACAGATGAATATGGATTTTTTTAAAGTGTGTTATATGCCCACAGTGAAATATTAAACCTCCCCAAAAAAGGAATGAAATTTTGATCCACACTACAACGTAGATGAACCTTGAAGATATTATTCTGAGTGAAATAATCCAAACACAAGAGGACAAATAATGTGTGATTCCACTTATATGAGGTACCTAGAATAATCAAACTCATAGAGACAGAAAGTAGAATAGTGGTTACCAGGCAATGGAGGGAGCGGGGAAGGAAGAGTTATTATTTAATGGGTACAGAATTTCAGTTTGAGATGATGAAAAAGTTCTGGAGGTGGATGGTGGTGATAGTTGTACAACAATGTGAATGATCTTGATGTCACTGAATTGTACACTTAAAAATGGTTAAAATGGGTCTTCCCTGGTGGTGCAGTGGTTAAGAATCTATCTGTCAATGCAGGGGACATGGGTTCGAGCCCTGGTCCGGGAAGATCCCACATGCCGTGGAGCAACTAAGCCTGTGTGCCACAACTACTGAGTCTGCACTCTAAAGCCCACGAGCCACAACTACTGAAGCTCATGTGCCTAGAGCCCGTGCTCCGTAACAAGAAAAGCCACCACAATGAGAAGCCCGTGCACCGCAACTAAGAGTAGCCTCCCACTTGCCGCAACTAGAGAAAGCCCGCATGCAGCAATGATGACCCAACGCAGCCAAAAATAAATAAATAAATTTACTTTTAAAAAATGGTTAAAACGGTACATTTCAGTTATGTACATGTTATCATGCACACAAAAAGACATGTAAAAAAAATTCCCCGCCACCAAAAATAAGATTACAATAAACATCTCTGGCCTGTCCCACGATGGCGCTGTGTGAGAATCTCTCCAGGATATATTCCTAGAAGCCAAATTTCTGGGACATTTTTAATTTAACCAAGTACTGCCAGGTTGTTCCAGAAATGGAGCTCCAGTTTGCACTCCTTCCCACCAGCAGAGCACAGGTGTTTCTCTGTCCTCACATTCCAGCCAACGTTTGACATAACCAGCTTTCTAATTTTTGCAAGTCTAATACGAGAAAAGTGTTGCTTTGATTTGCATTTCTCTAATTGCTAATGATTTTACTCGTCTCTTTATAGACTGATTAGCTTTTCGAAATTCTTCTGTGTAATGGCTTAAATGTGTCCCCCGTGAAAAGGCATGATGAGGTCCTAACCCCCAGTGCCTCAGGATGTGACCTTATTTGGAAATAGGGTCTTTGCAGATGTAATCCAGTTAAAATAAGGTCATTAGAATGGGCTCTAATCCAACATGACTGGCGTCATTTCTGGAAAAAGGAAATTTGCACACGGAAACAGATGTGCACACAGGGTAGACTATGTGAAGAAATATAAAAAGGACACCATATGAGGACTGGAGTTGTACTGCCACAAGCCAAGGAATGTCTGGGGCTACCAGACGCTGGAAGAGTCCAGAAAGGATCCTACTAGGCTATCCGAGAGATCCTGGCCCTGCTGACACCTTGATTTTAGACTTTCAGCCTCCTCATCTTTGAGACAATAAATTTCCGTTATTCTAAGCCACCAGTTTGGGTTATTTTGTTATGACAGCTGTAGGAAACTGATACCCTCTGTGAATTGCCTGTCCATATTATTTGCCTCTTTTTCAGCAGGGCTCCTGCATCTTCCTATAATGTGCAAAAGTTCCTCGTCTGCTCCAGATTCATCTTCATTTTTTGCCTTTCTCCCTCTATCACTCCCACCGGCTCCCATGGGGTCACTTTGAGAGCAGAATTTCAAGTAGAAGGGAAGGGCAACCCAGCTGGACAGAGATGAGAAGGAAAGAGGAAGCAGGGGTATTTTTAGGCCAAAGAGGCTTTGTGTTGCCCCTAAACAGAAGTGGAAAGGCAGGCTTGGATTGGAGGAAGATCAGCCTGAAGATACTGAGGAATCTCTGTGATTCCCTAACTGCCTTGAACCCTTTATCCTCAAAGCCTTTGATGCCCACCTATGGCTAAGATCAGTCAGTGAGTCTCAGATAGATCCCCAAGCCATTTTTGGGTCAGGTTTACAGGTGCTTTGGGCCACCCAGTGACCACCTTCAAGGATACCAGCAGTTTGCTTCACGCCCACTCACATGAGGCCCCATGGAGAAATCATGCACCAGGCTGTGTTAGGCCTCCTGAAACTGCCCTTCAATTTGGTTTCTTTGAGCCTTTCAGAATATCCACAGAGGAAGGCCATGACATATTTTAAAAGATGTTTGCTTGAGAAAGGCACTTTTGTTAGCAAAGCTGGATGACACGGCACGGAAAGGCTAAGGCCACTGGAAGAAGTTGGCTTCGGCAGTTGTGGGCAGGGCCAGGGCTGCAGAGGCAGGGGCTGAGAGTGTGACTTCGTCCTTCCCTAAACGGTGCCATCTCTTGTTTTCTCACGGTACCTTTCCTGAGAGCCCGCTTAAACCCCTCTACACGTCCCCGGACATGCAGCACCTGGAATTCCAGCAACATATTTCAAAAGACCCTCCTGCCTAGATGTGGTACGGGGAGATGACCAGACTCGGAATCCTGTACCAGGAAGATCAACTCACACCAAAAAAAAAATCAGGAAGACTCCATCTATATACCCTTTGTACAATAAGACTTTAAAAGAGTTTTTTTGTAGTTTTCTTTCTTGAAAAAGATCAAATGATATGACTGAGAATACTCACAGAGCTATTGCATGCCTGGAGAACTCAATCTAGGGTAAATGTTTTGGTAAGGACTTCAAAGAGAAAATACAAATGGCAAAAGAATACATGAGAAGATATTCAATCTACCAAAGAAATAAAAATCTAAAATATAACACCTTTTTTTCATACTGATAAACAAAGGCTTAAGTGAGGGCGGGGGGAGGGGACTAGAACTTTTATATACTGTTGGTAGGCAGGTAAATTGATACAGAATTTTTGGGGGAGGCATTTTTGCATTGCCTCCTAAACTTTAACATATGCATACCTAGTAACCTAATAGATCCAGTCTAGAAACTTATTCTACGTTAGTGCTTGCATATGTATACCATGATATATACAAGGAGAATGATCAATTAAATTTTGGTACTTCTATTCAACAATACCATGTACCCCTTAAAAAGAGTGGAGTGTTGCTATGAATAATAACCTGAAAACTGCCTGTGATACATTGTTAAGTGAGAGGATCAGGGTGTAGAATAAGATACACATGTGTAATATTTCCATTTTATGTAACAGAATGTTTGAAGCTAGGCAAATAGGCAAGTAGGTGATAGAGTAATCATACATGAGTTCAGTAAAATAGGATGATACATACCAACAGGTGAAGTGGTGGGGTTATCAGCTTTCACATCCTATTCCATGGCATAAAACTCTCCCTAAAATAACCTGCTCTTGGTCTTTTGATCGTCACATAGCATCACAGATCATGGAGCAAGCTCTTCAAAGTCATGATCTGGGACATTCACCTCCATATTCCCCAGATCTAGTTCAGCGGCAGGCCTCACAGGAAGTTCAACAGCTGTTTGTTGAAGACTATAGGGCTTCACCCTTCCCTACTCCACGCAACTACAGAGGTTAATGTGGCTTTATCAGGATTCAGGGTCAGCTTGAGTCTACCCTCAGAGCCAACCTGCAAAACAGTTTGGTGAAAGCAAAAGTGTTAAGGACACAGGAACTACCGCCCAAGTGTGGTCCGGCTTCTCCTCACCGTTGCTGCAGCCAGGGGCCACCGGCCTGTCCCAGTTGGAAGGCTTTTAAGTCAGTTCACAAGGAACGACCCAGTGGGATAAAGGACTATCTGGTAAGGTGGATGGAGGCCAAATAGGGAGCAATAAAGGAGACAGAGAAGCAAGAGAGAGGAAGCAGAGGGTAGAGAGGCAAAGAGAGTCAGGTGACACCACGAGGAATTTACAGACAGCAATCAAGAAAAGAAGCACAAGATTATAAATTTACATATAGAACAATTCTCAAAAAGGTCACATGACCTGGCCCTGTCTTTTTTTTTTTTAAATAAATTTATTTGTTTATTTTTGGCTGTGTTGGTTCTTCGTTTCTGTGCGAGGGCTTTCTCTAGTTGTGGCGAGCGGGGGCCACCCTTCATCGCAGTGCACGGGCCTCTCACTGTCGCAGCCTCTCTTGTTGCGGAGCACAGGCTCCATACGCGCAGGCTCGGTAGTTGTGGCTCACGGGCTTGGTTGCTCCGTGACATGTGGGATCTTCCCGGACCAGGGCTCGAACCCGTGTCCCCTGCATTGGCAGGCAGATTCTCAACCACTGCGCCACCAGGGAAGCCCTGGCCCTGTCTTTTAACTGCTCCCGCTCTAGTCTTCAAGCCCTCTTTGAAGATGACCACAAATAGAAGAATCTTTCCTAAGTGAGAGAGTCAAACATTAATAAACTCCTTGAAATAAATCTCCAAACTGGATTGTCAAGCTTTGGCTCGCAAGAGTGCACCAATTTGTAAGCCCGCCCTTCACATGGGTGTCTGACATCCCAATGACTTGTCTTACTCTTTGGCTGGTGTCATATTATCGAAAGCTAATATTTGTCAGTGTCTTATTAAATGCCATGAGTCTAAGCTCTTCGTGTGTATTGACTCTTCCTCTTCACAACAGTCCTATGAGGTACATATAAAGTAGAAAACACATTTTGCAGTTGAAGTGTCTGTGTGGTTAAGTAATTTGTCCAAGGTCCCTCAGTCAGTAACTGTGGGACCCTTAGACAGTGCTGCTTAAATTTTAACATGAATCTGAATCACCTGGGCATCTTATTAAAATGCAGATTCTGACTCAGGAGGTCCGAGGTGGGGCCTGAAATTCTGCATTTCTAATGAGCTCCAGGGAATGCCAATATTGCTGGTCCCACAGACCACACTTTGAGTAGCAAGACTCTAGAACTCAGGTCATGGTGGTTACACTTTCAGAGCCAAGCTGCAATACCAACTGTGAGCTCCAAGGATGTAGATTAACCGCTCTGTTTAAAAGAAGAGATTGGGGGGGCTTCCCTGGTGGTGCAGTGGTTGAGAGTCCGCCTGCCGATGCAGGGGACATGGCTTCGTGCCCCGGTCCGGGAAGATTCCACATGCCGCGGAGCGGCTGGGCCCGTGAGCCATGGCTGCTGGGCCTGCGCGTCCGGAGCCTGTGCTCCGCAACGGGAAAGGCCACAACACTGAGAGGCCCGCGTACCGCAAAAAAAAAAAAAAGAAGAGATTGGGGAGGATGATCTCTGGATGCTGGCAAACTCTACAGTTTAAAACCATTGCAAAATCCTCGTAGAAAAAAAGTTACCACTGCATTCCTGGGCCACACTCAGTGCCCAGGCCCCAAGTCATATACTCTACTGTAGAGAAAGAACAGGACACGTAATGGAGAAGTCTTTCCATAGAAAGTGACATCAGAATACATCACTCCAAAAATATGCCCCTTTGGCATATGGATTATTTTGAGCTAAAGGCAACTGAGAGCCAGCAGATGTAGGAAAAGCTCTTTACCTCCGCAGCTGCCTAAAAATAAGGTATAAATTTCCCCTTTAGAAAAGGAAATTCACATTCATAATGTAAATTTCCATTTGTAAAGACGTCTCTGTACAGGGAGGAGAGCTACTCAGGAGACACCTCTTATGTGCATAACAAGAAGATCCTTTTTTACCCCGCATTTCCTCCTCTCCTCTCTCTTTACCTTGTCCCCCAACCCAGAAGCCCCAGACCCCCTTTCCTTTGTTTAGCTTAACGTGGTATATAAGCCCCAATCATCTGACCCTTGAACCCCATTTTCTCTATCAAACTCCATGCAACGTACGTAATTAAAATTGTTTTTCTCTAATCTGTCTTATTTCAGTTTGATTCCCAGGCCCTAGACATTGAACCTAGGAGGATAGAGGGAAAAATGTTTTTTCTTCCACTACACATCTAAGCTGAGACATGAAGGGTACCTAGGAGTTTGCCTGGTGAAAGCCGATGGGGAAGAGAGGCTGGCAGAAGAAAGAGCACGAGAGAAGACCTGAAGTCAGCCAGGTATTAAAAGGTAATAAAAGTAATAGTGATTGACCTTCAAGTTGAAAAGGAAAGTGTGTGAGAGGTAGAAATGTGAATCGGGCCAGCTCACAGTGTGTCTCAAAGGCCTGGTTTCTTTTTTTATTATTTATTTATTTATTTATTTATTTTTGGCTGTGTTCGGTCTTTGTTGCTGCGCGCGGGCTTTCTCTAGTTGCAGTGAGCGGGGTCTACTCTTCGTTGCAGTGCGTGGGCTTCTCATCGTGGTGACTTTTCTTGTTGCAGAGCACAGGCTCTAGGTGTGCAGGCTTCAGTAGTTGTGGCACGAGGACTCAGTAGTTGTGGCTCTTGGGCTCTAGAGTGCAGGCTCAGTAGTTGTGGGGCACAGACTTAGCTGCTCCACAGCATGCGGGATCCTCCCAGACCAGGGCTCAAAACTGTGTCCCCTGCACTGGCAGGCAGATTCCTAACCACTGTGCCACCAGGGAAGTCCCAAAGGCCCAGTTTCTTAACATGACCCGTGGGCTAAGGTGATGCAAAGTCTTTGAGGAGTTTTTTATTTTTATTTATTTATTTTTTTGTAGTACGTGGGCCTCTTACTGCTGCGGTCTCTCCCGTTGCGGAGCACAGGCTCCGGACGCGCAGGCTCAGCGGCCATGGCTCACGGGCCCAGCTGCTCCGCGGCATGTGGGATCTTCCCAGACCGGGGCATGAACCCGTGTCCCCTGCATCGGCAGGCGGACTCTCAACCACTGCGCCACCAGGGAAGCCCCTAGCCTTTGAGGAGTTTTAAGCAGGAAATGGATAAATGGATTGGAATTTTAGTTTAAGGAGCTACAGTGTATAGAATAGAATGTGGGGAGCGGTTGGGAGGGGCCCAAGGTCGGAGACATGTGTCCACTAGGAGGCCGTTACAGTTATCACTGTGAAAAATGACAGCAACCCCGAACTGGGGTAGCAGCAGGGGGGTTGCAGGGAAGGAGACACATTCTAGAGACATTTAGAAAGAAGAAAACGGAGTGAAAAAAGTGAAGGATGAAAAGGAGGCGAGTGAGAAAAAGACAGTGCTAAAAGATGTTTTTTTTTTTTTAAAAGGTAAAATCATGACTCATAGGATATAAAATGAACACATGCTAAAGATTTTATTCCACTCATAAAGAAGGAAGCAGGCAGATGTTATAACTGGTTCAAGGGAGAAATTGAAAACAGACACATCTATGGAGGAGGAATATTGAAATGAATGTACACACGGAGGCAGAGCTAGCTTCTTCCGCAGTGGGGGAGGGGATTCTGAACCTCCACGAGATAGGACACCATGGGCCCATCTAGAGCTAAGAATTATTTTGCATTCTGGTGGTTATGCACCATTTACGGAGTTGTACAATAGTCCCTGAGGAATCAGAATACTCAGAGGGGTGTCCCCTTGACAATGCAAAGTTTTCTACAGAAGCACAAATTTGTCCTTGAAGCAGGGTGACTCTGGGATGTCTGACTTGGACACCTAGGGGGACAGTTATGACATTCACTGAGCAGGGAATATGGGCAGAGAGGAGGTGCTGAGGGGCTGGGCTGGGGGAGGAGAGAGGTGGTACATTGACTTGGTCACATTTCTTTTTTTTTTTCTTTTTTTGGCCACGCTGCAGGCCATGAGGGATCTTAGTTCCCCCAGCAGGGATCGAACCCGTACTCCCTGCAGTGAAAGCGAGGAGTCCGAACCACTTGACCGCCAGGGAAGTCCCCAGTCACATTTCAATAGCTGACGCTTGCCTCTGGTGGAGATGTTGCTGGGCAAATACTTCAAGATATGAAGGGGAAACTCCAGTCTCACGACAGGGCACGCTGTTCAAAGGAAGAGGGGTACTTCAACTAGAAAAGCATGAAAAGCCAAATGTCTAAGGCCAGTGGCCCTGCCTTGGGCAGGGTGGTCCTGTTTTGTTTTGGTTTCAAGGATAAAGCATCTCTCTCGGGCTCAGTGGCTCCAGTTTGGGGGGAGGCATTGTTTGAAGAGGCTCCCTTGCTTTAACCACGTGCGACATTGATTGAACACCATTTTACAGAAGGTTCTGTGTATCACGCTATGATGTATTCCAAATAGATCTTGCCTGGAAGGAACTTCCAGGGTGGCTGTTTAACATTTGGATTTTTCATTAGAAAAAATGTCACTCATGTGACCACTTTCCCATCCCAACAACAATGCTCTTTCTTAAGACTCCTAAAAACAGGGACTGATTTCCAAACCAAAAAGTGGAAAATGGGCAAAGGATTGTCTTCAATTTGTCAATTTATAGGAAAGGACATATAAAAATTATTTAAAAGTTGAGTTGGTTTTATGGCTTCTGTGTACTGAAAGCAATAAATTCAACTGACGCTTGGGTCTGCCCGGGACATTTTGGATCACACGGTTAGGAGACGCACGATGTAGTTTTAATAGTATGTACTGGATTTTTTGTTTTTTACTAAGTAAAGCAATATGGTGTACTAGTACTAATGAAAACTAACTAGAAAATAGGAAGATAAGATAAGAGTAGAAATTGTGCATATTCTAGAAGGAATTCTGCTGTTTCCCAGCCTCTGTAGTGCTCTATTTCTCCCAGCAAGTGACAGGTGACCCTTACCTACAGGCCCTGTCCCACCTTCAGTCTAGGAAGCTCTTAAATAGAGGTGTTTGGGTCCTTCTAAGTGGCCTTGACAGGTTTTGCGCTGTGGCCACATAGACCTGAGTTTCAGAGAGACTGGAGTTCAAGGTCTATAAACAAGACCTACCTTGCTCTGGCCGTCCCCCTTCTCTGAGCCCTAAGATTAGGGTCTTGCTCCGTGTAGATGCCCTTCTCTGTCAGCTGCCAATTTTGCTGGACTTTGAGTACCACCTCCACTGGATTCCCTGCTGTCATGATCTGCCTGCCTGTTGGAACGTCCTGATCTCTGGGGTCAGGCCCTCCTACTCATCCCATGCTGAGTGCTCAGGACTCTGGCCCACGCTCTTTGTATCCTCCAGATACTCTGCCCTGGACTCCACACAAACCTCACCCCGACACCAGCTGTGGGGCTACCACCGAGCAGCAAAGCTGCCATGGTGGCCGGATCCCAAGCCTGGCCCCATCCAGACTGCATCTCTGTCCACGCACCACTGGGCCATGTCTGTCTTCACTAGGAAAATCCAGTTAACGTTGGACTGCAGCACTGTCTAAATTTATATCAAAACTGAAATCTGTCCTTGTTTTATAAATTCATATATTATGGAAACATCAAGGGACATCCAGAGCCTTTGGTTCAAGTTCGCTTATTCCCTTCTGAAAAACTGAAATTTTAATCTCCAAATATTGTCTTATACTGCCCACTACCCTCTCCCGCTTCCACTCTGGAAATCCTTGCTCTCTTCTGCATATTTGCAAAAGCAAAGACATTGCTGAGTTTTACTTCCCACAGTCTGTGTTATATGGAAGATGTATTGTTTAGTTTTTTAAATATAATTTTAGATACATTCATCCTTCTTCTCCCCAACGTTCAAAATCACTATACCCCATGCATGGATGTGTATGTGTGCATGTGAATACGTACTTGTTGAAATAAATTACATTGGTGATGTAATTAATCTCCCCTTGATCTTCGATTCTATGATACTACCAGGAAACACGTATGAGGGCCTACAATGTGCCAGGACTGTGCTAAGGGCTTTATATGCACCCCATTCAATCCTCCTAACAGTCCTATGATTAGCCCTAATTGTTGCGTGAAAAATCTGAAGCTTGGGGAGACAAAGTAATTCTCCAAGTTTCACAATTAGAGTGGAGCAGAGCAAGATTTGAATCCAAGTCAGATGACCCTGGATGTTCTAAATCTCAGCATTATCTTTGCATCCCAGCCCCTGGTACGATGCAGCGCACAAAGAGGGCCTTCAATACACGTTTACTGAGTGAATGAATGCTTAACCCCTCCTTACTTAGATTCAACCTACACCAATTAATGCAGATCGTGTATCTACTTTGTACCAGCCACTGTGCTTTGACGTGAAGAAGCAGTTAATGGTTTATCTAACATAATATCCATAAACTAGAAACTAGAAAACAATCAGCAATATGGCAGAACGAAGTCTAGAACAGACTTTTTTTTTTTTATAAAACTGTATCACTGACTCTTTTATCAGCCATGATGCCTCAGTTCTCTTTTTCGGCTTGGAGAAGGAATGAGTAAGACAAAGTGGGGAAAAAAAGGATTTCTTTTTTAATGTAACTGAGGAAGACTAAAAAGAAAAATAAAATCAAAGAGGATGTGTGGTAATATATAGGATGTTAGACCCAGAAGAGGTTAAATTCAGTTGAGGTGCCAAGGAGGAAGTTGCTGTTTCCTCCTTAGGTGGTTTAAAATGTCGCTCCACTTGCCAAAGCTCATGGTGATCACAGATCACGGTGGAGAATGGCCACCACAGAAAACTTCAGCCTAGAGGACTCAGGTTACCGGGAGCCTCCCTCAGCCACTGAGGCAATGGCCAAGAGCTAGGGTTTTATAAAAGAAAGAACGAGATAATGCCATTTGCAGCAACATGGATGCCACTAGAGATGATCATACTAAGTGAAGTAAGTCAGAAAAAGAAAGACAAATACTGTATGATATCACTTATATGTGGAATCTAAAATATGACACAAATGAACCTATCTATGAAACAGAAAGAAAATCAGGGTCATAGAGAATAAACTGGTGATTGCCAAGGGGGAGGGAGGTGGGAGAGGGTAAGAGTGGGAATTTGGGATTAGCAGATGCAAACTGGTATATATAGAATGGATAAACACAAGGTTCTACGTATAGCACAGGGAACTGTAGTCACTATCCTGTGAGAAACCATAATGGAAAAGAATATGAAAAAGAATGTATATATATGTAGAAGTGAGTCACTTTGTCATACAGCAGTAATTAACACAACATTGTAATTCAACTCTACCTCAATAAAAAGTAAATTAAAGAAACAAACAGAAAAAAAAGAGCTAGGGCTTTGAAACCAGCTCCGCTCAGGTTCAGATTCTGTCCCCGCCACTCACCAACCCCACGACTTTGGATGAAGCACAATGATGCCCCCATAAGCAGAGTTTCCTGGTATTTGATACATAGTACCTATTATATTTGTTATTAATTATGATTATTTACTAATAAAATATACAATGAAATCTTAAAAGCATTTTGAAGAGAAACAAAGCCTCCTGTGAAAGTCAATTGACAAACACCCATTATTCAAAGTGCACTTGACATTCTTTGCCCAAGCGGAGAGAAAAGAATCACTCCTGAGAGGCCAAAAACCCGAGAAATGTATACTCCTCCCCAGATGTCCTGGGGCAAGCCAATACCGTGCCACCAACCAAACAGATAAAGATATCTCCAGACCTGGAGGAGAAACAAATCCCAAGCCAGTGCGCTTTCCTTGTTGATAACTAGTAAAGAGTTCAAGCCAATTCTTTCATGAAGAGGAATTGATATTTATAACTGAACTCATTTTATATTTCTAGTAGTTCATCATATAAAACCTGTAAAGAATCAACGTTACAGAGTGTGGCTTCGGTCACTTCCAAATTATTTTATTGTTTTTATAATATCTTGAATTAAAAAAAAAAACCCTCCAGATAATTATTCTGCCAGAGAAATCTGTGGAGTTGACCTGCCTCTCCCAATGTTCTAGAGCAGAGCGTAAGAACTAGCTCAGCTCACTTCTGCCTGGGAATGAGTCAAGTTACACAGTCAGAGGAGAAAGGTCACCTAAAGTGAAATTAACTAAGAAATCAGGGCATAAATCAGAGGGAAAAGACTTATTTTTCTACTTCCCTCTCCCCGGTTCCCGTTCAATCGATCGATAGGTCCTGTCAATTCTCCCATCAAGACAGAACTTGAATCTCTCGCTCTCCTCCCTCTGTCACTCCATTTTTGTGGCAAACACCTTTTCCTCAAATCGATTCTCATTCAATAGCTAGAATGATCCTTTTCAACCTGACCTCATCTCACTGCACTGCCCTGCTTTAACTCTTCAATTAGCAGTACTCCCGAGTCCTTGCACGGCTGTGTGACTCCTGCTTACTCTTATCAGTCACCCTGGACTTTCTCAGGTTCTCAAATGACATAGAGAGAGTCGCTAAATACATGTTGAACATTTGAATAAATTAATGTGCATGGTTGACTTGAAAAGGAGAAAAGAAGAGGCTGGGATGAGCAGTTCTGAGCCTTAACCACCAAGATAATGATTTTCCTGGCAGAGGAGACAATATTTAACAAGTTGTTAACTGGTACAGGAAAACCCAAAACCAAGGATTTTTATTTAAAATAGAAATTCTGCAGACTTTAACTGTTTGGTATACTACTCACAGCATAGACTTAAAAGGAGAAATGCCATCACAATTCACGGGGGGAAAATCCCTTTTGTGCACATTCCTCATGTTTGTAAACTCAAAAGAGCAGGTGATTTGATGACAGGGACAAAGACATTGCTACTGAGAAGTAGCTACACGGTGTTGATTTGTGTGTTTTCTGGGCTTTCTCAGGAACAATAGGCTATTTTTGCTTGAACTTGTGTGGCTCGCCTAGCACCCTAGATCTCACTTTCGTTAAAGGTTGGCTTTGTTGCTCATTTGCTTTTCACCTCTTTAATTGATAGACTTGGACATCAGCAGAGGTAACTTCAGGCCATGTTTAGGATGCAGGACTCAGGCCCACTAAAGGTGATAAACAAAGATTCCCTTCCAAGAAGAACCTTAGCAAAGGGAGATTCTCTTCCAACATCCTGGCCCAATCGTTCCATATTCCAGAAGCTATTAATTTTCTCTGCTCCCACCACAGGAAAATGTTTGGTCTCAGGGGAAGTAAGCCAATTAAACAGTTGCTTAAGGGGGAGACTAAAATAAGTTAGGAAAGTTGAATGGAGCCACTAACTGTTCCTCCTGAAATCTAATGAGGACGACACTCAGATGGCAATTCAGCAGATTGAAACCATCAGTGTTAGTCATGGAATGCAGCGACCACAGGCGAATACAATTTAGCTGTCCGGCGAGGGAGGAAGCTGCCCTTTGATGATGCTTTGGGGGACAGAAGGGAGAAAGTATCTTAATCTGCAGAGGGCGTGTTAGGTAGACTATGAGCACTTGGGCTGTTGGAATCCAGTAATCCAAATCCATCGTCTGCTGTCTCCTAATGGGATGTCACGAGGCAGGAGTCTTTTTTTTAAATTAATTAATTAATTTATTTATTTATTTATTTTTGGCTGCGTTGGGTCTTCATTGCTGCATGCAGGCTTTCTCTAGTTGCAGCGAGCGGGGGCTACTCTTCATTGCGGTGCACAGGCTTCTCATTTTGGTGGCTTCTCTGGTTTTGGAGCACAGGCTCTAGGCGTGTGGGCTTCAGTCGTGGCGCACGGGCTTAGTTGCTCCACGGCATGTGGGATCTTCCCGGACCAGGGCTCGAATCCGTGTCCCCTGCATTGGCAAGCAGATTCTTATCCACGAGGCAGGAGTCTTTTACCCACTTTTGCTTGCTGGAACATTCTTGACCTGCCGTACTCCCATTACCTTTACCCATTCCCTGAAAGTCAAGCCCTGCCCGGGCTCTGCAGGGGTTAGGATCAAAGTGGTAGGATATGTTCAGAATTCAATGCAATAAAAAGTAGCGCAACTTTCTAAAATGTTCCAGTGAAATGGAAAAGAAAATTAAAAACTTAAGCCTCTTAGAATGTAAATGGTGCCAGTGTGCTTTGCAATTTGGACTCCTGCCCATTAAAAAAAGAAAAAAGAAAGAAAAAAGAAAACCCGGGCTTCCCTTGTGGAGCAGTGGTTGAGAGTCCGCCTGCCGATGCAGGGTTCGTGCCCTGGTCCGGGAAGATCCCACATGCCGCAGAGCGGCTGGGCCCGTGAGCCATGGCCGCTGGGCCTGCACGTCCAGAGCCTGTGCTCCGCAACGGGAAAGGCCACAAGAGTGAGAGGCCCGCCTACCGCAAAAAAAAAGAAAAAGAAAACCAGAAAGCTGAGTGCTTACGAGCTGAAGTATAAAGAACACTAAGAGTGCTGCAAACACAGTCATGACTCTGGGCCTCCCTGCCCTCACTGGGTTTAATGTCACCCACCGTAATTTTCCCACAAGGTTGCTCTGAGTACAAATCATGCTGATGACCCCAAAGTCTGTTGAAAGGTAAGAAGTACTTCTGTAAACTCCTGATATCATTTGTTTAACCAATCAGCTCTCTATCTGAAATGGATGGAGAGGAAAGAGTCCTTTTTGTCAGAGTGTAATATTTCAGGATGCTTCCACCCACCTCCCCGCAAAAGGTACACATTAATTTCTCTCTTAAGGGCGAGAAGGAAAACTCCTATGACTGGGTCGCTTCCCACAGAGGGCGACCTCGTGTCTCGCCAGCCTCGATTCAGCAGTGCTTCCTTGCATAACTGATCTTGGAGACACCTGCGGTATCATGCTTTCATCTTAATCGAGCGGGTGCCCTCTCCCTCCAGGGTGCCCCCAGGAATCTTTAAAGGCAGAACCCAAGTGTCTTCACTTTTATGTAGCCCAGTCAGAATGAAATGCTGCTTCTATCACAGCCCCGAATCCTGGGGTTGAAGCCCTACTTAGCATGTCATTTGTCCTGCCTTGTGCATTTGTGTCCTGCTAGGCTGGGGGACCCACGCCACCTAACAAGATGCCTTCTTTGACTTTGTTTCCCTCCAATTGACCAGTCCAGTGCCTAGTACATGGCACAAACTTGATCACATTTCCCCTTGATTAAACATTGTCTCTCTCTCTCTTTTCTTACATACCTTTTTTCAGTTCTAGTCATAACAGCTAAAAACAATATTTTGCAGCTTCACAACCGGAAAACTGGAAATTTGCCACTGAGATGAGCAGAAATTTCCACAAGGTTATTTTTCTTCCTCGACATTCAGAAAGCAACATTTCCTGACAAATACTATTCTCCTCCGTGATGGAAGAATTGGATAGCAGGAGCAGAACTGTGTGGGGGCCAAACATTTGGTGTTATGACTTCACACAAGTCAAAAGGAATTTTTTTGCCTCTCTAACCCAGGTGGTTTTCAACTGCTCACGATTTAAATGCTTGTGTAACCAAAAAAATGTAGTCATTTTGTTGCTTAGCTTTTCCACGTTCATTCAAGAATTACATCATTTCAAAAATTCTCATTGATTTAAAAGTAATAAGTTGTTGATTAAAATCTTAGTTAAAAATGAACTTGTAGACTATGTAATATAATTTGTTTATTGTTGTTTATGAATAGAAAAGGTTTGGAAATACAGATACCCAGATAGATACCTATCAGTTAGGTGGGAGGGCAATATGATTATGGAGAAATCTTACTTTCTGATTTATTTGCATATTTTTTCTGCTTAATACCATTAAAGACTAAAATAGTCAAGGACTTACTATGTGCTACATACCGTTTTAAGTGTTTTGCATGTATTGATTCTATGTTAGGTTTTATTGTTACCCCCATTTTATACATGAGGAAACTGAGGGACAAAGATGGTGGGAACTTGCCCAAGGTCACGCAGTAGTAAATGCAGAGCGTAGCCGGGCCCAGGAGTCTAATTCCAGAATCCAAACTCTTAACCACTACGCTATATTGCTCCTGTACTGATCATTAAAGACTATGAAGATTTACTGAGTTTTAATAATTTAAATATTTTGGCTAAGCCATGTGACTTTGATTGAGTCATTTAACTCCTTGGAATAATGTAGTATAGAATTCAACCTTGCCCCCAAAGAGGTCTGGACTTTGGCCTTGGCTTCTAGGAGGTAATCCCTATAGGAGTGTTTTTGTTTAAGTGAGGACTGGCCATCCCAGAAAGACCAATGATGTGATTTAGGGTGGGAGCTTTGGGACAGGCCCAGAGGGGGCTGGAGACTGAAAACTGAGGTCCACCACATGGGCTATCAATCAATCATACCTATATAATGGAGCCCCAACAAAAACTCTGAGCCCCAAGACTTGGGTGAGCTTCCCTGGTTGGCAATACTCCATGTGTATCATCACCCATTGATACCAGGAGACTGATGTGTCCTGACTCCATGGAAAGAGAACAACAGACACTTTGTCTGTGAAACACTCCTAGGCTCTGCCCTGAGTGTCTCTTCCATTAACTCTTATTTCTTATCTGTATCCTTTCTCTGTAATAAGCCATAACCGTGAGTATAATAGCTTTCAGTGAGTTCTGTGAGTCTCTCTAGCAAATTATCGAATCTGAGGGTGGTTTGGGAACCCCCCGAATTTGCAGCTGGAGTCAGAAGTGCAGGGTGGTCTTGTAACCCTCAAGTTCTTCAGTTTCCTCCTCAGTAAAATGATGATATTGGAAGAAATGATCTTTACTTTGTGACCACCTAGAGGGGTGGGATAGGGAGGGTGGGAGGGAGGGAGACGCAAGAGGGAAGAGATATGGGAACATATGTATATGTATAACTGATTCACTTTGTTATAAAGCAGAAACTAACACACCATTGTAAAGCAATTATACTCCAATAAAGATGTAAAAAAAAAAGAAGTGATCTTTAAAGTTTCCCATAGAGCCCAATAGTGTTACTCTGTCATTTGCTGTTTAGCATGGCTCCCGTGGAGGCTGGAAGACTTAACCCAAAGGAGCACATAGTGAGGAGAGGGAGAATCAGTGAGACTTTGGGACGGAAGTTTCTCCTGCATAAATCACACTATGCATGTCACTTACAGATAAATGGAACTCACCCGGGGTGATGGCAATGGCGGGAGGGGGTTTTGGGGTGGGCAGATCCTCTTAGTTCCGAGTCAGTTTCTGTATCTAAATAAATGCGCCGGTGGGTGCTGTCCTACTGTGAGCTGTTTGGATCAATGGAGCCCATGCACCCAGAACCTATTTCTGCTCCAGTTACAGAAGTCAGAGACTCAGTGCTCTCAGGCTTCCAATATTCTCAAAGGTAAAACTTCAATCTGGAATATGACTTGGAGGCCTCGCCGTGTCCTTTGATTTTGCCTGCATTCAATTGTTCCCAACCTTTACCCAGGAAAGAGTCTCTCGGCTTAGATGCTTCACTTACCTTTTCATAAAATCTTCAGAATGCTTTTAGGCACAAGAGGAAGTGCTCTCAGTAGAGTTGTAAAGCCCTTTGTTTTCCCAGGTCCCGGTTTGCCAGAACTCCAGAACTGTAAGATAAACTAGTGTTGTTTAAGCCACTAAGTTTCTGTAATTCGTTACAGTAGCAAGAAGAAACTAACACAGAGCTATTAAGTGGTTGATCAGGGATTTGAACTCAAGCAGTCTGCTTCCAAAGATCAGTTCTTACCTCAACATCCCCATCCCAAGTCATCAGCCTATTGCCGATAATTTTTAACATCTAGTAGTCACAGGTCCACTTCTCTATAGACTACAGGGAGACACACAGAAGTGAGGAGTCCTGCAGCCAATATAGAGGCTAAGAGCTCAGCAGTGTAAGACTGGCCAGCACTCTCAGGCTTGCTGAACCTCAGTTTCCTAACCTGTAGAGTGGGGACCAGGATGGTACAAGCCTCCTGGGGATTTTGAAAGGATTCGATGAAATGGTCCAAGTAAATCACTGAATGCAAGGCCCGGCACAGCAAAACACACTAAAAATATATTATTCTCTTAAAACTTTATTGAGTGCTTAATATTATCTTCTAGCCTTTTGCTAGGGAGTTTTAACTTCAGAATTTCAGGTTTGCAATGGACCATCCCAAGGTTTCATAAACAGAAAAAAATTATCTCCTCACTTTTATATGATGCTTCTGATTTAGTATCTAGCTACTAGATTTATTTCAGAATAAATGATGTAGCGGGTGGAATAGTGTCGCTCCAAAATTCATGTCCACCCAAAACCTCAGAATGTAATCTCATTTGGAAATAGGGTCTTTGCAGATGTAATCAAGGTAGGGATTGAAATGAGATCATACTGGACTTGAGTGGGCCCTAAATTCAATGAAAGGGTCCTTATAAGAGACAGAAAAGTACACACGGAGACACACAGGGTGAACGCCATGTGCCATGGAAGCAGAGGTTGGAAGGATGCAGCTACAAACCAGGGAACTCCAAGGATTGCTGGCAGCCACCAGAAGCTAGGAAGAGGCAAGGAAGGATTCTTCCCTAGAACTTTGATTTCAGACTTCCAGCTTCCTGAACTGTGAGAGAATAAATCTCAGTCATTTCAAGGCATCAGCGTTGTAGCGATTTGTTACGGAGCCATAGGAAACAAATACACATGGTAATTCTGGGGCCCCTCCAATCACACCACCGTGGGAGGGACTGCTTCATCTACTGCTCCAGGCTCTCTCCATCTTTCCCCCAAAGGAAGAAATATTTCATGTAAGAGAATGGTTCTTTTTCACTTCCACTTTGCAGCATACAGACTGCAGCAGGTGCAAAAGGAAAGCAAATCAAAGCCAAGAAGGATTGCTCTTCGGGGTAGAAAGTGCCCTGCTCGGCATAAGAGAGGCAGAAGTGTTTCTGTGCTCCTAATTAGCTGCACGACCTTGAGGGGGTGACTTAACCCTCTGAGGCGTCCATTTCCTCAAAGTGAACTGGTTGCACAGAATATCTTCAAGGTCCCTAATGTCATAGAACTATTTAGAGATAATGTTCTGGAGACCGAAAGGAAGAAAAGAGAGGAGAAAGTGAAGAACCCTTGGAACCTTGTGCACCTCCTCCCCAAGGAAAAATATCTCATGTAAATGCTTAGACCCATGTGTTACATAGGGCTCCGGTCCTAGTATGATTCTGTGCCTACGATTGCCTACTTTGCAGTACTGATGTAATACTGACAACAGATTATGCTTTTAACTGTGGCCCCTCCTGTTAACCTAGTAGATTGAAATTGTTCTTAGGGCTACTCACATCAACATCAGTATCTCAGGAAAAAATGCTCTCGACGTGTTTCACTATCTGTCTCCCCTCACCTGTATAAAGAGGTAGCTGTTGTTTCAGTAACTCCTTATGCAAATCACAGCCAGAGACGTTTCCCCTTGGGAGGACGTGACCTCTCCCGCTCTTCCTGGGAATCTACTTCACCCAGCAGGTTAGATCTTACCTACTCACCTTGCAAGCACACAATATAAGGTTAGAGGAGATTTAATTAGAGAGAAAAGATAATCTTTCAATCTTTAGATTGCATATCAAGGATCAAAGTCTCCAAAAACTCTCACTGGCTGTCTGCAATTTTGCATAAACTCATTGATAGCAGAGAAGAAACCAAGGTTAGGAAGAGTTCATTTAGGTTCTAGGCCACATTAACGTTTCTCTCCTGCTTAGTCCAAGACCTTTAGCCTAGGTTTACTTCTTGCATTGTCACATCATTACTCTCCCTTTTCCACCACTTCTTTCCATCCGCAGAAACCAGTGAGCTGTGGTTTTTTTGTTTATATTCTTTTACAGCTTAACTATTTCTTGTCCATTTACATTTCCTATCTAAAGTAACAGCTGAAGTCACCAGCATATTACTTTCTTATAGATCTTTCTAAAATTTCCTACCATAGTTTTCTGTTTAGGGAAAATAATCAATAATGTGTCTGCTTACATGGAAGGAAAGGAAGTGAGGGTATTGATATTGATAAATTGCTTCAGGCAAACCAGTATGGAAATCTGAAGACTCTGGAAAAATCACATGAAGGAAGACCTTTAGAAAAGGGATTCAACACTTATTACTAATTCCTCGAAGTTTTTAACTCACAGGATAAAACTGAAAACAGATTAATGTAAAAGAAAAAAAATAAAAATAAATTATCTAACAAAACCACTTCAGAAGAGAACTATAGAGTGAGTAAAAAGGTGACAACCCCTTCCGAGTGACAGTGAAGATGGGGAGGTGGGAAGTTTGGGGACAGAAAGTGCTAACTATAGAAAGGGAAGAGTGACAGCTATGAACTCACAATCGCTTGTGTATCCTCCTTCAAGTGTTATTGACTAAACAGGGATAACTGTGCAAAGTATGCTGTCTGGGAAAAGCAGGAGCTTCACTGATAGCCAGCTTTCTCTTGCTCCTTGAGATGTCCCTGTTAGGTAGATTTCAGAACCAGCACATTCCCCGTGCCGCCCAGGCCCTACTGAAGCTCAGAGGAAGACCCAAGTTACACTAAGACTCCTGCGGTTCTCAGTCTAGAAGCCAAAGTAGGTCATTCAGCAGCCAGCCGTGTACAGTGACTAATTTATCAGTGCTTGGAGGATTATTTTTGAAGGTCTAAATGAATGTCACTCTTTGAGCCCCAGGAACACAGCTCCCCAAATATGAATCATTGTGCTAATCAGCACAGGATTCCATATGGTGTGAGCTCTGTTATTTGTCCTGGCCCCCAAGGAGAAAGAAGTGATATATTTAAGGGAGGGTGTTTTCAGAGAGAGCATTAACACAGTGAATTATAGGGAGAATGTAAATGAAAGAATGGTGAAAGTGACCTTGAGTTCTGCAGTTCAAACTAGTTCCCTGTTAGCTAAGAGCCAAGCTGGTTGAGAACATCAAGAGCAGAGGTTACAGATGTTCTGTTTATTAAACAGAAAACATTAACAACTTAGTTGTACATTGAAACTCACTAAGACATGAAAATAAGCACAGGGTAAAGGGGAAAAGTTCAGTGAATTTTCCCTGACCATTTTTTTTAGTACCATCTCAGCCCTGGCATATTTTTTCAAATATAAGTCAGGAAGAAAATTATAAAAGAATTTTTTCTTTTTTTTTTTGCAGAGCTGTTTTTGGTCCTACAAGGTTGACAGTTTTAATGCAATCCACTCGAGAAACTGCCTATTGAAATACAAAGTTGGAGGGACTTCCCTGGTGGTCCAGTGGTAAAGAATGCACCTTGCAATGCAGGGGATGAGGGTTCGATCCCTGGTCAGGGAACTAAGATTCCACATGCCGCGGGGCAACTAAGCTCCACGCACCACAACTACTGAGCTCGCAGACCTCAACTAGAGAGCCTGCATGCCGCAAACTACAGAGCCCACGTGCTCTGGAACCCGTGCGCCACAACTAGAGAGCCCACACACCCTGGAGCCTGCATGCCCCAACTAGAGAAGAGAAAACCCGCATGCCACAATTAGAGAGAAGCCCACGTGCCACAATGAAAGATCCCCCATGCCTGCCACAACTAAGACCTGACACAACCAAAAATAAATTAAATAAATAAATAAATAATAAATCTTTTTAAAAAAAGATACAAAGTTGTAAGTCATATCTTGGAGTAAGACAGTAGCACATTTCATCCTTTGGGGAATAGCAGAGATGGAGACTGTTAGCACCCCAAGGGACATTTCCATTTTACAGAAAAGGAAATGGAGAACCAAGAAATTCTAATGACTTGTCCAAGACAGTGATGGAGATGAATCTTGAGCTTAGACTCCTGTCCATGCACAGACCACATGCTTAAAGCCATGAGTCGTCACTCATCAACCTTATAAGTCTTGGGCTAGGGGTAGAGAAAATGGAAGAACACACCTGCAGAGTCAACTCTGAGTAGCTGTAAGCATGCTATACTAATTAAATCCCAACTTCTTTACAAAGTCTGTACTGTGTATAGGACTGAAGTGTTATGTATACATGTGACAAAACTCCACACGCCACCTGAAATGGTCCACAGCCGCAGGCTGAAGTTGCTCTACCTTCACCCAGACCTCTAAATTCCACCTATGAAGTTTCTTTCTGCTTTGAGAATGGGCTCAGTGAAGTACCAGCAGCAGCCCAAGATCTTTGTCCTCTGGGGAGAATCCACTGCCCCTCTCTCCATCAGGTGAAGCCCACTGCATCCACGGAGTGCCTCAGGCAGGGTGGCAGCCTCCAGCCAGGCAGAGTCAAAGGATTAAAACATGAACTCGGTCCATAGGAGTCCACACTCAGCTGTTTTGCCTTTCAGTGACAGATACAAATCAGGCTGGCTGGTCAGCTTGGAGTTACGTGTCGGCAGCTGGGGAAGCAAAAGGTATTTTTCCTTAATGGTCATACTTCCACCAAAGGGACCGAAGAGATTCAGAGGCACGGATGACATTTTGTGAAATTCACCATTTGACTTAGAAAAGGTCAGCAGAGAAACCTGAGTTTGTATCCGCGTTTCCGTCTATGTAAAACCCGTGCTAGAGTTGAGCCAATGAAGAAATTCTAAAAACGAGCCAGGAGCTACCTGGAGAAGGCGAACCACAGAAACTGATGCCAGGGATGCTAATATCTAGAAAAGGGGTCGTCTCCAGAGCAACAAGCATTAATGGTCTGGAGGGGGTTTCAGAGTGTTGTGTGCCTCCCACTGAAGCCCAGCCAGCACTCTGAGAATGCAAACATGTCAGACACTTGGTTGCCATCACATTGCTCCTAGGAAAGTAAGGCTACTAAACCCGGAATAGGACGGGCCTACGAGCTTGTTTCACACAGCTTTCAAAGCATTATGCCTTTCTGGTCACAGACAAAAGGGCTTTTATTCCTGGCACCTTAAGGAAGGAAATTTGACAGCATCCCATATTGGTACCACTGGTTAATAATCCTCCGTAGCCAGCAGAGAGAGAAAAAAATTAGGAAGGGATCCCCCAACAGACTTAAGCAACTTGCCAGACCTCCAATAGGTAGAAACTAAGAACCAAGGGACTGGATTATACTCCCAGTTTTGCTTCTAAGAAGCAACATGAGTTCAGGCAAGTCCGTAAGCCTCAGTTTTCTCATCTATGAAATGGGACTATTACTTTCCCTACTTACCTGACAGGACTAGTGTGAAGCTCACAAGATACCTTGATATATAAGGATCTTGAAAAGTTCCCTGTAAACATGAGAAAGACTTATCTTAATTAAAGAGAGACAATTTTCCCCTTCCTCTCATTGGTGAGACTGTGGATTCGGGCGGCTCCTGCTGTCAGCATAGTTACTATTCATCTTTCCAGGACCTGCCAGCTTCCAGAAGTTCAGGGATCTAGGCAAACCAAGCAGCTGCTGAACCACGAAAAAGTAGCTGTAGAAAGGGCATCTCCTTAGGATGTTAACACTCAGAAAGCCCTGGGGCAGAAGTTCTCTCTCTAAGCTGGCGAGGAATTGAGCAGGAGGCAAGCATTTGGTTTAACTAAAAAGGTAAAACTCTTACTCTGACCTGAAAACCTTAATATAGCTCAAAAGAGGACCCTGCTGTTTTCCTTACGTAATTGCTGACTCAGCCTCCAGGTTTACACGTTGATCAGATGGGTCAGATGTTGGAAACACATCTGTGGTTCATGCAAAAATCAGGTCAACAATTAGTAGCTAGAGCCGTTCATTAAGGGCTTCACCAAGCCTGCCTTGAGCTGTGTAATGAGACTGAGTAAAACCTGATTCCTACCTGGACTTAATCAGGCTCACTCCACCCTCTTACAGGGAGCTAGTTCCCAGCTCTGAGTATTTTTCTTCTATTTATTCTACTGCTATCTGCTGTAGTGAGAACCTGAGCTGTAGAGTTGGGAGCTGGGTACTGGAAATGTCCCTTTCCCAAAACACTTCTTTGAGTTGCTTGGTTAGTGAAAGACTAAAAGAAATTTGGAGAGGAGGAGTTCTTTTGAAAACGATGAGGAATCCCTGCTTGGATTGGCTAGAGCGGCCTAGTGCAACACAAATAGAAGACGCGTCAGGGTCTTTGAATCTTACCCAGCTGCAGCCCAAGTTCCTGAAGGGCATGAACAGAAGAGACATGCCAACAGTTGCACGCTATGATTGGCCAAGGTTTTGGCCATAAATCCACAGCTGGCTCCCAATCTGATGAGCTGCTTGGGACCATGGGTGAGAAAGAAGGCTCTTTCTGCTTAGATAATATGAAGGCTTAAGCACAATTCATCCTTCACATATCCTTTTCCTGGACACCTCCATGAGGATTTTTAGGGCAGAAATCTCCTCCCAAGTAGAGGGAGTCCCAGGCCCAGCATAGAATTAGGAAAAAGAAATGGATAGAGACAGAGATATAACATATTGTGTTGAGTTGTACATATAGAAGGGACATAGAATTACGAAAAATAAGGAAGATACATGTATGTATATATTCGAAAGTTATATATAGATATTCCAAAGAGTCTGATACCCAAAAGATGACATTCCACAATGAAGCAAGAGCCTAAACTTCTGCTCTTTTCCTTTGCTGCTTCACATGGTCTAATCATATCCTTAGTCAGAGCTTCTCAATGGAGAATTTCAAGGAGGTGGAAGGGTGGTACGGTTCACACTGCTTGAGAAACCCTAAGAGCTTGGCCTGATTTCTAAGACTAGAGGAGCCCTGAGCAGGGAAAGGAAGATGAGAGTGTTTAGTAACCAGAGGAGGAAGACAAAAGCGACCAGCTGTAACAGGCAGTACCAAACGAAAGAGACCTGATGGAAGAGGCAGATGAGAACTTCAGCTGAACAGGAACTAGAGTCCTCAAAGAGATCTAATTAGGCAAGAAAGAGACTTTGTAAAACCCAAAATATATAGTATGAATTTTAATTTAAAAACTAAAAAATTTCACTTAATTTTATACTCAGTCATTTAATAGATAATTTGTAAAAGTGAACGGTCCCAATCGAGAATAACTTCCGAGGCCTAGAAGAAATATGCTGTCACACAGATAAAATACGGAAAGATAGAAATCATAGGACAAAAGAAGATCCAGAAGACCTTGCATGTGAAGAAGAGGAGGTCTAGACTGAAAAGAAGGAACAGAGAGAAGAGAGTTAATAATTAAATAAGTTGTAGAGAAAAAAACTTCCAGTCTGAAGAAAGACTTGAGTCAGCAGATTGAAAGGACTCACTGAGTTCCAGATAATGGAAACATGACACAGCTCCTGGTGAAATTCCTGAATCCCAAGAACAAAGCTAGGGAATGCTCATTTCATTCTCCCAAGGTCACTGTTTTTCAAGGCACAGTGCGTGAACTTGCTACCTCAGAACCAGGAAACTTGTTAAAAATTCAGATTCCAGATCTTCTGAATCACATCCTTTGGTAGGTTTGAGGAACTGCAAACTGTCCACTGTAAGAAGCCCAGGGTGGAGGGTATGGACGTAGCAGGCAGGGTCCTCTTGGGAAATTTCCAAGTATCGAATGATAGGTCACCTTACCCAGCAGAGTCTAAATGCTCTTCCTCAGTGAAGTGTTGCAAATTCTCAGACATGTGTACACACACACACACACACATACACACACACACACACAGTAAGACACTTGCACTAAACAGTGTCGTTCTATTTGGGGAAACTAGCGGAACTGATATGAATTAATTCACAGCTCTTTTTTCTTTATTTAAAAAAATGTTCCAACCTTGACTTTGAACTTCGAAAAGTAAAAGAAAAACATAAAACTGAATAATCTAACAAAACCACTTTCCTTTTGTTTCTTTCCTTTTTTGGCTGCAACATGGGGCTTGTGGATCTTAGTTCTCCCACCAGGGATTGAACCCACGCCCCTGCAATGGAAGTGTGGAGTCCTAACCACTGGGCCCCCAGGGAATTCCCTCAAACCACTTTCCTTACTGTCACTTAACATCCTTACAGAATATGAAGCCCAGGCAGCTACCATGCAACTACAGTCTGACTCTCAAACTGGCAATGACACCATTACGTTTCTCTAGGGAGAGGGTTGATCGAGGAAAACTTGAACCCACAGGTAGTCTCACAGCCATCTTCTCTACTTCCAGAGATCATCTGGGTTTAGGAAATAACCACTGCTTTAAAAAAAAAAGAGAGATATAATTTATGTGCAATAAAATGCACCCATTTTAAAATGTACATTTTGATGTATGGATACCAAGGGGGAAAGGGGGGAGTGGAATGAATTGGGAGATTGGGGTTGACATATATACAATATTGATACTATGTATAAAATAGATAACTAATGAGAACCTACTGTATAGCACAGGGAATTCTACTCGGTGCTCTGTGGTGACCTAAATGGGAAGGAAATCCAAAAAAGAGGGGATATATGTATATATATAGCTGATTCACTTTGCTGTATAGTAGAAACTAACACAACATTGTAAAGCAACTATAGTCCAATAAAAATTAATTAAAATAAAGTGTACAATTTGATGAGTGTATTCAGCTGTGAAACGATTACCGCAAAGTGAATACAGAACACCTCCATCATCCCCAAAAGTTTCCTTGGCTCCTTTTTTTTTTTTTTTTTTTGCGGTACGCAGGCCTCTCACTGTTGCGGCCTCTCCCGTTGCGGAGCACAGGCTCCGGACGCGCAGGCTCAGCGGCCATGGTTCACGGGCCCAGCCGCTCCGCGGCATGTGGGATCCTCCCGGACCGGGGCACGAACCCGTGTCCCCTGTATCGGCAGGCGGACTCTCAACCACTGCGCCACCAGGGAAGCCCATCCTTGGCCCCTTTTCAGTCCATCCCTCCCTCCATCCCTAGGCCCAGGCAATCACTGATCTGTTTTCTATCTCTACAGAGTAGTTTGCATTTTCTTTATATAAATGGAATCATATAGCTTATTGGTTTTCTAGGTCTGCAGCAACAAATTCCCACAAACTGGTTGGCTTTAAACAACAGAAACTTCTTCTCTCACAGTTCTGGAGACCAGAAGTCCAAAATCAAGGTGTCACTGAGACCTCAATCCCTCTGAAAGTTTAAGGGGAAAATTTTCCCTTGCCGTGTCCAGCATCTGGAGGCTCCTAGAGTTCCTTGGCTTGTGGGGGCATCACTCCAATTTCTGCCTCCGTCTTCACATGGCCTCCTTCCCTGTGCATCTCTGTCTCTCTGTCTTTTCTGTTATAAGGACACACTAGATCCAGGGTGATGTCATCCTGAGATCCTTAACTTAATTACATCTGCAAAGACCCTGCATCCAAATAAGGTCACTGAAGAGAGAAAAACCCAGTTCTCCTCCTGTTTCTCCTTTCTGACACCAGATGTATGGGGGCTTTTCCTCACAACAAGCAATCCTCCACAACACCAGCTGGGTGTCCAATTCTGACACTTTCTACCTGGATCCCACAGGGTCAGTCCTACAAGACCACGTTCCCCCGCCCACTTCAGATGCCAATCACAGGTCCAGATTACCACCTGTGCTCTGACCAAAGGGCTATAAATCAAAGGCTTCTATGGGGCTTCCCTGGTGGCGCAGTGGATAGGAGTCTGCCTGCCAGTGCAGGGGACATGGGTTTGATCCCTGGTCCAGGAAGATCCCACATGCCACGGAGCAGCTAGGCCCATGCGCCACAACTAATGAGCCTGCGCTCTAGAGTCCAAGTGCCACAACTACTGAAGCCCGTGTGCCTAGAGCCCATGTTCTGCAACAAGAGAGGAGAAGCCCCTGCTCACCGCAACTAGAGAAAGCCCGCATGCAGCAACGAAGACCCAACACAGCCAAAAATAAATAAACAAGAAAAGAAGGCTCCTATCACCCTCTCTTCTGTTTTGATTAAGTTGCTAGAGTGGCTCACAGAACTCAGGAAGACAGTTTACTTACTCTTTGTCAGTTTATTATGAAAGGATATGGTAAAGGATACAGATAAACATTCAGATGGAAGAGATGCATAGGGCAAGGTATATGGGAAGGGGTATGGAGCTTTCATGCCCTCTCCAAGCCACCACCCTCCCAGCACCTCCACGTGTTTACCAACCTGGAAGCTCTGTGAACCTCATACATTGAGGATTTTTATGGAGGCTTCATCGTGTGGTTATGATTGACCATTCACTCCATTTCCAGCCCCTCTCCCCTCTCTGGAGGTTGAGAGGTGGGGCTAAAAATTCCGGACTTCTGATCATGGTTTGGTTTTTCTGGTGACCAGCCCCCATCCAGGAGCCCACTCAGGGTCACCTCATTAGAACAAAAAATATTTCTGTCACCCAGGAAATTCCAAGGGATTTCAGAACTTTGTATCAAGAATACGGTCAAAGACCAAATATTAGACCAAATTCTTTATTTTTTTTCTTTTCCTTTTTTGTGTACAGCAAAATGATTCAGGCATATATATGTTATATTTTTTTCAGTTTCTTCCATTATAGGTTATTACAAGACATTGAATATAGTTCCCTGTGCAATACAATAGGTCCTTGTTGCTTATTTTATATATAGTAGTATGTATCTGTTAATCCGAAACTCCTAATTTATCCCTCCCCCTGCTACCCCCATCCCCAGTGCTCTTATCAGTTAGGAAATTACGAAGTTTTTAGGAGCTTTGTGCCAGGAGCCAGGGCAGAGACCAATATATATTTTCTATTATCTCAGCCACATTCACAGGTCCTAGGGTTTAGAACTTGGACAGAATTGCCTGGATATAGCACAATCTAATATCTACTTACCGGATTCTTTTCAGTTTTTGACTATTTCAAATAAAACAGCTATGATCATTTGTGTACAAGCCTTTATGTACATATGCTTCCATTCCTTTTTGTTAAATGTGCTTTACCCAAGTGTGTATCTAACTTTATACAAAACTGTCAAGAACTTTCCCAAATTGATTGTACTAATTTTACTGCCCATCAGCAGGGTATGAGAATTCTACTTGTTCCACATCCTCATGAAAACTTGGTGCTTGTAATGTCAGGTTTTTTTTTCAATTTAAACCATTTGAGTGGGTGTGTAGTAATGTCTCATTGTGGTGTTTATTTGCATTTCCCTGGTGACTAATGAATATTTTTTCATGAGCTTGTTAACTATTCATATATTTTGTGAAATGTCTGTCTCAATCTTTTGCCTATTTTTAATCAGGTTGTTTGTCTTCTTAGTATTGTAAACATTACTTTTGAAAGTTTCTTTTCTAACAAGTATGAACAAAACTATTTTAAATTTGGGGGCTTAGAAAACTCTGCCAAATGATTAACAACTCAGCAGAGACATTTTCCAAATCAGGACAGAAATTGTCTTGAACAGCATTGGTGATATAGTGAAGAGAAAAACTGCCCATCTGTGATCAGAGAGCTGATATACAGTACCTGAGCTGGTACCCTTTATTCCCTCAATCCAAAACAAGTCACATACATCCTTGGACCTCCATCTCTTCATTTATAAAATAAGGAGTTTGCACTAAAGCAATCAAGCTTTCTTCAAGTTCCAACATGTAAGTGTCAATATTTCCTTCTGATAAATGGTTAAAACAGCCACAAAGATCCTTCAAAATGTGCTGTATTTGAATGCTAAACCATTTTTAAAAATTCACTGGGGCTCCTGAAGTCTGAGAAAACAAATTCAAAAAGGATAAAAGTGTTATCCATGTGGAATGGCAGATATCAGCATGTTCAGACGATCCTTGTGAAGTTATTCTCTAATGGACAGGTTTCATACCAGTGAAAACATCAAACCAGTGTCTCTTGCAGCCCTGTGATTATAGCAAGCAATGAGGCTGATTGCCAAGTCACATTACATATAATATCCGCAATAGTAGCAGCAGCATCGTCCAACATAAGAATAGATGAATATATACAACGCATGAACACATAGGTTCAACATTTCTATTTGTAGAGAGTCTTTCCTCTGGCAATATTTCTGAATTCTTTCAAAAACACTGTCATCTTTTAAAACATTTTTATTAAAATATTCTCCTTCTAAAAGGAATGATGTTTACCACCCAGATGAGCTCATATAAACCTGGTAGGTTAATCCTATCAAACATCTCCTATGGCCATAAGTGAACTGTTTTTTCCAAAAGTGGTGAAAAGCATGTTTTAGATCGATTTGTTCTCAGCTCCCCTTTGTCACAAAGGGCACAGCTGCAAATGATAACTCTAGGATCAGGGTTGTATTTTTGGCCATTGGATAATGGTTCATATGATGCAACTGATCTGTGTGATGATTGGACCCATAATTCTGATATCAAGTCAGAATTATACCACTTTATGCTCAGCGCCATTTGGCCAACACTCCTTGGATTTCATTAGCACCGCGCTCCAGTCATCAGAACTTGCCAACTGAAATTACAAAGCTTGATATTATATGATGATAAAGTGGACAATTTAAAACACATCTTCAGGGACTTCCCTGGTGGCACAGTGGTTAAGAATCTGCCTGCCAATGCAGGGGACACGGGTTTGAGCCCTGGTCCGGGAAGATCCTACAT
The DNA here is from genome assembly GCF_963455315.2 of Globicephala melas. Taxonomy (NCBI): domain Eukaryota; kingdom Metazoa; phylum Chordata; class Mammalia; order Artiodactyla; family Delphinidae; genus Globicephala; species Globicephala melas. Next base: position 16,370,532 of record NC_083326.1, read on the forward strand.
GCTGCGGAGCAACTAAGCCTGTGCGCCACAACTACTGAGCCCACATGCCACAACTACTGAAGCCAGTGTGCCTAGAGCCCGTGCTCTGCAACATGAGAAGCCACTGCAATGAGAAGCCCGCGCACTGCAACAAAAAGGAGCCCCCGCTCGCCGCAATTAGAGAAAGTCCACGTGCAGCAACGAAGACCCAATGCAGCCAAAAATAAATAAATAAATAAAATTAAAACAAAACAAAACAAACAAACAAAAAACACATCTTCCTCGATCAGCATATCAGTAATTTGACCTTCTACTATGGCAATAAGAATCAATATCACTTCCTCCTTATTGAATGCCCAGGCCATGGTTTGGGAGCATCTAGTTTTTTTGTACATTTTTTAAAAAATGTATTTATTTATTTGGTTGCATTGGGTCTTAGTTGCAGCTCGTGGGCTCCTTAATTGCAGCAGGCAAACTCCTTAGTTGTGGCACGTATGTGGGATCTAGTTCCGGGACCAGGGATGGAACCAGGTCCCCCTGCATTGGGAGCGCAGAGTCTTAACCACTGCGCCACCAGGGAAGTCCCTGGGAGCATCTAGTTTTGAGCTGAATTTAGCCCTTGTCTTAATTTTAGGTTTGAAGGGCAAGTACCAGAAAGAGGCAACACCATGTGTACCCATAGCTCTCAGGATGTAGCATCAACTTCAGAGTCTTTAGCAGTAAAATTCTAAAAGCTCACACAAAGATGTTTCTCCAAGAAAATGTGAGTGACAGTGTCTTCTCTGAGCTTGTTTTGCTGGTCAATTTATGTCTAGAAATATTGTTTTCTTTATCTCTGTCTTTATCACCACAATCTTCATTTTTTCCAACACTGTACTATGAAGAATTTCAACCTCACCGTAAAGTTGAAAGAATTTTAGTGAACACTCACCATCTAGAGTATACTATTAATATTTTACTCCACTGGCTTTATCACATCTGTCTACCTAAACATTCCTCTATGCATTCTTCTTATTTTTTGATATATTTCAACATAAACTGCAGACGTAAGTCCATATCCTCATTTTTAAGCCTTCTTTTTCTCTTCCCTGTCAAGTTTTGGTCACTTTTCATTGAAGAGGTTTTTTCCCCCTCTATGAATAATTTTTAAAATGAATTTACACCGAATTCCACAAGTAGAACGTTCTGCCTAAACCAATGCAGGTGCCCCAATTCTGAGTATGTGTTTGTTACTACATATTTTCTCCTCTTTTCCTCTCATCCAAGTGAGTTAGGTTTCCCCCCACATTGACACGATTACTTATTATCTTCCCAAATCTAGAAAGCTGAATAAACTTCCAAAGGAAGAAAAAAGTCCCCCATCTGTCCCCGCTATTAAAGATCTATTTATACATCTAAGAACATTCCTGGTCAAACAATAGCATTCTGTTTCTGTCTTTATTGTTTTCCCCACTTTTGGATACTCTCTATACCACTTCATTGCCAGCATCAATTTTGACACAGAATTAGAGTGTTAGAAAGACTTCCGGAGGCTAGTTAAGAATTCTATTTAAATGTGGTAGACTGAAAAAAAATGTGTCTCTGTCTCCTCCTGAAACACCATCAATATATAAGTAAAGGTATTAAAAAAAAAGGGTAAAGTCAGAAGGACAAAAAGAGCAGGAGCAGGGATGAGAGCCAACAATATACGGCACCAAGTTTGGGAGGATTAAAAATGAACAGGGGGCTTCCCTGGTGGGGCAGTGGTTGGGAGTCCGCCTGCCGATGCAGGGGACACGGGTTCGTGCCCCGGTCCGGGAGGATCCCACATGCCGCGGAGCGGCTGGGCCCGTGAGCCATGGCCGCTGAGCCTGCGCGTCCGGAGCCTGTTGCTCCGCAACGGGAGAGGCCACGACAGTGAGAGGCCCGCGTACCGCAAAAAAAAAAAAGAAAAACAAAACAAAACAAAAAATGAACAGAAACTCATTTAGCCAAACAAAGAAAGCATAAATCCGCCTGCCATCAGAGGAGGCAATGATGAGAAACAAAACAGTTTGCTTTGCAAAACTCAGGGAAGATCAGGGCTTGGGTCCACAGGGCATCACAGAAAGCTGAGAAGTGACTTGAGGCTAAAGACCCAGGGGTTAGTGAAAAGACTACACTTGGGTATCCCCAGCCTACCCCCTCACCACAGGAGATTATAGATTTACTCTCTGAAGAAAGTGAATCAGAGTGTCATCTCTGCAGTGGGGAACACCAGACACAATGGAGAGAAGGTGTGAGGCACGATTTTGAAAGTAGGGACATTCAGTATAAGTCTACTTACTGAATAGTGAGAGACCGTTCCTCTCTTTCCCTGTCTGCTCTCACAATGCCTATAGTTAGCGATATTTTAGGATTTGTTCTCTGGAGAAATCAGGTACCAGAGGAAAAAGGACTCATGGCTACTGGCATTTGGGGTTGCCTCAAAGAAAAGACCAAGTCTGTCTCAAATCACTTTATGTATAGTCCACCAGTCAAGAGCGACAACAACGACAGCACACACACACATGCATGCACACGCGTGCGCATACACACACACACACTGCAGTCAGCTTTTTATTATTTCTCTTCAATACAAACTGAGTCAAGGATCAGGAGATATTTGGAGAAAGTCTATAACAGGAAACACAAAAACCAAAAGGAACAAAGATAAACACAGAGGAAGCATGAAATACAGGCAACAGAGAAGGCTTCCAAAAAATCCATTATTAACATAGTCAGAAAGAGAAGAGAAAATGGTACACTCATAATAAAGGAACAGGAAGCCACAGAAAAAGGAATAGTCTGAGACTGGAGGAACTCTTGATCATTTAAAATATGACAGCTGAAATAATAAATTTAATAGAAGCATTGGAAAATAAAGTCAGAGAACAGACACAGAAACTAGAATGAAGACAAGCCAATAGATAATAAGAAAAAAAGATTTTAAAAGTTAAAGGATCAGTCCAGAAAGTCCAGTATCCAAATAATGAGTTCTGCAAAACCATGGAAAAAAGAAAGAAGAAAATTATCAAAGCAATAATATAGAAAATTTTCTCTATATTCAAGTACAGAAGGCTGAAGATCAAAAGAGCCCACCAGGTGTACAAGGCAATAAATGAAAAAAAAAGATCCAATCCAAGCAGATCAGCTTAAAATTTCAGTTCACCGGAAAGAAAGAGAGGCTTGTGAGGAATCAGACGTAATAGAAAGGGAACCAGAATATTACTTCTCAATAGTAATATTGGAAACAAGAAGAGAGTGGAGAAATGGCAGCAAAATTATGAGGAAAAATTATTTTAATCTTGGTTTCTATATCTAGCCAACAGGACCCTCAGCACATTTGTGAGACCCAGTTAAAAATAAAAATGTGAAGCCTCTTGTTCAAAAATTAAGAATTTCAAAATGGCAGCAACAGGGCATTAAATCAAGAGTGGGGCTTTTCTTAGTGGGAGGTCCTGCATGACTACACAGGGCTTATACCTGTGAAGCCAGCCCTGTGTGATGTACTAATCACACATACGTGTAACAATATGTAAAAATAAAGACACTTGCCATCCATTCACCGTTTTTTTGGAAGATGTGTTCCAGGAGGATAAGGGAATAAATCAAGAAAGAGGAACACAGGACCCAGGAAACAGGAGAGAATGGCAAAAAGCAGTGTCAGAAAACAAACATGCATAGTCTAAAGAATAATCAGTCCAGATTAGAATAGGGAGTTGGAGAGGTTTAAACCGAGGTTTTAGGAAGGTGGGAGGGGTGGGTAGTCATGGATACATATATTAGTTGGGATTGCACTTAAATACTGGAAAATGTTTCAATAGTTGCATGCTATCTGTTGGAGCATTTGGAAAAAACATGGCAATGTGCACATAGAAAACTTGGCAAACAAAAACAAAAAACAAAAGCTAACTCCAGGAAAAACCAAACGTTATACGAGAAAGGAAAAGTACTCATAGTACATAACTTCCAGCAGTAAAAAAAAATGTGTATGTAGTTTGATAATAAGTTCTTCCTATTGATGTTATCTAAATTTTTGATATAAAATTATATCAAAAGGAAGAGAGAGGAAATGAATAGAACTGTGCAAGAAACAAAATCCTTAATTAATAAAATGTAGATAATATGTACAGCTGATCTCAATAAATGGATTATAAACATGCTATTTATTCTTATGAATTGGAACTTGTTACTTCAGGGGAAAGGATGAGTTTGGGGAGGATAAGGGTGGCAAGAATAAAGCAATGTCCTGATGCATTTCCTTAGGTCTTTTAGCGTCACGGTTTGGGTTGTTTTTTTTTTTTGCGGTACGCGGGCCTCTCACACTTGTGGCCTCTCCCGTTGCGGAGCACAGGCTCCGGACGCGCAGGCTCAGCGGCCATGGCTCACGGGCCCAGCCGCTCCGCGGCATGTGGGATCTTCCCGGACCGGGGCACGAACCCGTGTCCCCTGCATCGGCAGGCGGACTCCCAACCACTGCGCCACCAGGGAAGCCCTGGGCTTTTTTTATCTACATGGATGTACTCAAACATTTTAGAACCATCGTCATAAAAAAAGAAGACCTCAGCTAGTTCCTCTTCCCTTCTTTCTCTTCTCTTTCTCCTTTAGACTGGGACCCTCTCATTAGCGACAGAACATTTGCTTAAATCATATGACCTTCACAACTGATTAATGTCAGCACCTAACTTTGGCTTCCTTAAATTAAATTAAAAGCACAGCCTGCTCATTGGAGGAAGAGTTGTCTGCAAGACGTGGATACCATTGAAAGAGCCTTGACCACCTTGCCTCTCCCTTGGAAGGCTCACAGCAGGACCCTTTAGGAGTTGCCTTTTCAATTAGGAAACAAGATTCCTCCCACCCCCTTACCATAAAGGGTTTCCTCTGTTAAAAGCAAGTACATATTAGATTCTGTTTGTTTTCTTTGAGCAGAAAAACATAAATAACAGGTTTCAAAGTAAGTAGAGGTTTTTTTCTTAAAGGAAAAATCAAAATACTACCCATTCAATTTTGTTTTGTGTTGAGTAAAAGAAACAAAAGCCCTATTACCAAAGACTGAAGTTTAAAAACAAAACAAAACAAAAATTCTATTGCTGCTTATGTCAATTAGAAGTACATGAAATAAGACTTTTTACAAATGAGAAAATAAGCAATCCTTATGACTTCTGTCCATCCTCTGGATTATACATGTGTCTCTATGTCAGTGAAGAAAAGATAGGCTTAACCACTGGAGGTTTATTCCTGGTTTACATAGGCGTTCACTGCAAGTCAGCTAACATCTCACGTCTCCTCACTCAGGATGCAGGCTCGTGGAAGAGCCATGAACTCTTCAACTTTGTCACGTAGAAAGGAAGAGAGCTCTGAAGTGTCTCACAGTAGCAGTCCATAAGACAACTCTTCCACAAGACAAGGAGAGAAGCTGAAGTCCCTCCCCATGAACCACATGGCCAGGGAAATCAAGGTTCTCCCTTAGCATGAATGTTGGAGATATTTCATAACGATGTTTTAAAATTCTATATGTAAATAATGGCAGTTGGAAATGATGTTTTTTTGTGTGTAACTAGTGCAATCAAACATTTATTGAACATCCACTGAGTGTAAAGGAACATGCTCACCACTGTAGGGGGAGAAGGATAAACAGCTACTACTAAGATGAGCATATGATGCTCTACAAAAAATCAACTGGTATCTGACATGAATTTTCAAAACTCCACTCTAAGATAATTAAAATGTCAGGAGATAGTTTTATAAAGTTGGGTTAAAAAGCATGTTTTCCTGTTCCCATTCCAGGGTGGAGTTTTTGCGCATAACTCTCTAGAGACATGTCCTACTTACATCTGTGTTCAAGACCACCAAGCTGGATGAGCTTAACAAAGTTGGAAAAAGACAGTATGGTCTGTCCTAAATTGATTCTACTTTTTTATTTAGTCATGTCTCTGGATTAACTTTTTAAAAGTAAAGCATAATACCAACCTAGCAGATGTCCATCTCAAGTGGCCCATTGTTTTCCTTACTTTCCTTTGTAATGCATTCGGTTTTAGTTTGCCTGGTGAAGCTTACATCAAAATGTGTGAAAATAGCAACGTTGTCCTATTGGGAGAAACAAAGGAAAGAAATAAAAGTAACATTGAAGGGATGTAGAAGAAAATAACTTTTCTTTTCTGCTTCAAACTGGGGGAAAAAAAGTGTGCTCAGACTTGAAATAGTGTTTCCATTTCCAGCCCTGGTGGTTTATTTAACTTGGGTAGATTAATTTACTGGGAGTGGTGTCCTGGTTTATCATCCATGGAGAGGTAATTTTAAAAATCTTTGACCTTGTCAGTTTGGGGGTCACTCAATTTGGAAGTGTTGTATCTGCTATGTCACCTCCAGTTTTCAGGATTCTTTCTTGCCTCGAGATGTTGCCCTTGCAGTTTTTCAGTATTTATTGCAGGTAGTTTTCCTCCAGTTACAATTCTTCCATCCCTTTGAATCTTTCATCCATTTCCCCGCTTGTGAAATACATCATATTTTTCAATAAAGGGGCTCTACCATTTAGATAATAGTGTAGAGAGAAGAGGAAGGAAACTAACATCTATTACACTTAGTGTGCATTCAACAATACCTTAGGCATTTCATATAGGATCTCACTTAACACTTACAACAATCAAACATGCAGTATTATTATTCTCTCTTACAAACCAGCTAGGTTAACATATCTAAAGATACACAGAACCGGGATTTAAGCCCAGGTCCAATTTCAAAGACTTTCATTAGAAAAGAAATTTTTAAAAACCTATACCACACTTGACATACGAATATTTCTAAATTTAAAATCCTTGTGAGAATATATAGCTGTACTGAAAATATTTTACATTCACAGCAAGGTATTTTCCCTTTATAGATTATTTTTCCAGCACCATTTGTTAAAAAGTTATCCTTCTCCCATTGACTTGTTTTTGCTCCTTCGTCAAAAATCCATTGATTATATGTGTGTGTGTATTTCTGGGTTATCTATTGTGTTCCATTGATCTAAATGTTTATTCCCTCACCAATATCACACAATCTTGATGCCTGTCGCTGTATAAGTCTTGAAATTGGGTAAAGTGATTCCTCCAACTGTATTCTTCTCTTTCAAAATTGTTTTACATATTCTAGTTCCTTTGCCTTTCCATTTATATTTTAAAATATTCTTGTCTACATATCTGTAAAAAAACCTTGCTGGACTTTTGACAAGAAAAGTATTAAAACTGTATGGCAATTTGGGAAGAATTGACATCTTTGTTATATTGAATCTTCCAACCCATAAACACAGGTATGTCTCTTTAATTGGTGTTTTGTAGTTTTTACCATACAAGTCCTCCACATATTTTGTTAGAGGTACACCTAAATATTTCATTTATTCTTGCTTTTTAATAATAAATTATTGTTAATATAACTTTATCATCATTAATTTAGTTGTGGTTTACTTAGTTTTACCCCTTAAGCAAAAATCATAAAATGGACTCCTGCTGGGAAATTCATCCTGTAGAAAATTTTAATGGGGAGAGATTTTCTGTTTTAAAAATCCACATTTCTATCTTCTCTTGAGAAACGTGGAAATCTGGTAACACTGGGCCTCATATTCCTACTCAGCAAGAATCAGCTGGAACTGTACCGTGTCCATCCCTTACAGGAGGTATGCTTTCTAGTTAACCACAATCTCCACCATGCCCAATGGATGTATATGCACTTACGTCTGGCCTAATTTCCTCATTTGTTACTGTACTGGCCCTGGTAGGCTACTGAGTTTCCAGTTCTGCCTTAAACTGAGTGGTGATACTTACTGGCATCAACAATACTTTTGGTTTATTAATTCAGCTTTCATAGGTCACTCATAGGGCATATAATGCATGTTAATCATCCCTACTCTTATTTATTTCCTAAGCTACGCATTATAAATTTATTCCCCTTCACTCCCAGATCTCCTTGTCTCATGACACTTCATCGTCGTCAACTCTTTCTCCCAACAGGGAAAGCATCAACTCTTTCTCCCAACAATGGTCTCAGAACAAATAAAAGACTAGAGAGGATGGACTTCCCTGGTGGCACAGTGGTTAAGAATCCGCCTGCCAATGCAGGGGACATGGGTTCGAGCCCTGGTCCAGGAAGATTCCACATGCCAGGGAACAACTAAGCCCATGCGCCAAAACTACTGAGCTTGCGTGCTGCAACTATGGAAGCCCAGGCGCTTAGAGCCCATGCTCCGCAACAAGAGAAGCCACTGCAATGAGAAGCCCGTGCACAGCAATGAAGAGTAGCCCCTGCTCACCGCAACTAGAGAAAGCCCACGTGCAGCAACAAAGACCCAAAGCAGCCAAAAATAAAAGTAAATAAATTTTTTAAAAAAGAGAAAAAACTAGAGAGGAGATGAAGGAACCAACGCTAGGAGTCTTCCCTATGAGAGCTCTTCCCCATGGGTTGATATTTTGTGAGACAGACTCACTGGGCAGAGCTAGGCCCCTGGTAAACAGACAGAGGCCATTTTTCTCAGAGTGTTTTTTCAGCTCTGAACTGGTACTTGTGAAGGTACTTTCCCAAGAATTTATCTTGAGAGAATGGAGGTTGCACTTCAAAGCACCGCCAATAAGATTCTCAATTTTTCTCCCAGAAGTGAGAAAAGTAGGTTCTCTTGGATTGACTAAGTTCACTCTACTTACCTCTACTGTTCATTCAAGTAAATGACAGGCTTAGCCCAGTCCCCATTTAACCTCTCAGAACCATCCAAATATGGCCAGGGAGGAGAGTTCAGTTTTAATATCCCACTTTTCCTAATCCATTATCCATGATAATCTATTGTGACCCTCGGTACTTAATCATCAAAGCAACCATAAACCTCTTTTTGAAGATCAAATGGTTCTTTAATCCATTTACTTACAGTATCCTAAGTTACTGAAAATTAATCAGAAGTATAAGTGGGCCACTATTCCAAGTTTCTTACGGCACCTGTTAACAAGGTAACAAATTGGTAATGGCTTTTGTGCCAGTTGGGTCAAAATGTGGAACAAATCACCTTAGTTGGTTGCTTTTCCCTGTGCTCTTCATTCTAACTTAGCTCTTACTGCCTACTTGGGCTGCCTGCCTTCCCAGAATCCCATCAATGAATTAACAAAACTCAGCCTGCCTGAGAGCTAATTGAACTTTAAACCTTCCAGTGAGTGTGACATTAATTCTCATCTTCCCTTCTGTATCAGGTTTGCAGAAACCATTTAGGGAAATCACCCTAGGTCTTTGAACTCTCAAAGAAGTAAGAAAGCAGTAATTTTCATTAAGCAAAAGCACCATGTTCCAGGCTAAGTTTCCACAAGTCCTCTTCCCTCAATACTGAGGGACTGTATCAGATTACCCCAAAATGTCTATAGACACCGGTGGTTACTGGGAATGCTCTTACCCTCAAGAATACACCAAGGTCATTACTATAACTCCCTCTACATTTTTCAGTTACTCAGTTAAGAGAAAGGATAATCATATTTGAACGACTCAACAATAAAAATTGAGATTTCGTATTAATAAAAGTGCTATATTTGTATTATCCTTTATAAGGATTTTCCTTTGCCAGCGGAGCTGGATTAACTTGAACATAGGAAAACTCCTGACGCTGATGATGAGGAGAGGCTTTTTAATTATTCATTATGCCAGTAACTAAGTGTTCTTTGGTTACAAAAAAAAAAAAAAAAAAGAGGACTTCTAAATAAAAACCCATTCACAGGATGCATGAAAACCCATGCATTTTCCCTGCCCTTTCCGAGTGTCTACTCAACATAAGGTTTCTTCATGTGAATTATATATGTATGAGTACATTTATGATAGTTGAAGCATCAGTCAAGAGACTGGGACAAAGACAAAGAATAATAAAATAAACCCAGGGACCCAAGAAGAAGGAATAAGAACAAGAGTAAAGCACCCAAAGGGAGCAATGCTGCAGGCTGAGCAGTTAGTTTGGGTCGGGGGCGGGGGGTGTGGCTTATCAGGATGAACTGACTTCCGCGGATTGAAATCCAGGCAGTTATCATTCAGCGATTCTGCCACATGCCAGAGATGGGCTCAGTCTAGCTCAGGATGCAAGCAGGAAATGGAGAAGGAGGAATGTTGCTTTTTCAGCAATAGAGACAGTTGTTAACCCTCCTTGGAGCTTAGTGGAGAACCAGGAGAAACCAGGTGTCCAGAGAACGACATAAGATAGGATGCCGTATTGTTATGAATTGAATGTTTGTGTCCTTCCAAAATTCACATGTTGAAATGTATTCCCCCCATGTGATGGTATTTGGAGATGGGGCCTCTGAGAGGTGATTAGGGTTAGATGGGGTGATGAGGGTGAAGGCCCCATGATGGGATTAGTGCCCTTAAAAGAAGAGACATCAGAGAGCTTGCTCCTTCTCTCTGCCACTTGAGGACAAAGTGAGAATGCAGCCTTCTGCAAGCCAGTAAGAGAGCTCTCACCATAAACTGAACCCTGCCAGAACCTTGATCTTGGACTTTCTAACCTTCAGAACTGCAAGAAAATTAATTCCTGCAGTTTAAGCCACCCAGTCTATGGCATTTTGTTATGGTAACCAGAGGTGACTAAGACAATGAGTTATTTCTGAGAAGGGGTCATGATATAGGGGGCGTTTGTGGGCACAGCCAAGGAAGTAATCTGGAAAAACAGGGTTGATGAACACACATTCTGGCTAAGAAGCAAACCTTTGTATAGGGCTTATTCTTCTCATGTTTAAACTCCACTCCAGGGAGTAAGACTCGGTGAGAATTTCCATAAGGGTAAAAATCAAAGAGATGATGGACGAGGAGTACAAGCCTACATTTATTTCCTGACGGGGATCACTGTCCTTTGTTTCTACATGATCCAGCTAATCAGCAGTCACATTGTCATCCTTCACGTGAGTCCCTCTTCGCTCTTACAGGGGAATTCTAACCACCCTTGCTTTTTTTTTTTTAGCTCTTGCTACTACAATACTGTTCAAGAGAGAGTGTTTCTTTATCACTCTGTGACTTACAAGGATCTGTTTTGGACCCTACTTTTCCACCATTTACTAGCAATATAACCTTGGGTGTGATGCTTAATGACATCAATTTATGAAATGGGTTATAACACCTTCCTCTTAGGCTTGTAGTGAGAATTTAATGAAATAAGGTGTAGAAAACATCTGGGCACAATGCTTGGCAAAATGCTTATGTGATGTCCCTAAAAGGAAGGGGAGTGGGAGTGCTAGTGTGTAACTGGGGATTGGATCTTCCTAGGGGTGGAACACAAGCTCTGGAAGACAGTTTAGAAGACTGCATGATACCTCCCTCCTTTATGAGTGAGATTTTGACTCAGTCATCATGGCCGTTCCATGTGGACCTCTGTAGCATTTCCAGCTGCCTGGAGCACATCTGCTTCTACTTTTGATTAAACAGTCGAGAGAGGATATTCACAACAAGCATTTTCTAGTTTTTGCCTAAAAGCAACAGTTTTTTATTATTGCTACTTCCTTTGCAATCGCTAGTGCTTTTAATGGAATTGCAATAGTAATGTTGTCCCAGGATGACAAGCCACTACCACTGAATAATATACCTGATTCTATTTCTTTTATTAAAAAACAAGTGGGACACAGGCTCATCTCATGAATGTTAATGTGATCAAGATCATTGCCCACTGGAAAAATGTGTTCTAATTGAATCGTAATAAAACATGCCCTTGCTACATCAACCAAAAGGAAATCAACAGCCTTCAAAGGATTAGAGTTCTCAGAGGATAAGGGGACAAGAGAAGTAATACAATTTTGACAAAACAGGGTTTTTGAAAAAAATTTTTTCAAAAATCTCTCCTTCCATTTATAAGATGGGTCCAGTTAAGTATTTTATTTTTCTTACCAATGAAGTGTCAAAGTGATTTGACCAAATGTTGAGTGAATACTCGGTTTCAGTCTTATTACACACACTCTGCAAGCTTGCTCAATGATCAAGCCAGGTATTTTGCTCAAAGACTTGGTGTCTTCCTAAATGGGAATCAGGTCATGGCATTTATTTAATCTTTACAGACTGAGCTCTCCCTCCCATGCAATCCCTTTTCCTTTCCATCACCACCAAGTGACTCTGACATGCTTGGGGGCACCACGCCTTTTGTCATGTGCCCCTCCCAAAGGAAAATCACATTCCTGCCTCTTTTCTCTGTCCTTCCATCTTATTATCAAGAAGAGATCCCTGCAATTTACCTTGATTGTGCAAAATGAGAACAGCTATGGTCAAAGCGAGTTAGCAAATGCTCCCCATGTTAAGACAGACAATTCGGTGATACGCACAAACAAGCAGGCGCTTTACCAGGATATGAAGTGAGGCATTTACACTGGATTTATTGACAAGAAATACACTCCTTCCAATGGAAACCAAGCAATAGCATTGCAGCTTGCAGAATTTTAATGTTATATGCAAGTAGATTGCTTTATTAGCCTTTGCCTGTGACCCCGGGAGAGAAGCAAGTCAGAGAGGAGAGGACTGTGCAGTTGCTCAGTCATGTGTTGATTGAGCACTGCCCTGTGCCAGCTGGGTGCTGCTGGGTTTTCTAGAAGAATAAAACCAAGTCATGGCTTCCATTCTATGAGGACAGGCTCTTGTGGGCAAGACAATATTTACGTTCATTCCTTTTGACCACTAGGCAGTAAGGCACAAATTACTAAAAGTCATATTGTTCAAACGACTACACCCAGGTTTAGAGGTAGGAATTCTTTTTGTGGTCATTGAGATGGATATGACCAGAAATGAAGTTTTTCTTTATTACACATGTTTCAGTTGATTATTAGCATCAAATTACCCAATTCCCTGATACCCTATAAAAACATTTCCAACTGGCTTCCTGAGCATAGACAAAGGAAATAGTTTAAAAATTCAGCCAGAGGGCTTCCCTGGTGGCTCAGTGGTTGAGAATCTGCCTGCCGATGCAGGGGACACGGGTTCTTTCCCCGGTCTGGGAAGATCCCACATGCCGCGGAGCGGCTGGGTCCGTGAGCCATGGCTGCTGAGTCTGCGCGTCCAGAGCCTGTGCTCCGTAACGGGAGAGGCCACAACAGTGAGAGGCCCGCGTACCGCAAAAAAAAAAAAAAAAAAATCAGCCAGAGATATGCAAACAAGACTGACAAGGGGCACATGGAATTCCAGAAATTACCATGGCAGGCTCTGTGGATTGGAAATCCAAAAACCTTTCACAACTCTTTTTCCATTGCCTTCCTCTACTATAGAGGCTGGAACAATTAAACGTTTTCTTTCCTAGGCTTGCTTGTGGCTAAAAGTGGCTATGTAACAGAGTTCTAGCCAATTAATAAAAGAAAAAGTTACTGGACAGAGCTTTCAGGAAAGTTTTTTTAAAAGAACAGACTCAGCACAGCTCCTTAGCCTCTGTCCTTCAGCCCCTCTTCCTCCCTCCTTTTCTTTCCTAAAACAGGTATGATAGCTGGGGGTGCAGCAGCCCTCTGGAGACTGTGAAAATGAAAGCCACTTACTAAAGATAGAGAGGAGGAAGATAAACAGAACTGGGCCCTTGATGACATCTGGAATTGCTTTACTTGTCCAGGATCATCTATCCCTAGACCTTTTGTTACATGTGACAAATGTGGTAAAGAAACTCCTTACTTGTTGAAGTCCAATCAGTTTGATGTTCCGTTACTTGCAGTTAAATGCAATGCTAGTGGATACACTTAGAGCATTCAAGGTATGCTGGCTCAGCTCTGTCCTTCTGCCATTTATCCTAGTGACTGGTGTTCACATCTGTCTTGGCTGACACCTCCTGGGCCTGCAGAACTACTGTGGTCTTAGACAAAACCTGTCTATTGCTGAAGTTCTTGGAAATAGAGAATTGCAATGATTATCCCAAATTAGTTTGCTCTTTAAATTCTGAAATCTTTATTTTTGTCATTTCTTTACTTAGTGAGATTTTTATGGTTTTATTTGAAACCTCCTTTTCTTCTTAATATTCCACATCACTTTTGGAAGCAAAGTTCCTACAATTTCCACCTGGAGACTGCCATGGGGCCAATTTCATCTACTCTTTCAGTCACAAAGCTAAAATATCTTTCAAGACCATCTTCTACATAGAACCTTTTCCAAAGGTGATAGTTTTCATTCAGAACTCTTATAATGGACTCCACAGCTGGTTGAAAGACAGCAGCCCCTGTTAAAGGCCCATAACTATCTGATGGTCCAATCTTAACTGTTCCTAAAGATGAAACCACTCTATACAGTATCAAATTGTCCCTAAAGACTCTTCTGTCTGAATAGTTGGCTCTAGCCACTTTACTTGTCATTTGTGGCATCCCACTTTCCCCTTGGCCAACCCAACATACATCAATAGGAAGCAATTTGTCAAATGTATAACATGCTGCTTATTTGTAATTATCTTAAAACCACTGTGTGTACGTGCTACGTGTGTGGAAATGACTGAGAAGCACCACTGCCATCTCAGAGAGAAGGCAAATGTTGCCCTTGTACCATCCCTACCTCTCTAGAAATAACATCAGCAAAGAGAAAGAGTAATAATAGCTAACAGTTACACAGCAGTATTATAAGCCAGGCAGTTCTGAACACTTTAAATATAATAACTCATTTAGTCCTCACAACAACTCTGTAAGGTAGGTACTATTATTATCCTTATTATACAAATGAAGAAACTGAGGCACAGAGAAGCATAGATACTAAATGGTGGAGCATTTAGTAATTAGAAATTTAGGAATTTGAAAGCAGGCAGGCAGCTCCAAAGGCCATGTCTTGACCACTCTATTTCACTGCTTGTGACGGACGGGTTCTGAGATGAGCCCCCATGACCCTTGCCATCTGGTATTCATGTCCTTGTATAAACCCCTTCCCTTAAATGTCAACTGGACCTATGACTTGCTTTAACCAATAGAGTATGACAAAGGTGTCAGGATGCTGCTTCCATGATTGCATCACACCAGGAACTAAGAATAGCCTCTGGCCAATGACCAGCAAGGAACTGAGGCCCTCAGTCCAACAACACTTCAGGAACTGAATGCTGCCAACAACACATGAGCTTGGAAGTGGATCCTTCCCCAGGCAAGTTTTCAGGTGAGACAGAAGCCCTAGTCCACACACTGTGTGAGAGTTCCTGAAGCAGAGGACCCAGCTTATCCAGGACTCCTGACCCACGGAAGCTGTGAGATAATAGGTATGTGTTGTTGCATGTTGCTAAGTTTGTGGTATTACACAGCAATAGACAATGTACATACTGCCTCTCATGGTAGGTAACTCATATTTTGAAATATAAATCTGGCCCATTAGGAGTTGTCACTAAATGAGAAACGATTACCATCGTTTCTGGTTAAAAGCCTGGGGGGAAAATGCAGCAACGGAGGGAGCGAGCGTAGGTGGAGGCATGGGACCAAATCAATTCTTTGATGTGTGTGATAAGAAGAGTGTTGACTGCTCTCAACCACAGCACACCCCTTCTGACCTTATTAATATCAATACCTGACCTTGATTGTGTAGAGAAAACCACCAGAAGAGAGCAGACAAGTACAGAGATGTACCTTATACACTTTTGAAACAATCTGCGACATCTCAGTTTCTGAAGTCATTAATTTTAAGAACTATATGATTTTTGCTGTCATGTTGTATTATGTACGATGAGCGAGCACTTGGGATCCAAGAGCTAAGAAAAGGCTGACACAGGATGAGGGAGAAGCACAGGAGTAAGTAACCCAGACCCAGGGAGGTATCAGCTAGGCAGAGGTGAGCATCTGAAAGCAGGACATCAGGGCTGAAGTGCAGGAGCCGGGCTGGGCTCAGTGGGTCAGCAGGTTTCAAAGGTTGAATTAAGTTATTGATTCAGAATCCAGGGAGGAAGTCATTGAGTGGGGGACAAGAAGACAAAGAAAGTATGCAACAAAGGAATGAACTGATTGGAAAGACTGAATAATAAGCCCAGAGCAGCAGCAGAAGGAAAGGCATTAGTGACTAAAAGCACTCCTTGGAGTCAGCCTAGTCAAGGGTATCTACTTCAGGCCATATTTGGGAGTAGTCTTCTAGAAAGGCTGGCTGAGAATCTGATGCAAAAGAGGAATGAGAGATTCTAAGTGGAGAAGAGGTGAGGGGACAGTGGTATTTTGTGCACTGGCTCTGCCCTATCATTCATTCAGATGATGATCTTTCTGGACAGTTCTTCTCCAAGTTCCAGAAGCAAGGCATGGAAGAACCAGTCATAATTCATAGTGCTGGAGTGGATCTTAGGGGTCATCTCACCCCATCACCTCATTTGACAAACTAAGAGAAAACTGAAGCCTGGAGAGGTGAGTAACACGTCCAGGCTCACAAAGCCAGTTAGCGGCCGGCAGAACAGGGCCTGGGCCCGGCACTCTTTCCCCGATGGCCCCCTGGCCCTTTCATCAGTGGGGGTCTGGGCCCCTGCGCACTCAGCACTTTGCAGAAAGTGACGCTGTGCAGCTAAGGGCTCAGTTGCATGGACAAACTGTAAGTGCTAGAGAAGTTCAGAAGATAAAAGGGTGCCGGGGTGATTAGAGAAGACTCATGGGGAAGGTTCGATCCAATCCAGGTCATAAAGAAGTGGGAGAGCTATTTTTCGAAGCCATTCTAAATTCATTCAGAATCTCTAACCACTTCTTCCTCAAGATAAGGACCTTCAACACTTGAACATCCCCCCAAACTTTCCCCACTTCCCATCTTCCAAATTTCATCTAACATATTGTGTACAGAAAAAAATTAGCTTACTATTATTTTTGACAATCGATCCAACATATTAACCATTTGTTCACCATCGCCTCTCCATCCCACACCTTCCGATTTCATTGTCTTCTTTCTGAACATAGCTATTGTTCAGTGGTCCTTTCAGCGAGGGTCTCTGAGAGGCAACACGCTTAGCCCTTGTGTGTCTGCCAATGTCTATTTTACCCTCACTCCTGGACGATCCTTTACCTGGGGAAAGACTCCGTCTAGCATTTACTCTCAGTGCTGAAAAGGCTGCTGTTCTTCTGTGGCTAGTGGGACTCTTCTTGCTGCTTGCTAGTAAGGTTTTTCTCTTTGTTCTCTACGTTTGCCAGTTTCATTATATCTCCACTTGGCTTGTCCCTCCATTCAGGTCTCCACTTAAATGCCATCTCTTCAGAAAGAACTTCCTCAACCCTTACCTAAAATAGCTCCTCTGAAAGTCCTTTGCTCCAACTTATTTTTCCTCCATAGCACATATCTACACATGAATTTGTATTATACATATATAACTTGCATGTATTGTACTATACATGTACATTATACATGCGTTCCTCCACTGAGTCCCCTAGAACAGTGCCTTGCAGTAAATGGCTCAACAAATAGCTGCTGGTAAATGAATGGTTATACCTACGTGTGGGGGGGGGTTGTGGTGGTTGTTGAATTTATCCCACCCGGCTCTTTCGACCTTAACACCCTTGATCTCAAAACACTGGCTATTTCCTACGGTAGGTGGTTTAGTGGCTTCTGCAGAGAAACCGAACCAATAGGTATAGATGTGGATATAGATATAGATACAGATCATACAAATAGATAGTTTGTATATATGTGTGTGGTAGATAGATACATAGATAGATGGATAGATAGATACATAGATGATAGATAGATGATAGATAGACGATAGATAGATGATAGATAGATAGATTGATAGACAGATAGATGATAGATAGATAGATAGATGATAGATAGATAGATGATAGATAGATGATAGATAGATGATAGATAGATAGATGACAGAGATTGATTTTAAGGAATTGGCTCATGCAATTTGGAGGCATGGTAAGTCCAAAATCAGTGGGATAGTCTGGCAGGCTGGAGAACCAGGAAAGAGCTGCCATTCGAGTCCAAAGACAGACTTCAAGCAGAATTCCCTCCTCTTCCAGGGACCTCAGTCTTTTTCTATCAAGGACCTCAGCTGATTGGATGAGGTCCACCCACATTACAGAGGGTAATTTGCTTTATTCAAAGTCTGCTGATTTAAATGTTAATCTCATCTAAAATATATCTTCACAGAAACGTATGGAATCATGTTTAACCAATATCTGGGTACCAGGGGCTAGCCAGGTTGACACATAACATCGACCATCACAGGCCCCCACCTAAGCAGGAAGCGCTCTGTGTACGCTGCCAGCCTGGCTCCCATCTTGCATGGCTGCCTCTGTGTGCTCTTGGGTCTGCTCACTTCCAGCTGGCTCCTGCCTCTTGGCTCTCCAGTGCACTTATTTCATGCCCAATTCTCTGGCTTCATGCAAGAATTCCAGTTTCCCACCAGGAGTAGGACAGGCCCTGCAGACTTTCCCACGCAGCCCCAGAAGTCCTGTGCCTACGGCCCTTATCTGGTCATGAGTCCTGTGGGCCCTATGACTTCACTGTCCCCTCTCACCACCGTGAGTTTCCTCTACATTCAGGTTCCTAGAGGATTTCTGCTTGTTTTGGAGGGGGGTTGTAAATTAAAAAAAAATTTTTTTTAACATCTTTATTCGGGTATAATTGCTTTACAATGGTGTGTTAGTTTCTGCTTTATAACAAAGTGAATCAGTTAAATTTTTTAAATTTTAAAACAATATTTCATCCTGAGCAGTTGGAGGGGAAGGTGGGAGAGTGTATACACTCACTCTGACATCCGATTGGAAGTCAGTGGGAATCAAATAGGTCTAAGAGAGATGGGAAGGCATCCTGGGCCAGCGAAGCCGGAGCACCCATGGGAGTGAGCATGTCACATGCAGAGGAAAGCTAAGAGCCCTTCTTGAACATTCTAATATTCAAGCACCTGCTGTAGGCTGTGCAGGATGCTTGAGGCAGTGATGTACAATACATACGCACTCCTGTTCTCACAGGCCTTGCATCCAGACTGGTGTGAGCATGTTGGGCAGAGTGGGAAGTGGGATTTGATAACTCAGGGTCAGATTTATGTTTTGTTTTGTTTTGTTTTGTGGTACGCGGGCCTCTCACTGTTGTGGCCTCTCCCGTTGCAGAGCACAGGCTCCGGACGTGCAGGCTCAGCGGCCATGGCTCACGGGCCCAGCCGCTCCGCGGCAGTGGGATCTTCCCGGACTGGGGCACGAACCCGTGTCCCCTGCATCGACAGGCGGACTCTCAACCACTGCGCCACCAGGGAAGCCCCATGGTCACATTTAAAAGGACCTCAGAAGCCTGATAAGAGGCGTGACTTGACTTCCTAAAAAAAAACCAGAGCTGCAGGATTGGGGGGGCATGGAGGTTACATGCTGGAAGCTGTTTAGGAAAGTGAATTTGGTAGTGGAAAACTAGAGGCAGGGCATCAACTAGGAGTCAATGATGTAATTCTTGGTTTGCCTTGGACGGTACATATTTATGTCTCTTGTCCCAGTATAATTATGTATAGTATCCCTTTTTCATTTTCAAAGTGTCCTATTTGGATGATCAATTCCCACGTTGCCTAGCTAGAAGCCTGAGAACGTGAGCTTCTTGCGGGTAAGGCCTGTGGTCCCTTTGCCTTTGTACCTCGAATACGCAGTGCCTGACACATAACAAACATTTCACTTTCGAAAAAGTGAATGACTCTAACACAGGAATCAGAAAGGGCAGTTATGAAGGTAGCAAGAGATTGAAGCTAATGCACTATTTATGAAAGCAGAGTTTCAGGGAGGAGGCTACGGTAAGCAGAATCTAGCGTTCCAGGGAAAGCTAGGAGACCACAAGGAATAAAATGAACATGGGCTTCTTGGAGACATGACTAATCCCAGGTCTCGGAAAGTACAAGACCAGCGTGAAATATCTTGGACCAGAAAGCAAGAAAGTGCTGAGAGACTAAGCGGACCTATGTCAAAGGACACACACAGGCACTGGCTTAAAGGGGCTCCCACTGGCCACATGTGTGTTGATTTGAGCTTCAAAAAGAATAATGACGGCTATGGGTTATGAAACAGAAGAAAAGAAAGGAAATCTTGAGTCTGTACTGGTACTGAACAAAAAAGGATCAGCGGAGGCTCTTTTTAACCTGAGAACACCGGCCAATAAGGACCTAGAAAAGTGCCATTTTGCAGCCATCAGTGCACTAACTGGTTGAGGCGAGGATAATCCATGAATGCTAAAATCACAGCGAAAAGCTGTTGGAAACAGGATATTCACATGGTCTCAAAAGAATGCTTTTAATTAAAAATGGGAAAAAGATACTTTTACAATGGAGAAACTTGGCAGAAAAAAACATAGTTACCAATCGAGAAATGGGACAACATCAACATGTACCTCCTGATGTGATGCAACTGGAAGTACACAACGTCATTTAGGTGGTATTCTTGACAAAACAAAACAATGTTTAGTCTGGATCTAAACATGAGGAAACAATCAGATAAGCCTAGAATGAGGGACATTATGCAAGACAATTGGCCTGAACTGTTCAAAAATGTCAACTATCATCAAATTTCATAAAAGAGGATGGAACATTCTAGAATCTAGAATTCTGAATTCTAGATTAAGGGAGCTCGGAGAAACAAAATAAAGACAATACATGAAATTTATCGGGGTCCTGGATTTAAAAACAACAACAACAACAAAATTTCAAAAGGCATTTTGGGGGACAACTTAGGGTTTTGACTATAAACTGTCTATTAAATGATCTTATTGAATCAGTGTTAAATTCCTCGCAAACAATAGTGTATTGTAGTGAATGCCTTTAAAAAATTAGGCAACGATTGCTTAAGTAGTCAGGCTGAAATATTCAGGTGAAATGTCATGATAAACACAATCTTCTCTCAATTACTCTGTCACACACACACACACACACACACACACACACACACACACACACACACACACACACCAGAAGAGCAAATGTGGCAAAATGTTACTAATTTGGTGAAGTGAGGTGAAGGCTATATGGATATTCATCGTATTATTCTTTCAACTTCTCTATGGGTTGGAAATTTCAAAATAAAAAAGGAAAGGGGAGAGTAAAGAAAAAAAGGAAAAAAGAAAGCTTGGAGGCTTTTCAATGAAATAGGGCACCTGACAAGCTTCAAGGGGGCGGGTGATTTGGAGTGGGAGAGAGAAATCAATTGCCACAGGTTACGGAGGTGACAGAGAGGAAAGACATAAAAGTGAAGACTGTCAATAAGAATGAGGACAAAGGAGAAAACAGGATCAAATGAATGTGTTTTGTGGTTTCTTTTTTTTCTTATTTTTAAAATAGGAGAGTTGTATAATGGTTTGAAGGTAGAGGCACCAAGTGAAAATGAAGTGGCTGATAACAGTGACAGGCCAGGATGAGCCAAGCTGTGGAAATATTATCTTGGATGTGTGCGAAGACGTCACTTAGGTAACCCAAGACATGCTTCCACCAGGACTGGTGGTTGGAAGCTGTTGCCTCTCCCCAGCTCCCTACCCTTAAAAAATCCACACTGATGTTTCCTTCCCGGATTTGGAGAGGTCATTTCTCACTCTTCTGCAGCCACCCCAATCTTCCATCGTCTGAAGGCTTCCACAGGAATGGATTCGAGAGAATTCTACAGGATTTCACCTTGTGTTCGTTTATTAATAATTCCCTGAAGAGGTCACTTACACCAGAGATTCACGGAGGGGTCCCTGACACTGTTTCCCTAGACCCCATTTCAGCTCACCTGTTCTTCATCTTTCCAAGGCAACCATTACTCCCAGCAGAGTGTCCCCAGCACCAAATCCGTTCTTTCTGTTCTACAACCGTGAGGCGTGATGGAAAGCTGGAAGCATAGTGCATGGAGGCAGGCTGAAAATGGAGGCAACATATCTCTGAGAAGTTAAGGTCCATTGTCATCTCCAGGCTGTGTTTTAGAGGTTTCTGATGCCATGATTTGTTGTATGAGATTTATCTTGAGTAAGGGGAGAAGGTAGGAGCAGGATATTTTTACATTAAATGTTTAATACTTACCCAAAACCATATATGTAATGATACATGTACCCAGTTTAAAAAGCCAAGTAGTACTAATAAGCTTGTGATTAAAAAAACCAACATTCCCTTTTCCCTTTCCTTTCCACACCTGGTTTCCGTCTTTTACCAGCTGCTTCTGATATTTACAGCCATATTTCTAAATGATACGCTTATACTAATACTTCTTACTTAATTTTACTTATTATCTGTTCATTTTCTTCAGTTGAAGATAAGCATCTAATGACCTTATTACCACCACCACTTCACCCACATAAACACAAAAACATACCAAAGCCACTCTCCCTCTTCTCACTCTCCCAACAAGAGTTATATCACAGTTTCTGGTTAAATCAATAGTCATCGTTTACATTCTGATTTATTGCACCACTTTAATAAGTTTCCTGGATTCCCTGAGCGTGAGGCCAGCCTGATTGGGGAGCATCTCTAGCCTGTGGGAACTTGACCTGAGGGAGCAGAACCTCCTTAGGTTGGATCACTGGGCTTTCACAACAGTCTTGGTCTGGCAGCCACAATAGGAGCTCCAAGTTACCAAACGAGCAAAATTCCTTGGAAACCCAAGTAAATGTGATTTCTCACCCCTTTCTAAACCCAGGGTCCAGCTTTTTACAACTTCCTAAGCTCCAGGTAAACGATAGGGGAAAAGCAGTAGCAAATTGACAAACTGAGCAGATGTGCTCAAGAATGTGCAGTGAAGGTCACATTATCACCCACATTACTGGTCCACACACCTTAAATGTCACCAGAAACATGGGTAAATTGCAATTTTAGACAGTGAGCATCAACAATATAGAAGTGTTGGCCAGATGCTTGGCAACAATTGACAATTTTCTTTTCCAGCCGCACAGCGCGGCATGCAGGGCGTTAGTTCCCCGACCAGGGATCAAACCTATGCCCCCTGCAGTGGAAGTGCAGAGTGCTAACCACTGGACAGCCAGGGAAGTCCACAACTGACAATTTAAAATGTTTCCGATTGCTATGGAAACAAAACCAGAATGCCAGTAATTATCAATAATTTTTCATGCTGAAACTCAAACCCAGCTCTGATTTCCATAATAAGCTAGATGTGTTTCCAAAAAATGTTCAACATCCAAGGATTTTGTTACACCAAAGGCAAAGTCAAATTTGAATAATCCCTCTTGGTACCTGCTTGCCTGTGGTACCTCAGCTTGTTCTCAGGACTCCCAAACAGGAGAGATAAAAGCACTCATTGTACTGAAGATGAAGCTGGGAACAGAGGAAGGACCGCATCATGTGTCAGAGCCGGGGCTGGGGGTGCCTTACACTCCAAGACAAACCTTGAATTGACCAAGAGCTGGTTCTTAAATGGTGTGAGTGAAAAGGCGCCTTTCAGAATAAGGGTCCTATGTCGCTCAGCCCTGTGCTCCAACACTTAACACTGGCCTGAAAGACAAAAGGAAAACATGCCTTCAAGATTCTCCTGTCCTCCAGATCCATCAGATTTGCTTTCAGAGTTCACCATCACCCTTGATTCCTGCAATAAAGAGAATTCCATATTGTTCTTTGTCAGACAGGAAGTGCACGTCCAGGTTTGAAACATTGCCTTGGTCAGAGTATTCACTGTTTTCCCTCACCTATCTATTAAGGCTCTTGGTATGGCCCTTTCCCCTCTACTGCCATACATCCTCGGATCTTTTCCAATAGTAGCAAGTCTCCCTTGATCCCCACATCCTCTTCTAGTTCTTTTTTTTTTTTTTGGCTGCATCGGGTCTTAGTTGAGGCATGCGGGCTCTTGCCCCGCAGCATGTGGGATCTTAGTTCCCCAACCAGGGATCAAACCCCCTCTTCTAGTTCTTATCCTCTCTCTTTCTTGTCTTCACAATCAAACACCTGAAAGCTGTGGTCAGAGCATCCTATCCACCTCCTCACCCCCACACCACCATTCTAATCTCTGTTTCTATAAACTCGGTGTTTTTAGATTTCACATATAAGTGAGATCATATAGTAGTTGTCTTTCTGTGTCTGACTTATTTCATCAGTAGTGGCCTTTCTTGTGAGCTACCAGGCACCCTGTTCTCACCCATATTATGGAATATTCGCCCTACATTGTAATCACTATTTGTCCTGACTTTCTTCTCCCACTAGATTATAAGCAACTTGGGTGCAGGAATCATATTTTGTTTGTCTATCTGTCCACTACTGTCTAGCCTAGCCCTTGACACAGAGGGGTGCTGAATAGATCTTTATTGAATACATGAGCAGAATAAACGAAGTAAGTATGGAGAAGTGTCAAAAGACCATGGTTCTAAAGACTATAAGAAGAACAAATAGAAGTTTCTACAGAAGGCTGTGTTTAGACAGGAGTTTAAAGTTCAAGCTACTAGACCTGGTGATTACGTAAAATTCACTATGTAAATAGACTGTATAAGATTGCAATAGTAATGACGTTCATTGGCTTTCATTCTACAGAGATTTAAACCTCAATACATATAAAAATCAGGCAGGCACCGTAGTAGCAGACTGAACAAAACAGAGAATTCTGCCCCCCCGCCCCACCCTCATTGTTCATGCAACTTACAGTTGATTATTTCAGTACCACCTCCCTATATTCCAGGCACTTGTGCCCCTTGACAATCAATCCCCCCTCCCCACCTGCAGCCCTTGGCAGTCACTGACCTGCTCTCTCACCATTGGGTTTGTCTTTTCTAGAATTTCATATAAATAGGATCATACGCCATTTAGCCTTTTTTTCCTTTATTTTTTTAAATTGATGTATAGTTGATTTACAGTGTTGTGTTAATTACTGCTGTACAGCAAAGTGATTCCGTTATACATATATATACATTCCTTTTTTAAAAATATTCTTTTCCGTTATGGTTTATCACAAGGTATTGAATATAGTTCCCTGTGCTATACAGTAGGACCTTGTTGTTTATCCATTCTATATGTAAAAGCTTACATCTGCTAACCCCAGCCTCCCACTCTATCCCTCCCCCAACCCCCTCCCACTTGGCAACCACCAGTCTGTTCTCTATGTTGCTGATGCTGTTTCTATATCATAGTTCATTTGTGTCTTATTTTAGATTCCACATATAAGTGATATCATATGGTATTTGTCTTTCTCTTTCTGACTTACTTCACTTAGTATGATGATCTCCAGTTGCCTCTAAGCAACATTTAGTCTTTACGTCTGGCTTCTTTCACTTAGCATAGCACTTGTGAGATTTATCTACGTTGTTTTGTGTATGAATAGTTCATGCCTTGTTATTGCTGACTGATATTCCATTGCATGGATTTACCACAATGTATGTATCCATTCACCAGTTGATGGACGTTTGGATTGTTTCCAGTTTCGGGTTGTTATAAATAATAATAATAAGTGGGATTACTGGGTCATATAGTAAGTATATGTTTAACTTTAAAAGAAACTTTCAAACTTCTCCAACGTGGCTACCCTTTTCCATTCCCACAAACAGTACATGAGAGTTCCAGTAGCTCCACACCGTCACCAACACTTGGCATTGTCACTCTTTCTAATTTTAGCTTTTCTAGTGGGGCATGTAGTGTTACCCCAGAGTAGTTTTAATTTTCATTTCCTTAACAATTAATGATATTGAGCATCTTTTCATGTATTCGTTTGCCATCTGCACATCTTCCAGGATGAAATTTCTATTTAGATTTTATGCCCATTCTTTAATCAAGTTGTTTATCTTCTTATAACGGAGTTTTAAAAGTGCTTTATATATTCTGAATACAAGTCCTTTATGAGACATTTATTTTGCAATTGTTTTCTCCCAGTCTGTGGCATGAGAAAGCCATTACATTTTGACAAATAGGAATTTTCTCATTCAGAATCCCTGGAAATGCGAACCAGTACACCGTGTCTGTTGACGTCTGCAAAGCAGCAGCCAGCCTGCGGGGGAGGGAAGGAAACTAATACGCAGCTCCGGAATTCAACCTAAAAGAAACTGCTCTCTGTTTTCAGCCCCATCTCTTGATTTTCTTGCATTTTATTGATTCCAATTATTTTCTTTCCTATGTTACTTGCTTTCTGTAGCTACTGCAATTTTAGGCAGAAACATGTATTTGGAAGATCCATCTGTTTCTTTCCTGCTGCAAATGAACATCTCGACTTCCATATTTCATGGTAAGCCCCAAATAGTAAAAACGCAACAAAGCCACTCACATGGAAATTGTTCCTGATTGCTCCCAGTTCAACCTCTGGACGTTACACTGCTCTAACTTCTAGGGACAAGCTTGTCTGGCATCTTCAGTCTTTGGGGGGAGATAAGAAGGAGAAAGTTCCCAGTGAAAGGAAGCCTTGTGGTATCCATTGTTTTATTAAAACACTGACCCCATAGAAAAGAATTTCTGCTGGAAGTATAAGGCAAGGTCCAATGTTTAGCAGTGCAAGAAGGACACTCTAACCTCCCCAGTCTCTCCTGAAGTAGCTCATACGACCCTCATGAGAGAGGTGCCCTCCCCATACCCAGAGAAAAAGAGCGTCCTTATCTCTGAAGACTGAGGAATAGGGAAGAACAGACCTTGCTAACCACCTCCACTCCCATCCCTGTTTACTACTCTTAGCTCATACCCTCTTGTCTTATCCTGTTTTCCTAGAACTTTCTACTCCTCATCATTTCTCTTGGCCTCACCCTGTACTCCAGCCATTGCTATGGAGACCAGGTCCACTCAGCTTTGCCCAGCTTCCCATAGACACAGCTCAAGAATGCCTGGTCCCGAGCCTTCTCCCCTCAGCTCCTGCTTCCAGCCCTGGAGCTTCCCTGATGTGGGTGCTGCTCTACATTCACACAGGCCACCTAGAGTGGACTGGGGAGGAGTGGGATCCTTATGCCCAATGGTGGCAGGACTCTTGGAGAAGTACGTCCCCCTTTGGCCTCCGGGCAGCCAGTTCTGAGGGTGTCACAGGAAGCTTCTCGGAAGGTTCCAGCAGGACAGAGCACCAGATGCTTGTAGCATGACCGGCTGGATAATGCATCTTTGTTTTGGCTTCCCTGCTCTGTTCCCTTGCTCTGTCTCTCAAGCCTGCTCCCTGGGATCGGGTACACTCCCAAGTAGATGACTGGCAGGCAAGCCCTTTTTAGGCTCCCCTTTCAGGAAATTCAAGCTAAGACAGAGGATGTTAAATAACTAAGCAAGGGAGCAAACAAACAAACACACGTGTGTGCATGTATTTATATGTATATAGGATTTCTTTTTCGACCCTTCCGATGTGGGGTTTGGTCACTGATACGCTGATGCATTCAACCCCAGCCAACCACCTGGTAATTGAACATTGTAACATCGTAGCTTACGCAATTGCCCGCATCCCACCCCCATGCCCAGACAGGTTTGCACAACTCAGATTTTGCAAAAGTGATCATGACTCCTAAATTGACATCCTGAATTTTAAAGGTACAGAACCTGTAACACAAACTGTATGTGTATAATATACTTTCAAATAGTTTCTACTGTTGAAGTCACCAAAATATTTTCACGTTCAATGGAAGAAGGATGCTGGCCCCTTCTTTAGCTTTAGGTTTAGCATTTTATTTCTTACTTTAAGTCAGTCATCTTAGATTTACAAATGGCCCTCCACTCTTGTTCTCTCGTGGTGGCTTTTGGGGTAAGATTGGAAGGAGATGAGGGTAAAGACACAGACACCCCGGAAATAACATGATTTGGCACCGTTAGAGACCCCACAGGAGCACCATAAACCTGAAAACAAAAAGCCTTTCTCCTGGGACCTGCCACCTCCCCTGAGCCCTTGCTCCGTGACATTAGCTTAGCGTGTCTTTTCATGCATAATGCAACCTCTTCCACGTCTCTAATATGCTATCAGCACCTTCCGGAACAATTTGTATGGGTTAGATCTGTGTTAGTCATGGCTTGTGGGACCTGAGGGGCAGCTGTACCTGATCAGGAAGGGAAACCAGAAGGCTTGTTTTGAGTCTCTGCTTAGCCTCTCTCTGTGATACCAGAAAGGACTGGAATTTTTTGTTGCTAGTTTTCCGATACTTACGAGCAGCCTTATGAAAAAGTATCCATTTGCCTGTTTATTTTAAACTATCATATTAAATATTCCAGCAGAAAAATACAAGATCAAAACCCCCAAAGGTCGAATGCCTGCTTCCTAGCTGGAGTTTCAAAACTGCTTAGAAGCTGCAAGCCGCCTAATCCCAGGGCATTAATATTCTGGGAAAGCGCGGAGGACGCCGTCCCTGTGGGAGCGTCTCCTGGGTTTGGAGGCGGTGAGTATTCTGTCAGGCGAAAGGAAACACACATTAGCCAAATCCAAGCAGACTGCTCAGATGCTGTAAAAGCTTCCCAGTAGAGCTCCTTAAAGCTTTTCTGACTGATCTTCGACTTCAAGATTATGCCCAAGCAAACCACACTGGAAGCTGATGTATTGCAACGAGGCTGGCGACTCACCAGAATCAAACCAGGGCAGACCTTTGACAGATCTGTCCCCTCGGCTGAGAGACGAAGCCCGGGGCTGGGCTCAAAGCGTCTACATCCAGCCCATGGATTCCTGGACCTCCCAGCTTGGTCAGAGGCTCGGGATGGGAGGCGAGAAGTACAGGGGACTCATTTCCCCTCTGCTGACTGTCATACTGCCATTCCTGATATTATCTAAACACTCCAAGCCACAATTTAAATAAAAATCAGCATTAAACGAAAAGGCTGAGATTTTGTTTACATGCCTGGAAAGGTCATTACCAGAGGAGATGAAATGGCCTGACCCTTTGGCTCGCCTCTGGGTCCATAAGCTCTTATACCTTATACATGTTCTCGCCTCATAAATCCCTTAAAATTCAATGGGCTCACAAATTTGCCAGATCTGCTGAGAAAGAGGACCTGGGAACAGACTCTCAGATGGTACATGGAAAGAAGCCCCCGTCTCCCTTCTACACCAGGTGAAGATGGAGAGGTGTCAGCAATTCCTGAAAACCTCTGCCCTGAGGGACTTCAGACAGGAACAGAAAAATTAAGGGGACTTTGGACGATTTCTACCAGCAGAAGTCTGGGAAATGACCAGGTCAGGTATTTGCTGAGCTATTTAATGAGGCTGCACAAGCAATAAGAAGAGGTTGATAGGGTTTTAGTGTCACTGAGGTTTCCAGGGCGAATTAAAGAAAGCAGTGAAGTAAGAGGAGAGTGGATTTAAAAATTAACCTGTGTGTGAATGTACTATGTTCGGAACAGGAATTAAAAAGCAAACAAGGATTAATTGACCCCTTCCTTCCCCAGAAGCAGGGCACTGGCATTTCAGGAGCAAAATTGATTGGTTGAGAATTCTTTCAGCTAGGTAATTACACCAGGAAGCCGATCAATACTCAGTAGCTGGGATTTAGAATCCCACTGACAAGCTACAGAAGAATCCAGAAAGGAAGCTGAGAATGGCTGTTTGGTTCAGACACGATTGGATCTTAAATGTTTCTGAGTAAAAAAAATAAAATAAAAAATAGTGCTTTGCTCTCCTCTCTTGCTTTAAAAACCCTTTTGATTCAGTATTAACCCAAAATAAGGATTCCCACTCAAAGCAGTTCCCTTGGTGGCAGGTGACGGATGAAAAGGGCCCAATCTGTGATTACGTGGTTCACTTATGCAACCGCAATTAAGCTGCCTGTGAAGTTCACGTAGCTAAATAAAAATTACAACCAAGTTACTTATTAGCTACCTTGAACCTGCCTCCCTGAGAGCTGGAGGGGTGGCGAGAGAGCCAATTTCCAAGTGACCTGGAGTGATCTGCCTTGCTGTCTGTTGTGCTCAGATGGGTCCTGAGCGTCCTGTGCATGACTGAACAACCAGGTCCAGAGATGTCTCAAGACTCATCAGATTAGTAGACCCACCAGCAACCTGCCAAAATGCTCAGGTCCTAATCAGAGGAACCTGATCTAACTCTCCTACAAATAAGTGATGCGCCCCAGGCCCTTCTCTCCTGCACACATCAGATGAAAGTGGGACATGTCAGGCAAAGGACAAAGGCAAAAGCCAAAAGGGTTTTCTTCAAAGCACAGGAAGGGGGGAAGCTCTGTTATAGGGGAGGGTTTAGGGCATAGACATTGCCAAGGCTGTTTCACCTGTCACTGCTGTTTGTTGTTCTCGAGATTCTCTGGGGAAGAGGTGCAGTGGGAGGAACATCTAGGGGTAACAGCTCACAATTGGCCCAGTGACCATGGCCATCGCTCAAGCACTCATTCGGGATTTCCAGGATTCCTGGGACTTCTGGAGGAGCCAGTTTCTCCCACCTCTTGCTTGAAAATTCATGGATTGCACTAGATACATAGCAGTTTGGCTTTCTGGCAGGGAAAAATGAAGGAGACGACCCTGTAGCAAAAGACTCTTGGAGACACAAATGGCTAAAACATAGGAAAACACACAAGAGAAGGCAACTCATTTTATCCAAGGAGGGAGAGATCCTTATAGGGTATGAGCAAGTGAGTTGTATCTTGGAGGATCCATATTATAAAATTCTAGAGTCATTCATAGAGACAGAAAGCAGAGCATTGGTTACCAGGGGCTGGAGGGAGGGGATGTGGGGAGTTAGTGTTTAATGGACACAAAGTTTCAGTACAGAATGATGAAAACTTTCTGGAGATGGATGGTGGTGATGCTTGCACAACTATGTGAATGTATTTCGTGCCCTTGAACTGTGCACTTAAAAACGTAAATTTTATGTTAGATGTATTTTACCATAATAAAAATAAATTTGAGAGTCATGCAATGACAATGTAATTTCCTGTGTAATTCATATACATAGACATATAGTCTACTGCTAAGTTTTCTCCATGTTTTTTAAAAAACATTGCTAAGGCAGGGGGAGGGAGAAATTAGGAGTTTTGGATTAGCAGATGCAAACTACTATTTTTATAAAATGGTTAAACAACAAGGCCCTACTATATGGCACAGGGAACTACATTCAATATATTGTAATAAACTATAATGGAAAAGAAAAACAAACAAAAACATTGCTGAGGGACACCCAAAAGATAAAGACCTCAAGGTGTCGGAGACGCTCCTGTATCCATTCAAGCTCAAGGCGTTTGTGTGAAACACTTCCCAAAGAACACGTCATCCGAGGTCCCTGTGTCCTCAGCCTGCTGTGTGTGCATCTGCCCCCTGTGCCCTGCACCCTCCCTATGTCCAGGCAGGGCTGCCAAAGAGCCAGAGTTTGTCTTCTTGACCCTTAGTCGCCCCTGCCCTTTCTGCTTTTCTTTTCTTTTCTTTTCTTTTTTTTTTTTTTTTGCGGTACGCGGGCCTCTCACTGTTGTGGCCTCTCCCGTTGCGGAGCACAGGCTCCGGACACGCAGGCTCAGCAGCCATGGCTCACGGGCCCAGCCGCTCCGCGGCATGTGGGATCTTCCCGGACCGGGGTACGAACCCGCGTCCCCTGCATCGGCAGACGGACTCTCAACCACTGCACCACCAGGGAAACCCTCTTTCTGCTTTTCTTATCCAGTCATCAGTCTCTTTTCTTTCCTCATTTCAGAAAGGGATCTAATACATTCATTCACACAGAGGTATAAGGGTCTAAGAAGATTTATACAGCCCACCTGCAAATATTTACATTTAACTGGAAGCTAAGCTTTGAGCAAGAAGAGTTAAAATACAGAAATGGGAACAGAGTTTGCAGCCTCTCCAACTATTCCCCCCAGGCTGTGTTTTTATGCCTCAAAATCAGATTCTGCCTGCATGTCTCAGATAACCTTAGAAATGTCTTTTCCACAGTCTCTTTCCCTGGTCAGTTTCTCTGTCAGGCGCTACTTTCAGAAGCCCAGACCATGCTCTCGCCCATCAGCCCTCTTGGCCAGAGCCCTGCACCAAGTTAAGTTGTTCATTGGGCACAGAAATGTCTCCAAGGCACCTTCTAAATCTGCCAAGGCCAATTTAGAAACAGAAGGCTGAAGCCAAATGGAAAAGTTGGGAGAGCACTCGTGGAGAACAGAGCTGGCCTGGGCCTCAAGGCAATTTATTACTAATCCAGTGAGTGGCTGCAACCAAACAGGACGCTGGCAAAGAGCACATGGAAAGTTCTATCTTCACTCAAGCCTGTAGCCTGTCCTAGAACAAAGGAGCAAAGGTTCCTTAAACATAAACACAGCTGACTCTCTGGAGGGAAAGACGGTCTCTCTTTTATATCTGCAAAACCAGAACCAGCAGGGGCTGGGCCCAGGAATCTGTATTTTTACAAGCCTCCTCAGGGGGGCTGATGGTCTAAATTAAAGTGACGACAAATAAAAAGCCAAAATAGGGTGGTTTTGTGTTCGCTTTTGTTCAATGTTGGTGTGCATATCAACAATAAAGAATGTGATATTCATCTTATTGACTTATTTCTTAAAACAGCAGGAAGATGCTGAGACAGGAGACTCTGCTCAACATGGCAGTTCCAAATGATCACAAAGGACCTGTTGTTTCACAGTGTAAGAGTCACCAACTGTCAAGGCCAACAAAAATATGTTCTACGGCTTTGGTTTCCCTCTACTTTGCCCTGATGCATGGAAAACCCTTTTACCCAAGCCAAGTTATAGGGCAGAAGATATATTTTGTTTCTGAATGTGGGAGTGTAGGTTTGGGGGTAAAACAGAAGGCTGAAAGTAGAAGGGAGGCTCCAAGGAAGTCTGCGACCTGGAGAGTAAGCTATGGGGACACCTTGGAATTCTACACAGAATGGTCCTACACAGATTCAGGGGAGGGGCTCCTTCTGAGACAGAGAAGCCATACCTCTCTCATGTGCAGATCAGTGTGAGCACCTGTCTTAGTCTGTTGGTGCTGCCGTAACAGAATCTCACAGACTAGGTGGCTTGTAAGCAGCAGGAATGTGTTTCTCACAGCTCTAGAGGCTGCAAGTCTGAGATCAGTGCACCAGCATGGTTGGGTGAGGGCCCTCTTCTAGGTCACAGGCTTCTTGTATCCCACATGTAGAAGGGGAGAAATAACTCTTTGGGGTCTCTTTTATAAGGGCACTAATCCCATTCATGGAGGATCCACCCTCATGACCTAACTACCTCCCCAAGGCCCCACCTCCT
Source organism: Globicephala melas (assembly GCF_963455315.2). Taxonomy (NCBI): domain Eukaryota; kingdom Metazoa; phylum Chordata; class Mammalia; order Artiodactyla; family Delphinidae; genus Globicephala; species Globicephala melas. The sequence goes on from NC_083326.1 coordinate 16,403,406, forward strand.
AACGTCATCACCTTTGGAGTTTAGGATTTCAACATATGAATTTGGAGGGACACAAACATTCAGACTGTAGCAGCACCGATCACATGGGTGAAAGGCCCCCCCTGTGAGGGGCCAGTCCGTCTCATCTGAGGGCAGCTACCCCACCATCTTTCACAGTCAGCTTCCTCCTCCTGGTTCCTCTTTCCTTTTACATCAACCGCTTTACTCTCTCCCCTAACCTCCCATTTCTCTCAGTCATCCAGCCTCAAAACCTTTGAGTTGATGAGGCATAATGAAAAGAGAAATTGACTTGGGGTCTGACAACCTGAATCCAGATCCCAACACCATGAATTTTGGGCCATGTGACTTTGGACAAGTCAATGACACTTTTTTGTAGCTCATGCCTCAGTTTCTAGTAACTGCCTAGTCCACCCCATGGGGCTATTGTAGGAATCAAAATGAGCTATATGAAATGCACATTTTATATCTCCATGTACATATGATCTTGTATTTGACATAACCTCTCAGTTGCCACCCTATGTGATGAGTCACCAAGTCCTGCTGATTCTGCTCTCTTTGGGTCCCTCCCATACATTTTTGCTTTTCCATTTTCATTGCTACCACTGCCTTCCTAACCTACTCGTTCAAGTTGACCTGAACCAATGGTTGTTCACTGTTACAGTATTAGGGTTTTAGCCTCTGTCAGCATTCAGTGGCTGGAGGAAATGAGGGTCATAATCTCCTCTCCCTCTGCCTCTCGACCAGGTGGCCTGTCACAATAAAAGCAAGTCTAGAGCCGAATTCTGACACATAGAGGCACTTATCAGCCAGCAGGAACAAACACCAGACCGCCTGGTTTGTAAGCTCTGCGAAGTCCCAGCTCTCCATCCTTTCGCTCGAAAAAGCGGATGTGACAAGAAGCTAGCAGCGAGATTCAGTTAATTGGTCAGATGACAGAATTCTCTTTAAGCAGATAGACACAGAATCTAGTGGAATTCTAAGGTCCAGAGGCCATTCCAAAGGACACGAGCTGCTTATACTCTGCTCCTGCAAAGGCAAGGATGCCTGTACAACTTGTCTACCAATCCAACAAATACGACTCATTCCAACAACAAAAAAATAAAATCTAATGCCCAGTATGCTAATTAATACACCTTCTGATGTCCACTGGAAATACATATAACTGAAGCGTTAGCGTCAAGCTCTGGAATATGTTAGAACTACTCTTAAATAATCCAAGAGTACTAGGAAACTTCAGATGTTAAATAACTATGCCTAGGGTAGCAATTAAATAAACTCAAATACACACTATCATCGCACTGTTTAAACAGAGTTCTTTTAGATAGATAATATCTAGATATTATATCATCTATTATATTATCATAGATAATATACCAATGCCACACAGGGACTTTCACTTCTCTTTGTCAAATTGTCCTTCCTTTTCCTTTGAACATAGCCCACAAGTATTAGTGTCTTTCTCCTCTTCCTCTTACCTCAAGTAAGCCCTGATTATCTGTAACAATCCTTTATCTCTTAAATGATGCAATATTACCTTTCTGTTCATTTATCTAGCAAACACTTGAACCCCTAACACCACCAAAAGCCATGCAAGCCAGGATGGGAGGGGTTAAGTAAAACAGTGCCCTGACTTCAGGGAGCTCTCAGTCTGGCCAAGAGGCAGACACTGGAACTGACAAAAAGAATACAAGGCAGTGAATCCAAAGACAGAGGTGTGCACAGGTTACAATGGAAGCGCAAAGGAGGCACTCACGTGGGGGAAAATGTCCAAGGAAGCTTCCTTCCAGAGGAGTGTCATAATGGCTGAGCCTTAAAGAGTGGAGGATTAGGCTGTGCCTTCTAGGCAGATAAGCTAAAAAAAAAACAATTCCAATAATAATAGCTAAACTCCTGCTCTGTTCTTGGCACTCTTCTAGATACATCACCTCCATTGTTTCATTTACTCCTCATACTAACACTCAGAGATGGATACTATTATTATCTCCATTGTACAGAAGAAAAACTGAGGCTCAGCATATTTAAGTCACTTGCCTAAGGTCATACAGCTGGGATGTGGCGGAGCTGGGATTGGAACCCAGGATTTTCTGTCTCCTAAGACATGACCTTATTCTGTCTTCAGGAAACACGTGCAAGCGGTTGACTGGGCTTGAAACTGAAGCTCTAGACAACGTGGCACAATCAAGTTGACGAGATAAGTCAGCCAGATGATTTGTCTCATCTAGATTGTAAGCACCTGAGTCAATCCCGTTTCTCTGTTTCTACCACAGAGTTAAACACACAGTAGGAGCTCAGAGAAGTCAGTGACTGGGTTTAGAGGGAAAGAATTTCTGGAATAGCTTTTGCTGCACCAAATCCTGCCTGGGTAGTGATTCATGCCTTCTCTACAAAATGAGCCGGTTTCCCTTTAAAAATAGAGCTTCTAACATGCCCAACATCAAGGAATATTTGTGTGTCTTCCATGAGGCACGCACTGTTACAAGCAGGAGGATTCAGCAGGGAATAAAGCAAACAAGGTCCCTTTTGTCAGAGAGCTTAAAACAACTGTCTCCTAATTTGACCTCTCTGGTCCCTGAAAAATGCCAAGGAAATACCAACCACCAGTCACAGCAGCTCGAGACGTGGGCATCCCCAGAGGCAGGCTCTACACTTGCGTGGTTCCAGCATCTTGAGCCCGTGCTCAGGCCCACCTGAGCACCCAGCCCCTCAGCCCCCGTCATCACTGCTAGGTTCCCACCCCCATGGGGCCCAGGACAGTCACTTGTCTGGCCACCAAGAGCTTGTCCAGGGCACATCCTCTGACTTTCTAAGGTGGCCCCAGCCAGGCAGCACCTGCCGATTCCAGCACTAGCACCCAGACTGCTGTGTGCTTTGGCCTAAGACCTCAGCCTTGGGCAAGGCAGTGGGCTTTTTGCCCCTTTATTCAAACTCCACTCTGCAGGAATGCCTGCAGCGCCAAAAACCAAAACAATCAACCAAACAAAAAGTATTGAAAACAGAGCATTCTGACGTGAAGTCTAGTTGTCAGATTACATTGTCTTTCTTACTCCAGATCCCAGACGTGCTGAATGTGGAGACTGGAAACATCCCCCAGGTGGTGTGTGGACAAAGGTGGGCCCGGAGAAGCCTGGAGGCTGGGTATCCTCTCTCTCCCCAGCAGGGTGGCCGGGCAAAGTGAGGAGAGGCTGGAAACTAAGAGCTCAGACGGCAGGCAGGGCAGGAGCAGGCCACTTAGGAGAGCGTGTGTGGCCCGTTGTAGGATCCTGCCGAGGCAGAGCTTAGGTTTCTGCAGGAAGTGGCCTCTCTGCCCCGCCCACGTGGGGAATCAGCTTGCTGGGCTGGCCGAGGCCTCAGCTCTCACATGGGGCTCCCCTCCACGTCCCCTCCCATCCCAGGCCTGCGTCCCATCTCCCGCCTCCCTTCCAGACTTGACCATCCCCATGGGCCCCACCCCTGCTCCTCCCATGGCGGAGCCGATGGCCCCTGCCAGAGACGCCCTCCCGGGGTTCTGGGGACAGAGCGGGCTCTGTATCTGCTGCGCCCACATCTCCCAGCCTCAGCCCTGAGACCCAGGTTCCCCATCCTCCCTGGACCCTCTCTGTGGGGCCGTGTGAGGAGGGCTTGATCCCGAGCCCTTTGCTTGGACCAGACTCTGGCAGATTTGGAGCACAAGTCGCATCGCTGGATTTGGAGCTGCTCAAAGTGCTTGTGACACCCTCCCCTGGGGACCTGCTCCCTCCTCCGGGCTGGTGGGGTCTGACGGCCACCACGACCTTAACCCCCTGTGCCACAAACTTCCTGTAAAAGGTCAAGTAGTCAACATCTTAGGGCTTCGTTGGTCTCAAACGATCTCTGTCCCATATTCCTTGGTTTGGGAGGGTTCTGTTTTTTAATCCTTTAAATCTTATCAGGGCCATGGGCCAGATTTGGCCTGCAGTTGGCCAACGCCTTTGTGACATTACCTCGGCCTTTGACAAGTCCAGCACAAGTAGGATGACGGTCTCCTCGGGAGGTGTCCTGACATCCAGACAAGCTGGTCCCTGGTGGTGCCCCTACCAAGGTTATGACGATGTCCTGATCCAACAAGCAAACATCTAAGATCCCAATTAACCAAGAGGGAGCGGGAGTTTTGTTTTATAAAAAATAGAATTCCTTATCAAAATAGACAAGCTTGGCAATTTTTTACGTAGTATTCAGTAACACCACATGAATCTTGGTTTCCAATCGTTGAGGACCTACTAAGTGTCATGATCTGTGTCCTGTGATTCACATGTGTTTTGTGCTTTGATTCCTGCAGCTGCTGAGGTCCCTGTGTCATTTGGGATTGAAATAAAATTGGCTTAATGCCTTGGTCTTAAATTCTGTGGGAAGATCAAGATTCTGGCAAGTTCTCAGGCAAGTTCCAGCGACTCCTCAAGGCTTTTTGGGCTCTGTGTTTCCACCGTCTCTCTCTGTCCGCTCATACAGCTAATCCTCTTGCCCCAAGACCTGGGACACAGCTCTTTTCCGTGATTTTCTTCCAAATACACTCATCCAGTAGCTTTGTATTGAAGCTGACTTCGCTAAAGGTTTAATACAGTGCAGAGACCCGCCTTGAAGTAGCACTGTCTCAAAATTGCCTGTATCCATAAAACCGAACGTGAGTCACCCCGTTTTCCAAGCCTTTTGGCCATCCCATCAAATATCAGGGGTTTCCCACTGGCCACGTTTCTCCTGGGCCTCCCTCCCTCACAGAATGCGCTATGCTTTGAGGTGATTCCCCTGGTAAGAGAAATCTATTTATACAGTCACATGACTCTGGATTTTTCTACTTCCACCCTTTAGAGCAGCTGCTTGGTTGTCCCCCAGCCACAATGGGACATAGTTATTGATGCTGAAATGTCTCCAGTAGGTGCTAAGGTGCACTTACTACCTTTTCCTCAGTCAGAAGGTGCCCTGTGTCTATACAAGCTTGGGAAGCAGACCTTTCAGTTTCCTGAGGAAGTTCTTGTTCAGACTGAAACTGAATACAACCATTCTCTTGGCAGCTGGGAACCATTAACACAGAGCCTAGTCAGAAACAATTTCCTCAAAGTACCTGTATCTCTTCCTGTATAAAATATTTTAACCTACAAACTCAAACACACTCGCACAAATAGTCAACGTGTCCGAATAGACATTTTGGGTGCCTTTCAGACATTTCACACCTCTTCATCTGCAGCAGAGCTTAGCAGAATTTCCAAACAGAGTAGCAAAACCTTCTAGGAAGCTTAGACCAGCTGCAGGAAATATGCGGACTTCGTGGCCTTGTAGCTTCTACCCAAGAAAGCGTGTGCACCCATATGTGTCCTCACTGAAGAATATGCTGGGCTCCCCCTAGAAGTCAGAACACTTCTTTGGCCTTCTGGGCATTATCTCATGGTTTTTATTTAGAGCCACATAACAACCAGTGCAAAGGCACAGACCCCAACAATACCAGTCATTTTTTTCTGAATAGAAGAAAATTTTCTTTACTTGGTAATTATTTTCTAGCTCCCATGTGGAAGTCTTACATTCAGAGAATTGCCACAGTTTTGGCACCAGAGAGAGAGAGCTATCTGGCCCCTCTGGGGGCCTTGGCTTGAATTTCTGGGGCCACTGTGACTGTCCTATGGGAGGCCTAACGCAAAGGCATTCCCTAGAGAATGAGAACAAGAAGAGGCAGGTAATAAGTTGGAGCTTGTAATGGGAGGAAACAGGTGAGCATTCAGAATGCTCAGCCCCAGTGCCCGGATATGTGGAGGGTTAGGATGTAGGAAATCTGGCCATTGTCTTGCGATGGGGAACCGTAGTGTTTATATAGATTTCTCTGATTGTCGTGCTCTCTTAGTGGATGGTTCTCAGCCCGTGGCAAAGTTCTATGTTTAAAGGGGCAACTGTTTTCCCAGTAGGGGAAGAAGAGAATAAATTTCTGTGTGAAAGCAAGGGGCAGAAAGGACAGGTTTGGAATAAGAGCTTTGGAGAAGCTAGATCTTCAGGGGCAGGTGTCTACAAATAATTGGTTTTGTGCATTGGCAATTAGCCAGTACAGAAAAGCTGCTACAGAGGATGGCATAGCTTGGCACACATGAGCAGTATTGTTTTTAGGTGACAGTTCCCTGAAAACCCATCGTTTTTCTTGACAGTTAGGGTCCTCGCAGTGTAAAGAGGAAGCGTCTTCTTCCAGTAGGCCCTGGAGTTCTTAGAAACCAGCGTGGACTTGTTTTTCATTTTCTTTGATGAGCTTTGTCCATGTGCTTTCCAGATGCAGCCAGGGTTGGTTCTGGAGTAGACATGTGACTATAGGCAAAAGTAATAATAAGCTGATCCCACCTGCTGTGACCCCGGGGTACAAAAGGACCCTCATGGTATGAGCCAGGGTATCAGGCACCATTATGAAGTGCGACCCCTGCCACCCAGTACAGCAACTTCCCCAATCAAAGAGAAATTGGCAGAGAGAAAATACATTGCTCGAGGGCAAGGTGCTACCCATTCAACACATCTTTGCTTGGTGATCTAGGGGCCACCTTTACTTGTGAAATCCTATCATGTGTGTTTCCTTTCTCCTCGCTCATTAGATGGCACGTGTAAAACAATTGTCCTTATGTGGGCATCATCACCGTGGGGCGGGGCCGGGGGGAGTCTTGCCACCGCTGTAGTAATAGTTCAGGATGGTAACCAGGTTGGAAGAGCAGAGAACGGGAGCAAGCCTTTATGGAGCGTCCGGAACACGCTGCGCTGGCACTCGATGAGCAGGATGTCACTGGGTCCTCAGCACAACACCCCCAAACCCAGGCACAAGTTCAAGGACACCCAGGAATGAGGACTGCACATACAGAGTTCCAGTTGCTTTTTGGAAAAATTTAAAAGAGGCACCTTTACCAAACTGACTGTAAAAGCAATTATCAGTCCCTGCATCCTCAGAAAGGTTTTAGTAGAGCTGGAAGTACTTTGGAGGAAGAAGATTTTGCAGACTTTCACGAAAAGAGTTTCCTTAAGCGGTGTTTTGCGAGAGAGAAAGTGGGCGCTGCAGAAGTTTGTTACTCTGACAATGATGGCTTCTCCTGTGACTTGCCGAGAGCTGCTTTAAAAGCAGGAGAAGACGGCAAATACTTGAAAAGCATGAACTGAAATAAACCTAACTCACCCAAAGTGCCTACGATGTGCTGCACCATTTTAAGTGCTTTATATTATCAACTCATTTACGTTCACAAAAGCCCTATGAGACAAGTACCGTTAGTAGCCGTTATAGATGAGGAAACTGAGGCATGGGGAGGGTCCACCAGCAGCCAAAATCATAAGACCAGTGAGCAGCAGAGCCAGGATTCAGAGCCAGGCTGGCTGCAGGGTCCATGCTCTTCATAACTGCACTGCTTTGCCCCTCTGCGTAACTGACTAAGCAATTCCGCCATAAAGAAATGCAAAGTTCGCTCAACAGGCCAAATTGAATGAGAAAAGGCAGCTTCTGCCTTATTCACTTTCTCTTGTCACGGCCAAGAAAACCTAGAGTGACTGCGGTCAGCACCACGTCACATGTGAGACATATATCTAATTAAAACAAAGTGGATCTTTTCAACTCAGCATACAGTTCTTTTTGCAAGGTTCTGTGACATTAATTAAACAAGGGAAGCCATTGGACTCAAGCGGCCTTAATGCCATGGCAGTCTATGTAAGCAAACCCAAACCTAAGCCTGTAAATGCCTCAAGGTTAAGAAATTGAAACGTAAGGACGACCAGCTTATTGACCACAAACAGCCAACCAGGTTTTGAGCTGTAGCCGATCAACAACTTTCTTGCTTCGCTTCCAGGCCTTCTCTGCATAAGCCTCTCCCCAGCTCCTGTTGGTGGAACACTCCTAACAACTTCCGGTTTGGTCCTGCCCAATTTGAATCAATTTTACTAAAAAACCCCCCAAAAAACAAACAAAAAACTCTTAAATGTTTTAATATGCCTCAGTTTACCTTTTAACAGTTCTAAACACAGCTGGGCAATGGCTCCGGTTTTAGTGGAAATGGCCAGAGTTGAAGCAACTGTCAAAAGTAACTTGAGGGCCTCCCTGGTGGCGCAGTGGTTGGGGGTCCGCCTGCTGATGCGGGGGACGCGGATTCGTGCCCTTGTCCGGGAAGATCCCACATGCCGCGGAGCGGCTGGGCCCGTGAGCCGTGGCCACTGGGCCTGCGCGTCCGGAGCCTGTGCTCCGCAACGGGAGAGGCCACAACAGTGAGAGGCCCGCATACCGCAAAAAAAAAAAAAAAAAAAAAGTAACTTGAATTTGGCTTCTGCTTTACATTATATTGGATTTCCTCTTTTAGAAGAATACAGGATACACTCCTGAGGTCACATAGTTGAATAAACATGGATGTTTTCTCATCCTCCCTTGTCAAGGGGACAGTGCCCACGTGAAGCGTAGAGGGTCCTTGGCAGCATCCGGTGCCGTCCTGTCGAGACTTGTTCCAGAAACGAAGCCTCACCCTCCAGCCTCCACACTCACTGGGAGTCCGGCTGTGGTGTGAAGAGGTGATGGGTGGCTAGACGCACAGAGGGACTGACTGAAGTGTGCCCAGGGCAATTCTAGTGCATCCCCATTCCACTACCCCTGAGACATGGAATGATGTCCCCTCTTTCCTTCTTGAGCAGGGAAGTGGGTTTGTGTGACCAGAGGCAGATCCTGGAGAAGGTAGGCAAGAATTGGAGCTTTTCATTCCATCCTCGTTGCTGAATGTTTGTGTCCTTTCCAAATTCATATGTTGAAACTTAACCCCAGTGTGTTGGTATGAGGAGATGGGGCCTTTTGGAGGTGAGTAGGTCATAAGAGTGGGGCCTTATTGCTTATAAATGGAATTAGTGATCTTATAAAAGAGGCCACACAGAGCTCCCTTGCCCCTTCCACCGTGTGAGGACACAGTGAGAAGACTGCCATCTGCGAACCAGGAAGCGTGCCCTCACCGGACACCAAATCTGCACTTTGGCTGGTGTCCCAGCCTCCGAAACTGTGAGAAATAAAGGTTTAAACCACTGTCTACGGCATTTTTATTTTAGTAGCCCAAATGGACTTTCTCCTCCCTTTGAAGTAGGTGTAAGCTTTCTGCATAGAAAGCAGATGGGAAGGCAGCTGCTCATACACAACAGAGGCCAGTGAGCTGTGGATGGCATCGTTGACAGGCCAGCAAGGGTGCAACCCCACACCTCTTCTGCCAGTTCCCTCTTCCTGCCTCTTTCCCTCTCTCTCCTGCAGAGAACTTTCTGCCAGGTCACATCCTGTCATGGTTACAGCACCTCTGTCCCAGTTACAGGGTTTTACAGCCACAGTCCCTGGTGCCTCTGCCTGCATATCTCTGGGAGGTCTTCGAGGGGCCCACAGGCTCTGGAGGCAACGCCCAGCTTTGTCAGATGAGGTCCCCACTGAAGAGAAGGACAGGACCACTGAGCTGTCAAGATAGTCCCTTCCAAGATCAGCTCGGTGCTCTGTGACCACCTAGAGGGGCGGGATAGGCAGCGTGGGAGGGAGACGCGAGGGAGGGGATATGGGGGTATGTGTATACATAGAGCTGATTCACTTCGTTATACAGCAGAAACTAACACATCACTGTAAAGCAATTACACTCCAGTAAAGATGTTAAAAAAAAAAAAGCTAGTCCCTTCCATCGGCTGCCACTGTCCCCAAGATCCTCCACGCTGGAAGGCTCCAGATTGTCCACAGGACAATGATGCCTAATGATGCCTAAGGTCTGAGGACCACCCAAGCGAAAACACCTGGAGCGCTGCTTCAAACATGCAAAGTCCCGGACCTCCAGAAGCGGACCCCTGGGAATAGGTCTCAGGAATCTGAGTAAAAAGGCCACTGGACTTGAAGAACCACTGCTCGAAATGCCTCCATTCCGACGGGAACCAGAATAACAGTAATAGAATGACCTGCTAACAGCGGTGGGAAATGAGGGGATGGGGCCCAAGATTGGGGAAGCCTGATAGAGACAAGAAATCACCCCTGTTTGGGGCTCAGGTAATCCCACCCCTTCCCCATGGGGAGTTGCTGGTCCCTTAGGGGCTTAGGGCCTTCCTCTTGAAGTCCCGGGAATTCCTTCCTTGAGCTAGTTATTTGGTTTCATATTTTCTTATTATGGCATCAAAGAACATCACCCTCTACCCTCCCATTCTAACCTCCTTAACGAAGGGGCCTTGTCGGTGTCAAGGACAGAATGGAAGCCTCAAAGGAATGTGCACTGTGGGTTCCACGGGTGAAGTGATGGGATCGCCTTTACAAGAGGGTCCCTGCTGAACTCCCTTCAGATGGGTCCATGGGGCTAGACTTGGGGTGGGGGGGGAAGGTCGGGGGTTAGCAAGGAGCCAGGCAGGGGCTGGGTGGGATCTGAGAGTGACAGGGCTGCCTCAGAGATGGAAGGAAGAAGGGGAAGGAGATCCGTGGACATCAACTTGATCCCCTGCAGTTTATCAGGCTAGGAGATCAGGTAGGGTCATGGGGCAGAAGCCCCTATAACATGCTTAGGAGCGTTGCCCCCCATGCAGCTCATCCCCCAAGAATCAGGAGGAGCACGGGTCAAGAAGCCCCTTAACGCAGGTGCAGAACCTATAAAGGGGGACAATTGCAACACCTGGTCCTGGCTTTCTCTGCCCCGTCCCCAATTCCCCATGTCCCCCATCACCTCTGCACACTTGCTCAGGCTTTAGGGTTAACCTAGAGCTTGTAGAAGGTGGATCCAGACTCTATGCAAAGCCATCCAATGTTGCCGTGTGCTCGGCTGTATGTCTAAGGAAGTTCTGCACTTCACACGTGTGTGGTTTCCTTAGGCTGGTGGAGTGGTTTCCTAGGGCTGCCACAACAAAGTGTCACAAACTGGGTGGCTTCAGCAACAGAAATTCATCGTGTCACAGTTCTGGAGGCCAGACGTCTGAAATCAAGGTGGCAGCAGGGCTGGTTCCTTCTGGAGGGCCCTGAGGGAGGGTCTATTTTATGCCGCTTTTCCAGCTTCTGGGGGCTACTCATCAACCATGGCATTTCGTGGCTTGTAGACGCATCACTTCAGTCTCTGCTTCCATCTCACGTGGCCTTCTTCCCCGCGTGGGAAGGAAGAATCTGCTTTTTGTGTAGAAGAAACGTTCAAGTCCTAACCTTTGGTATCTGCAAATGTGACCTTGTTTGGAAATAGGGTATTTGTAGTGTAACCAACACCTGGATAATTAAGAAAGGGATCCAGAGTGATTTCTGTGCACAGACCCGGTGACCTGCTTCGAGGTTATTTAACCTCCCTGGGCTGCAGCTTTCACTAGTAAAGGAAGGAATTAAATCAGGTAATCTTTTCTGGGACTAAAGGTCTCTGAATCTGTTTTCTTTTTTTTTTTTAATTGAGTTATAATTGACATCCAATATTATATTAGTTTCAGGTGTACAACATAGTGACTCAATATTTTTATATATTATGAAATGATCACCAACTTTCTCCTCTGTTATTTCCTCTGCTGCTTCCTTCTCTGATTGGAGATGGAGGGTCTGGAGGGGGATGGGCTGATACCCACATGCCTGCCTGCCCTCCCTCCCTGTCAGTGTGCTGGGAGTCTTAGAGCTGGCAAAGATTTTTTTTGTCCAATATTCCAGGTCTGACCCTCAATTCCTGGTGTAACAACAGAATAAGTGGTCCCCGTGTGCACCCAAATTCCCTCAGCTCCCTCCTGGCCCGGCGGCCACCTACCAGCTCGCACATCCACACCTTCCCACAGGCTCCTGGCCTGAGCAGCCTGTCTCCCTGCTCCCTTGATTTATTTCTCGCCCTTTCTCTTGTCTCACCTACACACCAGGTTTCCGGTCTTTCTTTCCATCCATTGTTTAGCTGCCAATTGGCCTAACCACTCTATTTTCCACTTTTCTCCCCACCAACACCTTTGTTTACACAGGACACACAGGGTTTGGCATCTTGTCTACAGACAAACAGTCCACAGCATCCAGGCTGAGACAGGAGGCCCGTGTTTGCACCAGGTTGGGCTGAGTTGCCCTGGTGTGACTGCCGCATCCCCGGGCCTCGCTTTCTCCTGTGGGTGATGAAGGTGCGGGACCCAACGGGGGTAACAGGCTCCAAGCAAGACAACAAGGGTGAGCAGGGGACGTTAGATACACCCTCTGCCGAGCTCGTGTTTCCCACTCACCCCAAAGTAGCCAGAGCCACTCCACCAGATCTGTGGCTCCTCGGGGCTGTGAGGATGGGGCCAGGGCTTGCTTGTATTAATACGGCGTGTCCCCCAAGCATTCAAATACAAACAGCTCGGAGTGACACTCCCACCCCCAAATAAGGGTTTTCAGAGTTCTAGGGATCAAACCCGAGGCTGCAGGGGCTCTGAGGAAGCACAGATTCCTGCACTGGAAGCAGGGCACTGGTCATCTGTTTTGACTCTAAATTGGAGAAGGAATTCTGTGAGCTGCTATGTAAACCGCACGAGACTGCTGCGTCACGGAAACCGGCGCAGGCAAGATTCCTAGGCAGAGGCGGTGTTTATCCTTGTTACACGGGCAGAAGGTCAACAGAAACGGAAGTCCCTCCAGAGCCTGAGCAGCAAGGTGGGCGTGAGGGAGGGGAGTCGGTGGGTTCCAACCACGTTTCCACACATCTGGCCGTGAGAGGAGGAAACCTGGGTCACCTCCGTGTCCCAGGTATTTTGGTGGGCACCTAAATGCGAGATCTCACCTCAGCCTCGTAACTCTTGCCGGCATTATTATCACTGTCTCGCGTTGCTGTCTTAGCCGAGGGGAGTGAGGGTAAATCACCTTCTCAAATACACACATGGAAAGAGAAAGGCAAGACTTAAACCTGACTCCAGCCTGTGCTCTTCCTGCCATGCCTTCCCTTCTGTGCTGTGTGAGGGAAAGGACAGCAGCACAGTTATCTTGAAAGGGTAGAAGGTTGTATGAAGTGATTGTGCTTTTATGTTAAGGGAGAGCCATGCATATTTGTCAGGGAGGGAAAGGAGTCCATAGCAAGAGGAAGAGGAGACTTCAAGACCAAGAGGAGGGCTCTTCTTTCTATGAGTTGTGGGGATGGGGGGAGGATGGGAGACCAAGGAACAGAGGTCTTTCTCCATTTAGAATGGTTTGCAAATAGCCTCACACTTGAATCTTTCCACTGCCTCAGACTGGCCTCTTCTCAACAGGTATAAAGCAGGGAGGTTTCTCTTTGGCTTCCTTGCTGGGTCATGGCCAAGTTTGCCTAGAAAATCTCAGCTATCACTGATTCAGTGTTCTTTCTTTTCTCCCTTTTACCACCAACCTCTGATACCCCAAATGAAGTGTTCCGTGAGAACAGAGGGAGATCAATGGTGTGGAAACAGACAAAGGACATAACCTTGACCAATTCTGGTACGAAAATCTTGCCAAAATGTCAAGTTTGATTTGTCTGCCATCAGAATGAGTCTTGGTCATCGTTACAGAGCTTTAGAGCCCCAATGTGGCGCCTCTTATTCCTGAGTCTCCTGTACGTACTGCTAGAACCTGGCGGACATTGCTAGCTCCACTTCAGAGATGGGGAAACTGAGTCAGGGAGAGAGAGCACCACACCTGTCTGAGCTCCGCCGAGATAAGCAGGCAGAAAAAGACTGAAGTTCAGTCTTCCAGCAATGGGCTAAGGTGTCTTTTTTTTTTTTGGTGGTACACGGGCCTCTCACTGTTGTGGCCTCTCCCGTTGCGGAGCACAGGCTCCGGACGCGCAGGCTCAGCGGCCATGGCTCACGGGCCTAGCCGCTCCGCGCCATGTGGGATCCTCCGGGACCGGGGCATGAACCCGTGTCCCCTGCATCGGCAGGCGGACTCTCAACTACTGTGCCACCAGGGAAGCCCTAAGGTGTCTTCTTTTGTCTAGAGTAATAGAAATCAGGATTTTAAAGTCTATTCTCTTACATACCCCAGAGAGCTCAAGAAGTCTTTCTTCTTGCTTTTTAATAACTCTGGTTTTGCCTAGAGAAGTAAGTGGCACTATAAATCCCCAATAGCTTCCTACCTGCTGTTCTTCCCTAGTGAGATTAGAAGTGATTACTAGATACGCTTTCCAGCTCTGCAGAATGATAGGAAACTTCGAGAGTGTGCTTTCTGCTCAGATTTACCAGGGAGAGAGGGTAATGTCAATGGCATTTCATTATCTCAAAAGAGGTGGCAGTAAATATGTTCTGTTACTGAGAACAGACACTTAACTAATTTCTATTACTGGAGATCTTTCTGTTGGAATTAGAGGAAAACTCCCTAGTTCAAACACTTTGCCTTTCCTGATTAGACAATCTTGTACTGAATTGTCCCTCTTTAAGACCAGTTGCAGTGGGGAATTGTCATCCCTTTGAACAATGAGTAAAGGTAGAGAAGAGAAACATTCAATACTTTATCTGCCGCAATTCCTATGTGGCCCTACTCATGCTGGACCCAGGAGGGCCCCCTCCTCCTTTCCAGATGGGAAGAAATTGGTTGACAGTCTGAAAGTTGTCTTTTCCAGAGGACAACACCTGCCCCGGGGCCCAAGTTATTGAGAAGTACACATTAAGCCAGAATCTTACTACAGCTGTGACAATCACAACGATTGACAGTTGGGAAGTCTCACTATGCATTTCTGCAGGATTACAGCAAAGCTCTGATTAGAATTTAGACATTCACATTAGCAGGAGCAGCATTTTTCTTTGCTCTTATAGAGTATTTGATAGCGCTCAGGCCCAGCATTGAAACTCTGTGATGAGCTGAGGATGAAACCGGTGCCTTACAAAACTAAGGTGTGTTTTGGTTTGTTTCTCCTTAATTTCATCTTGGCTAGGTCAGCTCTGCTCTTTCTTCTCTTGGATAAAGAAGGAGCTGAACAGAAGTTAGTCAGCCCACAATTTGTTTCCAGGATATGACACAGATTTGCTCTTGACCTCTGAAGCACATTTCCAAATTCTTATATGTAGTAGGAATGAACAGCAGAACAGGTTTAAGATAAATAAATCAAAGTGCCACCTTTATTTGCAACTAAGAAGTGTCACATGTTTGCATTTGGTTAAATAAAACTCCGTGGTTATAAGAAAACTTGCATGTGGTCAGTAAGGATATTGCCACAGAATCGACTTGTTTAAAGTCATAGGTGACTAATGGTAAAAAATGAGTTGTTGTTTTTTTTAAAAACAACTCCTTGTGGCACAGCATATGGTGCCTTTGTATCACAAGGACCATGGGTTCCACTCATTGAAATAGTGACTGTGTTGGGTTTTTGTTTTGTTCTTTTTCTGTAATACATTTATTTATTTGTTTGTTTATTTTTGGCTGCGTTGGGTTTTCGTTGCTGCGCGCAGACTTTCTCTAGTTGTGGTGACCAGGAGCCACTCTTTGTTGCGGTGCGCGGGCTTCTCTTTGCAGTAGCTTCTCTTGTTGCAGAGCATGGGCTCTAGGCACATGGGCTTCAGTAGTTGTGGCACGTGGGCTCAGTACTTGTGGCTCGCGGGCTCTGAAGTGCAGGCTCAGTAGCTGTGGCGCACAGGCTTAGTTGCTCCATGGCATGTGGGATCTTCCCGGACCAGGACTCGAACCCATGTCCTCTGCCTTGACAGACAGATTCTCAACCACTGCGCCACCAGGGAAGCCCGATTGTGTTGGTGTTTAAGCTGTTGCTTCTCTGCTCCACATCCACTATTCTGTACTCTGCTTTGTGATTCTAGGGTTGGGTTGCTGTAAATCTCATTTTCCTTTCTTTCTACTCTTCTAAAATAGCCTTTAACTGATACAGAGAGTTTCATTTTACTAATAACTATTCCAAATGAAAAGAGGATTTTGAAATCCATTATTTAGAGCATTTCATTCCCGTCAAAATTCTCCCAAATGGGGCATTTTATGGAAATAAAATGTTTAATGAAGACTCTAGGGTCAGAGATTGTACTCTCATTGGACTCCTATCAGCAGTACAGAGCACACAGTAGATGCGAATGTAGCAGATCTAGCTGAGAAAGACCTGCTCATTCTACTAATTTCATGGTAGACAGATAAGTACAGAAAATAGTTGCAAATCTGCAAGGCTGCATAAAACTGTCTATTTCCTGAGGTATCCACCTGTTATGGTCTGAATATTTGTGTCCTTCAAAACTCATATGTTGACACCTAACACCCAAAGATAATGGAGTTAGGGAGTAGGCCTTTGGGAGGTCATGAAGAGAGGGCAGAGCCCTCAGGAATGGAATTAGTGCCCTTATAAAAGAGGCTCCAGGGAGATTTCTAGCCCCTGGACACAGGGAGAAGTTGCCAGCTATGAACCAGGAAGAGGGTTGTCACCAGAACCCTGTCACCAGAACCCAACCATGCTGGCACCTTGATCTTGGACTTCCAGGTTCCAGAATTGAATGGACACTACCCCAGCTAACCATTCTGAGTAAGGAAGAAGTAACCACTGGGAGCTGTGGAAGCCTGCAGGGTCCAGAGGAATCTCTTTGAAGGGTTTGCACAAAGAGCACAACTGCTCAAGTTTCCATAAAAAGCGACCCAAGCCAGAGCCCTGTGCTCCATTCCTAAAGAGAGGGAAGAGGGCAGTAAAACAGGATCTGGTGAGTCAAATGGCTGAGAAGACATGAACCACTGGGAGATCAAATTCCAACTCCAAATCCCCAAATGGAAGTTGTTTATTTTGTTTTAATTTTTAAATTTTAAAATATTTTTTATACAGCAGGTTCTTATTAGTCATCCATTTTATACACATCAGTGTATACATGTCAATCCCAATCTCCCAATTCATCCCCCACCCCCTCACCCCCCGCTGCTTTCCCCCCTTGGTGTCCATACGTTTGTTCTCTATATCTGTGTCTCTATTTCTGCCCTGCAAACCAGTTCATCTGTACCATTTTTCTAGGTTCCACATATATGCGTTAATATATGATATTTGTTTTTCTTTTTCTGACTTACTTCACTCTGTATGACAGTCTCTAGATTCATCCACGTCTCTACAAATGACCCAATTTCATTCCTTTTTATGGCTGAGTAATATTCCATTGCATATATGTACCACATCTTCTTTATCCATTCGTCTATCGATGGGCATTTAGGTTGCTTCCACAACCGAGTAATGCAAATAAAAGCAAAAATAAACAAATGGGACCTAATGAAACTTAAAAGCTTTTGCAAAGCAAAGGAAACTACAAACAAGATGAAAAGACAACCCTCAGAATGGGAGAAAATATTTGCAAATGAATCAACGGACAAAGGATTAATCTCCAAAATATATAAACAGCTCATGCAGCTCAATATTAAAAAAAACAAATAACCCAATCAAAAAATGGGCAGAAGACCTAAATAGACACTTCTCCAAAGAAGATATACAGATGGCCAAGAGGCACATGAAAAGCTGCTCAACATCACTAATTATTAGAGAAATGCGAATCAAAACTACAATGAGGTATCACCTCACACCAGTTAGAATGGGCATCATCAGAAAATCTACAAACAACAAATGCTGGAGACGGTGTGGAGAAAAGGGAGCCCTCTTGCACTGTTGGTTGGAATGTAAATCGATACAGCCACTATGGAGAACCATATGGAGGTTCCTTAAAAAACTAAAAATAAAATTACCATACAACCCAACAATCCCTCTACTGGGCATATACCCAGAGAAAACCATAATTCAAAAAGACACATGCACCCCAATGTTCATTGCTGTGCTATTTACATTTCCATGTTAATAAATTTTATTATATTGACATTTGTGATGGACAACACCAGAGGTTTTTTCTTGAGTTCCGATATTCATAAATACCATTGATCATGGGCAGGCCACTGTAGCATTTTCCTTATAAAATACATAAATGAAAACATAAAAATACAGAGCCACATTGAGATGCAGATGCTTGGTAAGACACTCTGAACATGAGAAACTGGCCCCATACCCTGGCGTCCTAGGGAGGAGGTTCAGATCATGTGTCAGCAATTTAAATCCCTAAATCATGGCTCTTCCATGTTATTTGCTAACGGTGCCCAAGAATAGTCTAGCAAATAGTCAAAGCCAAGAAAGTTAAATCCTCCAGTGCCAAAGGTCTAGTCTTTATATTGACTTTGGTTGGTCTCGTTTGATTAAAATCTAGTAATTAAAGTTCATACAGAGTGAGAATACAACATGACGTATTGGAAGTAGAACGAAGTTTGAAGGGGGTAGGTTTTATGTAGAGGTCCTTGGGCACAGCATTTGGACTCCCTGAGCCTCAGTTTCCTCATCAGTAAAATAGAGCTAGTAATGATATTTACTTTCCCACATTGTTTTAAGGATAAATGCAACATTTCATGTCAGAACACTCAAACACAAGGACAACTTTGATCCCAGGAAACACTTTAGAGCTCTTAATAACCCCTATGGCCAACACAGTGTCTGGCATATAATGGGTGTTCAAGAAATATTCACTGACGACTGAATAAATGAATGCATTCCATGATTTATTGAAATATCTTGACAGTACCTTCACACTACGTAAGAGTTTATATAGCTCTTAAAAGAGCCCATATCAGGGAGAAGCTACACAGACATTGGAAGGATCTGGACCATTTGTTGTAATTCATTTAAATGTGATCCTTCTCCTGAGAAGCTTTAAGAACTTTCCAGCAATCACATCATTAATCATGAATTCTGGGAGGCTGGGTAAAAGGTATGCAGGAACTCTCTGTACTACTTTTTCAAATTCTTAGGAGTCTAAGATTATTTAAAAATTAAAAAAAAATTTTTTTAAACGTACCAAAAAAAAAAAAATCATGAATCCTTCTGATAAAAAAGAGTGCACGAAAAAAAGCCTGCCATCTACAGCAGCTGTGTGACAGCCATAGAAACTGAGGCAAAACCTGCTTCCCTGATCAGCTGCCCTGGGCCTTGGGCTTTCTGGTACTCAGAGGTTGGCTGTTTCCAGAAATCAGCAATAAAGAATGGCAAAAACCTGTTGCAGATATGTAACCCAACCGCAGTCCTGCTAGCAGACCATATTCTTGTTTCTTCTTCCCTCTCTGGAAAGGAGAAAATAAATTGATGTTCTCTACTGATTCCTGGTGTGCATAGCCTAGCTGTGAAATTTGCTCAGCAAATACAGTTGCAGATTCTGGCTTTTCTAAAACACAGCGTCAATATTTAGATAGAATAGGGCATAGAGATCACTTGACCAATAGTCACTGAATTCTCTTAACAGCCGTTCATTAGAAGCGCTGTGCTTCTAATGAAAGCAAGACCCCACAGCTTAGAACACTAAAGAGGAAAGAGAAGTGCTTGTGGCTGATTTCCTCCCACCACACCCCATGCTCAGTTTCATTATCTGACACAAATACGTTACATGCCAGATGAATTTCCCAAATCTATCAGTGAAAAAAATGTCCAGGAATCCAAAGATACTTTTTATATTGCTTGATGCACTGGGGATTACATTTAAATATTAGGCAAGGGGCTTCCCTGGTGGCGCAGTGGTTGAGAGTCCGCCTGCCCATGCGGGGGACGCGGGTTCGTGCCCCGGTCCGGGAGGATCCCACGTTCCGCGGAGCTGCTGGGCCCGTGAGCCATGGCCGCTGAGCCTGCGCGTCCGGAGCCTGTGCTCCGCGGCGGGAGAGGCCACAGCAGTGAGAGGCCCACGTACCGCAAAAAAAATAAATAAATAAAAATTAGGCAAAGCCTATTTACATGTGACATTATTCTAAAGCACCAAAAATGACAGTACCCCGAGGCCCCTCACAGCACCAGGAAAGGATAATTCAGTCCTATTGCCACCAGAGGCTATTCAGGAACACGAGATGCCATATCAAGATGATTCATTGTTGGAAAGAGAAAGCAGGAAATAAACTGTGATAGCAGAATTTCAGAAAAAGATTTTTCCTGACCACCCAGGATGCAATTGAGGATGCTAAAAATAACAGTTCAGGGTTGTGTCCTATAATCACTAGAGATTCTACCAATGTTCAGTGGTTCTTAATAGTGTACTAAACCTGTGACTGACTCTACCTTTGTGAGGCCCATTACAGTGAATCGTCTAGATGCCTGTCATTCCCCTTGACCTTGAGTTTCTTGAGGACCTAACACATAGCAGATGCAGGGAGAATGAAAGGAACATTTAAGTAACTGCCAGAAGGGTCACGGTAAGGAAGACCCTGGAAATCTCCATGGGAGCACCTCTTCTGAGGATGCAAAGGGCCTTCTGAAAGTCCTCTGAAGAGAGGACTCTAGGAGGGGCCTAGGGAAGCAACAGTGGGGACACATAATCATGTCAAAGGTGACCAGCCCCTCTGGAAAAGGAGCTCAGCGTTCTGCTCAGGATGGGGCAATAAATTACAGAAAAATATATTTACATTAAACTAACATTTATCACTAACTCCAACATTGTGTTAGTACGTTCAGCCTGGGTGGCTTAAATATTTATTTGTCACAGTCCTGGAGGCTGGGAAATCCAAGATCAAAGAGCCAGCACGTTGGGCGTCTGGTGAGGGCACACTTCCTGGTTCATACACAGCCATTTCTCACTGTGTCCTCACATGACAGAAATCAAGAAAGCCCTCCGGGGTCTCTTTCATTAGGGCACTAATGCCATTCATGAGGATTTCACCCTCATGACCTAATCACCTCCTGAAGGCCTCACCCCCTAAAATCCATCACATTGGGGGTTAGGATTTCAACATATAAATTTGGGGGAGACACGTTCAGTCCACAGCAACCATCCTTTTCAGGACTTGCCCATTGATAACCAATTCCCCCGGGCCTTCTAGACCTCGATATTTCTTTTCCCTCCTCTTAGGCAGAGCAGTGAGTGAATCCCTGCAGGGTGGCATGGAATCCCAGATCTGCCATTTGCTAACTGTGAGAATGTGGAGAAGTTTCTACATCTGCTTGAATGTCATTTCCTCACCTGACAATTGGGATAATAAAAACTACCTGGGGATTTTGTAAAGGTTAAGTGTCCATTGCAGTCACTATCATATTGTGGCATTCAGGCACTCAATCAAAAAGAAAAAAAAAAAACTATTGACTATGTGCTGTATTCTAGCAACTTCCTACTGCTACAGGGCTGACAGCTGTCAGATTCTGTTACACACTTGGGATGAGTGGGAAGAAGGGTGGCCCAGAAGTGTTAAAAAATAAGGATCATTGTGGTAGAGTATATATCATCTAAATACCCATACAGAGCCACTCAGTGAGTATTCGTTTTTTCCTTTCTCATTGTCAGCTATGACTTTTTAGGGTCACAGAGTGGTGATTCATCAAAGACTCATGGGCACACAACAGCCCCATCTCAGCCTGCAATAATTCAGATCAAAATCTGGCCAGTCTCATAGAAATATTCATGAGAAGCTTCTCTAATCTATATGCTCATCACTTATTTAAATAATCTCAATGGTCTGTTAGAAGCAGTGGGGAAGTACAGCAAGGATCGGATGAGATCATGGGAGAATCCTTCTGTCAGAAGCAGGAAGACCAGCGTGGTACAGTGGGAAATGCATGGACCCTGGAAACCAGAGACAGAGGTTCCTAATCCAGCCCAGTTGTTACTGGTGTTGTGACTATAGGCAAGTTCCTTAATTTTGCCTCAGCGTCTATCTCTGTAAAATGGGGCCATTAATGTATACTTTGCAAGGCTGCAGGGAGAATTGAATGAAATGAGGCTCATCGAGCCCCTGACCCATAAACATTTGTTTTTCTTCCTCTTGAATTCCTGTTATAATGGTATATCAGGTTTATGCCATATCATCAAAATTTAGCATATTCCATTCATTATAATATAGGCTGATAATATGTATTCTTACTTACAGACAGTGTAGACCATTATACAGTAAGTAATTTGTCCAAAAGAATTAATGAGATCTACAATGGTCTCAACTGCCCTTCTATGACATAAGCTTCTGAAGGGCATGGTAAATGTCTTACTTATCTTCAGATCCCCCAGAGTGTCAGACCCAGTGCTGGTCACGTAGCAGTGTTCACTAAGTATTTGTGGAAACTGGTCAGTTTGTCTCAAAACATTAAGATGTTCCATTTTACTAACTCTACATGGCATCCCCCAAATAAATCAATATTTATAAGACACACATTCTTCAGTGGTTCCCACCGTGAGTTTTTCAGCTCTTGGGTTTCTGAAGGGATCTATGGAAGCAAGAAATTTGGGAATCATGATGTCATTTGTTCGTTCCTTTTATGCGTTCTTTTCTCCCCCATTGGGCAAGTCAGTGAGTAGAATCACCAGATGGTATCATGGGATCCCAGATCTGCCATTTTCTTTCTGTAGAACTGAGTGCATGCATCATCATCTCCTCCAACCTAGATTACTATCCTGCTCTTAACCAAACTTATTGAATTAAAACAAAATGGCTGGATCTATTATTCAGTGATAATTGCAGTTTCTGCTTCTGGTTGTACTCTGCCTGGCAGAACAATTTTTAAGCGTAGGTTAAAAAGGCAATGACTACAGCTCTTTGAAGTGTTCCCTCCAACCCACCTCACAAAGGAATATTTCCTTATTCTCTCCAGCTAGCCTGGGATTCGAAATTCCCCTGCACAAAAGAGAGTCTCATCCTCTGAGGTTAAGGCATTTTCCATCTACCATCCTCTCAGTCAATGTCAACAGTCAGTCTCTTGGCTTTGAGTTTCCACAACCAAGCCATAGAGATCTTCCTTCAGGTCTTTGAAGGTACCAGGCACTTTGTGGTCTACCAGACTTTGAACTTCTTTCTCTCTACCTGGAAAACTATGTCCTGCCCATCCTAACTCCTGTCATCCCTCCCTTTTCACTTGCTAAATGACTCCTACTTCTTATCTTACAGGTCCCCTCAGCTCCAGAAATCCCTCCCTTCCTTCCTATGTGTTCTTATAGCGTGTTTCTTTCCCCATCGTAGTCAATTAACATGCAATGAAACAAGGGCTATTTATGACCATGCATGCTCCAATACACTACAAGGCTCATGTGACCAGGGACATATCTGTCTTATTAATCACTGTTTCTCCAGTGCCTGCCCCAATCCCACTTACCATCTATAGTACTCACCCCCATTCATGTTCCATTTTGAAAGGCAAACTGCAAATATTAAATGAAAACTTATTTTGTTTTTTGTATGTATTAATCACTGACATAAGTAAATGTATACCAACCTCTAATAAGTACAAATTAGGTTCCTTTGGTTATAAGTAATAGAAATTATGACTCTGGCCATGTATTGGCAGAATATCTGGTGGCTCAGATACTAGAGAACCAAGTCTAGAAATTTGGGTCTGGTGGGGATGGTGGGTCAGAGAGTTTAGATCACTATTTACAGTATTATCACAGTGCTACCTCTGTGAACAATGTCTTTTTTTCATTCTGATCAAAATTTAAATCCCAGGGTGGCTTGGGCCACTATCCCATCCCTTGGCTAGGGGAAAACTGGACAACATTAGTAACAGTCTCACCAAACTATATTAGATGGAGGAGAAATAATTTCCCACAAGGCACGTGAAGTACTATTACTAAAATATGTGCTGAATTCGAGAGTCAAAAGTATTCTTACTTCAATAAAATATGCAGTGTTACCACATCCAATCAATTAAGTTATAATCAGAAGCAAATAAATTTAACATTTTTGTTAGCCTGGATAAGATTATGATGAATAATTTTCTCAAAACAAAAATCTATTTTAACACACTTTAAATTTAGCTTTGAGAAGGAGAAACTCAATAAGATGGAAGCAGAAAACAGCTCTATTCTTCTTCCTCACTGTCTGTTTGAGCTCTTTCTGCCCGCATTCTCTTGGATGAACTCTTGGCTAGATCCCATGTCTTTGTCAGGCACCCTTTGATAAGAAAAAGTTCTCCAGCCACTTTTAGAACCAAGGACAGCCTCCATTCAGTAACTAAAACCCTCTCTTCAGTTTAACAAATAAAACTACAAACTTCATTAAAAGTTCCCGCCTCTGCAGATGAGCTTCGTTTCTGCCTGGGAGTCTGCAGGGGGAAGGGGTGGCAGGGTTGACTACTTACTGGTTTCTCTGCCTTTCCCTTCTTCTCCCCTAGGTGGGCAGCCTAGATTGCTGAATCCTTCAGGATTGTAGCTTGAAGGTGGGATTCAGGGGCCAGATGCTGGGGGGCCGTGGTGCTGAAGGGGCATGGGGAGGGCGTGGGGGGGCGTGGGGGGGGAGGCTGGAAAGAGCTTACTTGGCGGCTACTGTCAAGGTCTACTAACGTGTTCCGTGGGCAATTCCTTTGTTGACCCTCTCATGGGGCACCTAGTAGAAACATCCGTTTGCAGCTCTCTTGACTGAAAATGTGAAGTCTCTCCTCCAGCTGTCTTCTTACGACATTCCGATCAGCTTCTGCGTCCAAAAGTGCACCTGGCAGGATGCCATTTCTCTGTGACCTATACTTAGTCTACAGTGTACCCCTGCCTTGCCACCAGCAGCTCAGTCTTCTCCCAGGAGTGCCACGTTGGTGAAGGGGAAAATGCCAAAGCATGTCAACGACCACATCAAGGAAATTCTCTCGACATCTTCAACCTCAATCCTTTTCTATGCTTAAGGTCACAAGATAGGCTTATAGGAACCTCATCTGCAAGTCCAGCGTGAAGTGGTCTAGCACCCCACTTAGGAGCATGAGGGTACTTATCTCATTTTGCTCTGAGTCTTTGAAAGAGTCCCATTTCAAAACGTTGATGTGTAAAACCTAATATATTTTCCGAAAGTTGATCGTGCACCAGGCACTGCTAATCACTGGAAATCCAAACATGAATTAAGCTTCCTGCCCTCTAGAAGGCCATAAGAAACTTTTTAAGATAGGAAAAAGTATATTTTTAAAATTTATAGTAATCAAACATTCCTAGTAAGTATGATCTTGAAAAACAATTGGTCCTTTTCGATCCTTAGCTTCCTTACCTTTAAAAATAAGAGGCTGGTTCCTCAAAAGTTTAAACATAGAATCGCCGTATGATCCAGCAATTCTAATCCTAAGTATATACCTAAAAGAATGGAAAGCAGGGACTCAGATATCTGTGCACCAACATTCGTAACAGCATTTACAAGAGCCAAAAAATGGATCTTTTTTCTCTTGTAAATAATGTGTCCCTCA
The DNA here is from genome assembly GCF_963455315.2 of Globicephala melas. NCBI lineage: Eukaryota > Metazoa > Chordata > Mammalia > Artiodactyla > Delphinidae > Globicephala > Globicephala melas. The sequence continues at coordinate 16,428,431 of NC_083326.1, forward strand.
ACAGATAAACAAAATGTGGTGGATATGCACCATGGAATATTATTTATCCATAAAAAGGAATGAAGTTCTGATGCATGCTACAAGATGGATAAACCTTGAAAACATGCTAAGTAAAATAAGTTAGGCACAGAAGGATTAAATTTCCTATGATTACACTTAATATGGTGTACCTGGAATAGTCAAGATCGTAGAGACAGAAAGTAGAATGGTAGTTACCAGGGACTGAGAGGGCCTGGAAATGGAGAGTTATTGCTTAATGGATAAAGAGTTAATATATGGTATGATGAAAAGGTTCTAGAACTAGTTACTGGTGATGGCTGCAAAACATTGTAAATATACCTAATGTCACAGAATTTACACTTAAAATGGTTGAAATGGTAAATTTTATGTATATTTTATCACAATAAAAAAAATGAGCTGGGCCTGAGAAACCCTCACAGCTCCATTGGGTTCTAACTCTCTAATTTCTCTGAGTATGGTAATTGCTGCTATGATGAAATTATTTTTGCTTGATTAACTATAAATATTAATGTGCAAATTCTAATAGGAAAAAAAGGAAACTGTATCCACCCACCAAGTTGACCTCAGCCTTAAAGGGAAGAGTGTGAAAAGAGTCAGCTGACTGAGGCAAAATGATTCTTATTCTCAGAAACCACAGCTGGCAGGGAGCTCTTAATTTATTCATTTATTGACTGTGAAAACTATGGCTAAACATCTGAGGTGCAACTTCTCATCCAGGAAGTCCAATTATATGCTGTGAAGCAATGAATAAAGTGAAGCAATGCCTTTTGTTGGGGGGGGCGGGGACGGGGGAGACGGCAGGGAATGATAGTGAGGGAACCGAGTTTTAAATGGCTTCTGGGAAGTCAGCAGATCTTGGAGAATGAGACTCACAGACTGAAACACTAAGGATGCCACCAAACTGCCACCTCGGATCTAGGGAATGAAGTGGTTGTTTTATTTTGAAGGAAATTTTAGGAGACAGTAGAAATGAGGGCCCGGGAACCATAGCACCTGAGGTTTTTACCACCCAGATAATGTAGGCGACTAGCTCCTTGGAAGATTTATTTGACACTGAATATTTCACAAGTCTCATTTCAAAACCTAAGTGTGTTAAGGTCACGATTTTGGGAAATGTCACACCTCCCCTCCTCCGCTGAAAACAAGTTTAGAAGAGGCGGTTATTGGAAGTAAAATGGGCCACAGAGGGAGAGGAAAGTGGAAAATGCAAACTACTGACAACATTCCATACAGAGTAAGCCCTGCCCAAACGGAAAATCGTTTGCCAAATTTATAGTAAACACACCACATCAGAAATCTCTGCTTCTTGCGGATGCTTATGCCCTAAATCACCTCTGCTAAATTGTTTTTATTCCAGCTCCCTATTGAAAGGTTAAATTCTAAGAAGAGGTTTTCTCCTAAATGAGTCATGTTAATTGGCCTGGTCTGAAAGTAAGGGGGACGCCTGCATTGATTAACAGCCTTATCTGTGGAGAGCAGCCTTTCAGGACAGCAGGCAGATTTGTCGTCTGTCTGTTTGCAGTGTCAGCTGGGTACACCTTTAATCGAGGTGTAAATTTATTTCCAATTCATCATTACACTCAGGACATAGCCCTTTGAGTCTCAGCTTTATGTATGGACCTCTAATCAAACACCCAATGGGTGGAACCCAGCTTTTGTCAAATGTCCCCACAAGGCTTTGAAAACCAAGTTCAAGTTCACTCAACAGGAAATGTTGAATCAGTGCTCCACCTACTTCTATAGGTTAAAGCTTCTACTTAGATTTTGAGTATTCCTTCTTCTTGCTAGCTCATTGATGCATTTGAAAATATTTTTTTAATCGTTTCAGAGGCAGAGTCATTATGGAACCAAGTCCAGTACACCGCCAGAAATGGGAAAGTTCCTTTAATTTTTACAGGTTTCCAAAGAAGTGGAATTAATTTGACAATGTTCACCCATGTATCTCATAAAATAATTTGTAAGACTTTGCCTTAGTAACTTCAGGCTGCTATAGCAGAATACCATAGGCTTGGTAGCTTAAACAACAGAAATTTATTTCTCACGATTCAGAAGGCTGGGAAGTCCAAGATCAAGGCAACAGCAGATTCTGTGTCTGGTGAGGGCCTGCTTCCTGGTTTGCAGATGGCCACTTCTTGCTGTGTCCTCCCTCACATGGCAGAAAGCAGAGAAAGATAACCTCTCCTATGTCTCTTCAATAAGAACACTAATCCCATTCATGAGGGCTCCATCCTCATGACCTAATAATCTCCCAAAGGCCCCACCTCCTAATACCATCACATTGGGGACTAGGGCTTCAATGGATGGACTTTGGGGGACATAAACATTTAGTCCATAGCAACCTTATTGTTTTCTCGTGACCTTTATATGGTTTGATCTCAAGCAGCTGCATGTGTAGCTCTAAATCAAGAAGATGCAAAAGGTGAAAGAGAGTTCAATTGTGCTTTCTTGTCATCTTGAGTAAACTTTTAATAAGACATCCCCCCTATTCCTCAGCCTCGCCCCCCATCCATCCCCACACAGAGGAACTATTAAGATATTTTCAGACATCCTAATGTAGATGGAATGACTTTGAATTTCATTGCTTTGTGAGAGATGAATCTATCTACGAAAATATAAAAAATACTAATCTAAACACCTTTTTTTCCCCTGCTTCCCAGCCCCACTAGTCTAAACATCTTTAGACAGCTTTTCAAGAAGCCTGGCTGACTAAATCATCCTCATAAAGCCCCTTTAGGTTATGGAATCATGGAGGTTTAGAGTTGGAGGTTGTTGCTTCAACATCTCATTCAATAGCTAAGGAAGTTGAGGTCCCAATACCTCAGCTGGGACTAAATCTACACCTTGTACATTGCCTTGCTCATAGGAAGCAACTTGGTTTGATTCAAGTGATCTGAACCCCAGTCCCAATCTCTTTCCTCCACACCCCACTGCGAATATTCATACAACCCAGGACTTGTCTCTGAAGCTATAAGGGCTTTGGAATACAAACATCCCCCAGAGAAACTTCTTGCCATAACCTAATAAGACACATAGAAATATTGTTAATTTATGCTTTAGAGTGAATTTCAGCTTCTGTGTTAGCTCACGTCTCTGATTTGGCCACTCATCATTTTTATGTGCTATTTGCTTACTTTGTAGCCCGTTGAGAGCCTGTTGTATAATGTGCACCGGGCATTTATGACCAATTCATAGGCATTACTATTTTAATTCATTGAAGAGGTTAATAGTTTTGTATATTTGATTTTATGGCACATATTTTGCATATCCATTATTTATTTGATAGTGCATTCTGGATCAGAGATGGAACCCCTAATTATAACGTGGTTCCCGAGGGAAAAGATAACTTGCTTTATGATAATTACTTTACGACAACAATTTCTAGAAATGAATTATGGTCTACATATAATTTGTAACATCAAGTTTATGAGTAATGGGATTAGAACCAGTGGCCTGTGTGCTATAATTTGAGAGGCAGTGTCAATAGCAGCAGGATCTTGACAATTTTCCATGGGATAACCAAGATTTTGTGATAATTTGGTGGAGGAGAGGGGATTGGTTGGAAATAAAGCATTTAAAGAAAGAGTGCATATTATTAACTAGTGTGATATAAAATTGTCTCATCCCACTAATAAAGAGCACTGAATTTGTTATTTTATAGCAGGCTATCTGTCTCCTAGGGAATACAATTATTGGTAATATTTTTAATGGGAGAAAGTAGAATGGTGTGGTTGCAGGAGCTAGAGGGAGGGGGAAGGAGGGTGTTATGGTTTAATAAGAAGAGTTTCAGTTTTGCAAGATGAAAAGAGTTCTGGACATGGATGGTGGTGACGGTTGCACAACAATGTGAATGTACTTACTGCCACTGAGCTGTATATTTAAAAATTGTTAAAATGGTAATTTTTATATTAAGTGTATTTCACTACAATTATTATTATTATTTTATTTTATTTATTTTTTATTTTTCTTTTTTGTGGTACGTGGGCCTCTCACTGTTGTGGCCTCTCCCATTGTGGAGCACAGGCTCCAGACACGCAGGCCCAGCAGCCATGGCTCATGGGCCCAGCCGCTCCACGGCATGTGGGATCTTCCCGGGCCGGACCACGACCCCGTGTCCCCTGCACCGGCAGGCAGACTCTCAACCACTGCGCCTCCAGGGAAGCCCGTCACTACAATTATTTTTAAAGGGGGGAAAAAAAGATGATGTGACCTTAGTCCAAGGCTCTGAATCCTAACATCTCCAGTCTTCTCAGGACTTTAACTCCATTCATCATCCTGTCTCTTTCTCTCTGGGACTTTCAAGGGCTTTTTTTTTTTTTTCCTTCTCTCTCTCTGTCTCTCTGTCTCTCACCACTTTCCAACCAGTATTATTCAATATTATTCAAATAAGTGTATTATTTGTGCACTTTGTAGAAGCTGTTTTTTCATTCCCCAACCACTATCTTCAGACTTGCATCCTCTCCACTCAGTCAACAATCATCCCTTCTCCTAAAATGCAATGCATGCTTTTTAGTTCTTACCTGGCTGGACCACTGAGCAGCCATTTATCCTACCAATCTCCTCCTCTTCCTTTAAATTGTTTCCATCCCTCTTGTGTCACACCAGACTCATCTGCTACCTCAAGGTCTCACTCCCCTCCCGCCTCTTCAAGCTCCTTTGTAGCCATTCTTCCTGTATGCATAAGAGTCGGACCCCCGAACCCCAGTTCCATCCTGGGTACTTTTTTATTCTCACTTTGTACACTTTCTGAGTGATTGCATCCATGCTGGCCTTTCTCATCATATGCTGATGATGCCTAAGTCCACGTCTGCAGTAGAGATTTCACTCCAGAACTTTACACCCATAATTCCTGGCCGTCTGGACCTCTCCACTTGGATGTCCCATATACATTTCAAACTCAATGTTTTTAAATTTGAACTCATTTTGGCCCCTCTCCACCACACACATACAAATTCCTCCTCCAATATGCCATTGGTTGAAATGGCAGAATTACCATTAAATAACCCAACCAGAAAGTTCACATCATCTTTCACTTCTCTCGCTCTCTCATGTCCATTTCTCAACAGTTATAATCAGGTCCATTTCACCTATCCAGGGAAATTAGAAAATCCCCAGGTAGACTGGTGCCCCTGAGAAGAAACTTTATAATGCTCTGCCCATCTGGGAGGTCATTGATAAGTTTAATAGTGTGCCAGAAAGACATCTTTTAATGGTGGTCTGATCTGTGTATTTGGAGAAAGGATTTGAATCTTCAAATGAATTGACAATCATTGGTAATAGGTATTTCACAAGGATGTAGTAATCCCCGTGCCGAGGATGCTCTCTACAGTCTGCTTTTGAAGCATTTGAATTGTATTTGTTGTAAAAAGTGTGTATTCAGTATCGGCAAGCATGATAAGTTACTTTTAGAAGCACTGGGAACAATAATCTCTTGCTAGATTATAAGGCATCAGTTCTAAAGCCCCAAGATCCTGACATGTAGGAAGGAGGCAGTCAGCTGACGTTTGCCAGGAAGGGCTGGTTGAGGAGTCCTTGGCTCCCCCTCTGAAGCCTGCTGGAGATTTTCAGAGCTCCTTCGAAGTTCAAACACTTGGCTCACTCACTTCCTGTGGGAAGTTGCATCATCCTACCTGTTAAGACCCTCCTTGCTACACTGCTTGGAGCGAAGAAGGCATCTAGGGGGTGATGGCAATAGAACTCATGAAAGTGAAACAACACTGTCGACTACTGAGTAATCTGTGCTGTGACTGAAACCTCTTAAAGGGTGTTGGAGATTGAATTGTTTCCCCCCAAAAGATGTGTTTCTAGGATCCATGCCTGTGAACGTAACCTGATTTGGAAATAGGTCTTCAAAGATGTCATCAAATTAAGATGAGGCCATTGCATTAGGTCCTAATCCAAGGACTGGTGTCCTGATAAGAAGAGAGAAATTTGGACACAGAGAGTCACAGGGAAGAAGGCCATGGGAAGACGGACGCAGAGATTGGAGTGATGTGTCTACAGGGAACGCCAGGGATTGCTGTCAGCCATCAGAAGCTAGAAGGGAAACAGGAAACAGATTCTTCCCTAAAACCTCAGAGGGAGTCTTGATTTCAGACTTCTAACCTCCAGAGCTGTGAGAGAATAAAGTTCTGTTGTTTTAAACCCCCAGTTTGTGGTACTTTGTAGCAGCAGGCTTAGGAAATGAAAACGCTGGGGAATCCCTGGATGGGACAGACACAGGCGCCAAAAGGGAGGCCTCCAAGACCTCCACCACAGGTGTAAATGGCAGCAGAACCAATACACAGTATGTTAAATAGCTCTCAGGTCCACCCACTTCTGTGAACTAGGCCATCATGCCCCCTTGGCTGGATTCCAGAATGGCCTCCTGACCAGTCTCCCTGCTCTATTCTTACACCAGTGCATCAGGGAAACCCTGACAGAATTGCTGCATTTATTGAGAACTGTGTCCTTGACAATGTCTGAAGAGTTCACATAGTGTGTGCAAGTGCAGGCAGAATCCTAATGAGGATCTTAATCCTCTATCATGTTAATCTTGATCACAGTCCTTTGTGATGTGTTGTACTATAAACCTCATTTGGGAGCGTGGGGACACTCCAGTCCAGGGAAGCTGAGTAATTAGCCTGAGGTCACACAGCTAGAAATTGAACTCAGGTCTAGCTGCCTCTTTATACTCTATACTGTATTGCCTGGGGGGAAACCACGGTTCAAGGCTCAAAGGAGCAAGCAGAGCCCCTAAAAAAGACAGAGCACCCACCTGGAACAGTCCTTTGAAACCGGGAAGAAGAGGCATCATCTTTTTCAGTGGAGACACTGAAATCTGAGATTTGCTTTAGGTTCCCGATGCAAGTCAGAACTTGGACCAGAAACACCAATTTCTACACTTTCTCTTCCCCCGCCAACCCCCTGGCCTCCCCCCAGCCTCTCTTCACCCACCACCCCACTTCCATCCCCAGCCCCGCCCCGCCGCTTGCTGGCTCGATAACCCGCGTGTTATCAGTAACTTTCCCAAGAGTGCAGGGAGAGTTAATGTTTATAAAGTGCTCTGAAAGCCCCTGATAAAAGACGTTAAACGGTATTAACAGAACACATTCTACAGGCCCTGCGTTTCGCTCGGCTTGATTGATACGTGTCCCTCTTGCAGAAGGTGGACTCTGCTTCCGATGAACTGAGCTCATTAATTAGGATCCTGCCTGCAGTTTATTGTGAAGGATGCTTGGTTATTAACGTAATTAGGATCCTCAGCCACCACTATCTCACTGTACACATGTCAGGGGAGGGGGACTGTCTCCTTGAACCCATTGTGCTCATAGTTGCTAAATTCAAGCCCATTATCTTGTACCAACAGGCAGCTGAGACTCTAATATTATAAAAAAAGGAGATCGCTGATTTCAACCGTGCTTTCCTTAGACGATTGGCATGTAAGCACAACAGTGATAAATGCATCACTTAATAGTGCTTCCCCATTTCCAGACATGAGCTCAATTCTGGACCTGTAACATCTCTCTACAGCATTTCCACTCAACATCTCATAGACATTTTAAAGCAAAATCAAGTTTCTTTACCCATTTGCGATCAAGGGACTCTTTGCATTAGCCAGAAAACTGCAGTACTTTTAAGGCAATTCCTTACAAAACTGGTCGCATGTTAGAAACCTCTAGGGAACTTTTAAAAACTCCAGGTACCCAGGCCCCAGCCTCAGAAATTCTGAATCATTTGGTCTGGGGACCACACATAAGTACATCAGTATTTGTGTGTGTGTGTGTGTGTGTGTGTGTTGTTTCTTTCTTTCTTTCAATCAATAGACTTTATTTTATTTATTTATTTATTTTGCGATACGCAGGCCTCTCACTGTTGTGACCTCTCCCGTTGCAGAGCACAGGCTCCGGACGCGCAGGCTCAGCGGCCACCATGGCTCACGGGCCCAGCCGCTCCACGGCATGTGGGATCTTCCCGGACCGGGGCACGAACCCGTGTCCCCTGCATCGGCAGGCGGACTCTCAACCACTGCGCCACCAGGGAAGCCCTAGACTTTATTTTTTTAAGAGTAATTTTAGGTTTACAGAAAAACTGAGCAGAGTCCAGAGTCCCCATATACCCATACCCATAAACCATATAGAATGTTTTTCAATGCCTGGAGTGATGCAGATGTGCGGGCAGGGCTAAGGATTCAGTTGTAGTGCTATCATTGCCTACGCAGCTGGAATTCAACAGCCTTTTAAAAACTAATTTCTGATTAAACCACAACCCAAACACTTCTGGGTTTTCTCAATACCTTTCCTTAATGTAACAGCCCAAGCTTGAGAATGTGCTTGGCATTCACGCAGATGAAAATGACTCCACTCACCACTGTGGTTTATGCTTTCAGATTTCATAACAAATGGCCTTATCAGTTATTACAGGTCTTGGAGGACTCTCTTCCTTGTTAGATTAAAAGAAATATAAAGAGATAATACAATAGAGATAACACAGTGGACAATCTAGAACTCTTTGAAAATGGTTGATGATTTGAAGAACTGAAGGAAAATTAACATATTACTTCTAAAAAGAAGTTATTTAAATATTTTAACATTAGTAGTCTTACTGGAAAGATAATTAAGTAGAGTGAAGGCAACAATCCATTTGATAGAGAATAAAAAATATGAAAAAATGTTTTACACTATCCAAAAGGCAGCTATGCACTTAATCAAGTCTTTTGGGTCCATATTCATTCATTCATCCATTCATTAAAGAAAAATTTATTGAGCACCTACTAAGTTCCAGGTTCTAGGTGCTGTGGATAAATAATGAACCAAACAGGAATAGAATTGCTGATGGCATATTAGAATATATACTCTTCCACTTGCAAAAGTATTGTTGAAAATGTCTAATTATCCAGCTGTTGGATACTTTTGGAAATGTGAAATATGTAAATTCTAAACATTATTAATATTGACATCACTATGGCCTTTAATCACACTAACATCAAGATACAAAGGAAACTCTAAATTATGAAATACGCTTGTTGAATTTTGACTTTAGAAAAAGCTACTATGCTTTGATATTGGTATGTTGTAATAATTGGATTGCTGAAGTATAAATCACAAATCATATAAAGTATAGAAAAGAAATAAATTCAAGTTCCTTCCATAAGGTTAACAGCTCATGCATGTGTTGGGTCTATTTAAGCTGATAGACATGTTTTTGAATCTTGTTAGGAGGAAATAGTATCTTTATTTATTGAAGGGGACTAGTATCTACCAGTTAGCTTATGCTGCATAACAAACTTCCCTGAAGTGAAGTAGCTTGAAACAACCACCATTTTATTTAGCTCACAATTCTGTGAGCCAGCTGGAAGTTTCTTCTTGGTTGGCTCAGCTGATCTTTGTTGGACATTCACATGTGCTGGGGTCAGCTGGGGAGAGGACCTCACTCACAAGACTGGTGGTTGGCAATCTGGTTTGTCTAGGGCCCTGCAGCTGGGATGGTGCATCTCTTCTCCATGTGGCTTCTCGTCCTCCAATAGGCTAGCATGGACATCTTCACATGAAGGTCTCAGGGTTCCACAAAACATAGGGAAAAAGTGCCAGTGTTAAACAACTTTTCGAGTCTGTGATTGTGTCCCATTGATCAAAACAACTCACATGTCCAAGCCCAGAGTCAGTGCGAGAGGGAATGACTCAAGGGAAGAGAAGGAAATTATTTGTGCAAACAACTACCCCAATATCCCATTACTGGGGTACAGGTTTTTAGGTGAGAATCCCCCAGAAATTGCTCTTTTATAAGAGAAGTTCCTCGTTGGTCCTGAGCTCCACATACACTCAGATCTGACTGTTCCCAGTGAATGCAGTCCAGGGAAGATGGCATCTTGCTGCATCACTACCCATCATGCAGTTCTGGGACCTGGAGATGCACACTTCTTTCATCCTCTAGGCTGTCCTACGTACATTCTACCTCTGGGGGTTATGCTTTCCTATCTTAAAGTGGCCTCATAAATTTCATATATAACCCTAATCTCCATGGGGACCAAAGCCCTGCATCTTTAAGAGAAGAGAAAGATGTTTGTGATACTGTTGTGAATCTCTCTCTCCCAGGACTCAAACCCACACTATCTTCCTCTTCCTTAAGCCAAAAGTATGAGTGAATCATTGTTAGAACCAGTTGTAGGGGATTGCAGGCCTGGGACTCATGGGGCCAGGTCAAAAAAGAGGTTCAGGAAAAAGAGAACAATATACCTCCCGGGCCAACTCAGATTAGAGCTCTTCCCTCAGAGATGAGAGCAAGTGTAACAAGGTGGAAAACCAAAGAATCTCTTTTAGCATCTACATCTCTTAATTTGGAAAAGTCATTTAAAATTTTGTTTCATCTGGGCTTTGCTATTGAGTTTGAATATAATTTTCATGAGTAACTCTCTGTCCTTGGGCAGGAGGAGAATAGCCTACTCATTAGGAGGGCAGACTTCCCTGGAGTCCTGCTTCTACCAATTACTACTTATCACCTGTGTAACCTTGAACAAGTTAGTCCATGTAAGCCTCAGTTTCTCCAGCTGTATTAGATATGAATATAGGTATAGATACAGATATTTTAGAGAAAGAGAGAGAGATTTTGAGGAATTGGCTCACACCACTGTGGGAGCTGGCAAGTCTGAAATCTGTAGGACAGGCTGGCAGGCAGGATTCTGATGAGTCAATGTTGCAGTCTTGAGTCAGAGCTCCCCAGGGCAGCAGGCTGGAAACTCAAGCAAGCTTTCTATGTTGCACTCTTGAGTATAATTTCTTCTTCGAGGGTGACCTCAGTTTCTGCTCTTAAGGCTTTCAACTGATTGGATGAGGCTCACTCAAATTATGGAGAAAAACCCACTTTACTCACAGTCTACTGGTTTAAATGTCTAAAAAAGTAAATGTCTAAAAAAGAGCAATAGCTAGACTAGCGTTTGACCAAACAACCGGACACTATGGCTTAGCCAAGTTGACACATAAAATTAACTATCACATCACCCATCAAAAGGAAGAAAAATAGTACATACACCATAGAATTGTGATGCAAAGAAGCATACAAAGCAGGGAGAACGACTCCTAGCATTAACCTTGGTCGTCACTGTCCTTGCCCATATCCTATGGATACAGTAAAGGCTGGTCATTCATGTAAGTCAGGGCTCTCTAGTTTGAGGAAGGGGTGAGCACAAGGTTTGGTGGATTTATGACAGGTTGTTTTATTCCTTACAGAACCAGAGCAGGGCCTTTGAGGTTAGTTTTCTGTGTTTATCTTTTGCTGTTGTTGTTGTTGTTTTTAATAAATTTATTTATGTATTTATTTATTTTTGGCTACGTTGGGTCTTTGTTGCTGTGTGCGGGCTTTCTCTGGTTGCGGCGAGTGGGGGCTACTCTTCGTTGTGGTGCACGGGCTTCTCATTGCGGTGGCTTCTCTTGTTGCAGAGCACGGGCTCTAGGTGCGCGGGCTTCAGTAGTTGTGGCATGCGGGCTCAGTAGTTGTGGCTTGTGGGCTCTAGAGCACAAGCTCAGTCGTTGTGGCGCACGGGCTTAGTTGCTCCATGGCATGTGGGATCTTCCTGGACCAGGGCTCGAACCCGTGTCCCCTGCACTGGCAGGCGGATTCTTAACCACTGTGCCACCAGGGAAGTCCTGGGGTTAGTTTTAAATTGATGTTTATTTTCAAAAGAAAAGGAATTTAAAAAGAGCTCTGATCCTTTAAGACTGAGCTATTGCTTTAGAGACCCATCACCTAGCAACAAGAAGGTAATACTTCTCTCCTCCAACAGGTAAACCTCTGGCTTATCTAATTGAAATTTCAGGTTTCCTGCCTCACTCCTAAAAAACTATCACTTTAAAGGGATCAAACCGTACAAGCCAAACAAAGTCAGATTTAAATGCACTACTTTTCAAATGGCAGGCTAATGAGATTTTCATTGGGAGAAGAGATTTGAAGCTTTGCAGCTCATAATTTAAGTAGCTTTGTTCCACTGGCATTTGCTGAATTTCACAAAAAGAGTCTGCAGTAAAATTCCTTTTTTGACTCCTGTCTGGCAATCAAAGATAAGTGTTAAAAGAAGAAACAAAGTATAAATTTTAAGAAAATAAAGAATTATCTAGACTTTTCACCAGGTTGAGTTATCTTTTATCCTTCCCTCCCGATCCCCTCCCCGTCCCTCCCATATTCATTGCAAATGCTATCCATTCTGCTCCTAAAATGACAGCTCCTTTCATGCTTTTCCATTCCACTGACACTGCCATTGTCAAGGCTCCTAACCCATCTTCCTGACCAGACTGTCCCAATCTCATCTAATCTTCACATAGCTGGCTGGTTTATTTTGTTTAAGACACAGCCTTTCCTCTTTCTACTTTGCTCAAAAGTTTCAATAGCTACTATTGCTTTTTTCAACAAATTCAAACTCTTTTGCCTGGCATTTAAGAACTTCTGTGATCTGACCTCAAATTCTCTTTCCAAGTTTGTTTCTATTCAGCAATTCTAGCCAAATACAAATGTCTTGTCCTCCCCAGACGTGGCCTATGCCTCTTTGACTCCACACCTGTTTATACTAGAACTTCCTCAAATGCCTCTCCTTGAATCCTAGTGCAGTTGACCCTTGAATAACATGGGTTTCAACTGCATGGGTCCACTTATATCTGGATTTTTTTTCAAGTAAATGCTACAACACTACACAGTTCACAGCTGGTTGAATCCACGGATGTGGAGGAACCTCAGATATGCAAGGCTGACTATAAATTATATGCAGATTCACCCCCATGTTTTTCAAAGGTTGACTGTAAGTCATCTAGGCCTTGGTCAAATGCCACTCCCTCCAAGAAGCTTTCCTTGATTTCCCTTCTCCTAAGTAGTAGGCTCACCTTTTAGTTACAACTCTGTTGTGATATTATAACATTTAGAGAAGTCAACAGGGCACAGTGGTTAAGAGCATAACCTTGGAGGCAGAGAACTGGGTTTGAGCCCCAGCTCTGCTGCTTCCTAGCTGTGTTACCTCGGACAAATCGCTTACCTTCTCTGAGTCACACCACCTATGTTTGTCTTTTTGAAAACTGAGGTAGCCCGTGATTGTGAAAGTTGAATAAGTTAAATCATAGAAAGTGCTTAGCACAAAGCCTGGCACGTGGCTGATAGCAAACATTAACTCCTATTTTATAAAAATCACATTTAACCTTGTTTATAGTCCATATATTCTCCATCTCTTTCCTCCATTGTAAAATTTGGGGGGAGTACAATCGATATCATAATCCCACCCTGTCCCACTTCCCACAGCATCTGCCATGTACTAGAACTCAAAACATTTTTATTCAAAATCTTGGTTCTTGGGGCCTTCCCTAGGCACCCTACCCCACACGCCAGCCACACTATCTTTTCAGTGGGCCTTAATTTCCCCATGACACTAATTATCACCTGAAGTTATAGTATATACCTATTGTTTTTGTGATTTGTTAATTTTATTGTCTATTTTCCCCACAAAAATGCACTTTCAAGAGCCTCTTCTGTGTGTTTTGATTATTGCTGAATCCCAGCACCTAGACTTCTTCACCAGGACTGAAGGATGGATTTGCACGAGTCCATGATACGTTCTGCCCTTTGTGCAAGAACAGATAATTGGCCAGAAGATGAGACATGATCCATGACCACAGGTTATGGCAAAGGGATTGACCTGCCAAACGATGAAGTCCATGTCCTTTGCTACAAGAGCATGATACTTTAACCAGCTGAACTCATGAGTCATCCTTAAAGACATTCCCAAACCTATTGATTCATAATTGACACCAATCCAACCCATCCTTGGTGTTAGAAAAATCAAATGTTTTAAGGTGTAGTCTATGTACTTGAGGGTCTTACAGTCTAGTTGGGGTCCAAGCGACTGTGTCTTCTGAAGCAGAAATAAAGAGAGAATTGTGCAAAATAATTTTCTGTTTCAGAAAGTCTGGAACTTTCTGTCATGTCAGTATTACATTATAAAAGGTAACACATGATAATCCAAGAGTAGTGTGGACACAGTAAGGGGCACAGAAATGAAAAGCTGCCAAAGGAGAGACTGTGCAAAATTTTATCGAGGAGGAGAGAGAAAGGAAAACTAAGACTCAGACGTCCACAGGGCCAAGCAGAGAATGTGAGCTGAGTGACACTAGCACAGGAGAGAAATATTAATTCCACATGTCCACCTGCTGCGTGGGAGTGCGGGGCCCGGGTTACTGGACCTTCAGATTATTCAAGAAAAGGTAGAAATCCAGATATTTGTAAGAAATACCAGATTTTTAAAATATTGACAACTAAGATAAACGGGGTTGCAGGTCAAATAAAACGGTTTCTGAGGACTTCCCTGGCGGTCCGGTGCACAGGACTCGGCGATTCCACTGCAGGGGGCATGGGTTCAATCCCTGGTCGGGGAATTATGATCCCACATGCCACACGATAAGAACAGTTTCTGGCTGACCTGGATGACTGCTGTGCGCTCTGACCCAGTCAGCGAGGCGGGCAGCTTGGGAAATTTCTTTCTTCTCCTGTCCCCCGAGCCTCTGCATTTCAAGTGACTCATTTTACTCTCTGCAGAATATATTTAGCCCTGATTAAATTGATACTAGATGTAGTGCGCTGACTTTGCATAATTCCTTAATTTTGAAGAGGACATTTAAGATACGCATTCCCCGCCCCGCCATGATTTTGCTCTGTCAACAGTAATCGTCCTGAGCCACCACACCCACGGGTCAGAGCCGTGGAAGAGGGGTTGGCTGTGATTAATTAAACTCTGTTTGCTGAGAGCAAATGGCAGCGTCCTCAATCACGCTTAGTGCCTCTTCAGCTGCCTCCAGAGGAAGCTTTTGCCCAGGATTATAAAACTGTTATGGCATTCCTCCCCATTTACTTTTTAAAAAATTAATTAATTTTATTTATTTATTTTTGGCTGTGTTGGGTCTTCATTGCTGAGCGCGGGCTTCCTCTAGTTGTGGCGAGCAGGGGCTACTCTGCGTTGCGGTGCACAGGCTTCTCATTGCGGTGGCTTCTCTTGTTGCAGAGCCTGGGCTCTAGGTGCACAGGCTTCAGTAGCTGTGGCTCGCGGGCTCAGTAGTTGTGGCGTGCAGGCTCTAGAGCACAGGCTCAGTAGTTGTGGTGCACGGGCTTAGTTGCTCCGCAGCACGTGGGATCTTCCCGGACCAGGGCTCGAACCCGTGTCCCAGGCATTGGCAGGCAGATTCTTAACCACTGCGCCACCAGGGTAGCCCCCCATTTACTTCTTATTTTATTTTTTTATTGTGGTAAAATATACACACTATTTACCACTTTAACCATTTTAAGGTGCACCGTTCAGTGGCATTTAGCACATTCGCAGTGTGGTGCAACCGTCACCAGCGTCCACTTCCGGAACCTTCTCATCATCCCAAATGGAAACCAAGTACCCATTAAACAGTAACTCCCATTCCTCCCTCCCCCTACGCCCTGGTAATCTCTATTCAACTTCCTGTCTCTATAACCTTGACTGCTCTGGGCTCCTTATGTGAGTGGAATCAGACAATATCCGTTCTTCTGTGTCTGGCCTATTACACTAAGCAAAAGGGTTTCAGATCCATCTGTGCTGTAGCAAATAGCCCATCTACTTTTTACTTTGTTCCTTTCCTCATGCTTCCTTCACCCCTTTTCATATTTTAGTGGTAAATATTTACAAAAAGGATAATGCTTTAGCATAAAAACCACCAAGGATAAAACATTCAACATTTTAATTCTCTTAAAGAGAAAGGATCCTGATTTATCCAAATCTATGGCTGTCAGACTGCCTGGATTTGAACCCTGGCACTACCATTAACTACTCATGGGGCTCCAGGAATGTTATTTGACCTTCCTGTTCCTTAGAATCCTCATCTGAAAAACCAGGATAGTAATAATTCGTACATACACTAATATCTAATGTTACATATAACATGAGTATACATGAACACAGTAGCACCCATTTATTCAGAAAACTTTTAGTAATTTAATTTTCTTGAAACATAACTAGGACTGGTTATGTATATACATCATATGTATATTCTAAATAATTTTAAAATAATCTAAATAATTTCTTTAAATAAGTCTTTGTTAGTAAATACTATTTACTAACCAGGGACTGACAGGTGAACCAGGGCTACTAGAAGTAGAGGAAGAGCCCAGGCACATCTCCCTCTGAGATAGACGGAAGGTTGGAAGCAGAGGATACAGTACACAACAAGACCACAGTGACAACTCTCAGTAAGAAAGTCAAAAGTAATACTTGGAAGGAATGAAGAAAAGGAGGGGAAAATGAACAGAGGGAGGAAGGGAAAAAAAGGAGGAAGCCAATCCATTGAATGGGGGCAGTAACCATGACATCCTTCATATTAGCCCCTGAGAGCATCAACTGTTTCACTAGCCAAGCACTGTACAAGGAGTCCAGGTGAGACAATAGATACAAGTAAGAACCCTCTCTACAGACCCCTTATACAGGCTGATCACAATCCCTAGGAAAGAGAGGTGTGTAAGCCAGTGAGTTCTACAAGAGTGATGAGCACAAGAAGAGAAGTACGTAAGATACTGGTACCACAGAGGAGGAACTGATGAACCCTCTCTCATACGGTCAGGAAACCTTCCTTGCATCTATAACATCTACACTGAAAAACTGAGTGGGAGTTTCCTAGTCAGACGAGAATGGCTGGGAGGGAGAGACAGTGTGTGGACAATTGCATTCAGGGAACATTGAAAATCCTTTAACACTGCTGGACCTTAAAAACAGACTAGAGAAGTAGGGAGGGAGAAGAATGAGGAGCCCTGTGTGTGATGCTCGGGTACCGAGACCCTGGTCTTAATGCTAAGATGGAGCCAGTGCAGGGCTTATTCAGGAGAGGGGCGTGCGCAGAGAACACACTAGCTTTAGTGAAGAGGATACAAAGCTAGTGACAGAGACAGAGCAGAAGACAGGGACTTTAGCCTTGGCTAGTGGCGATTGGAATCTCCTGAAAAGCATCTAAACTGGGGCATTGGTGGCAAGGATGTAGAAGAAAAATAAACAAACGTGGTGCTTCTTTTATCATTCTTTCTGGTCTTTATAGTCATTCACTTAACAGGTGTTTATTGAGCATTCATTAGTAACCGAAGTATTTCATTAATACTATTTATGAATAGTGACCTGTTTTTAAGCTTAATCATTTTCACAAATTTCATTATCTTGTTTGATCCTCAGGGTAAGTATGTGAGGTAGTAAATATTTTATCATCCCCATCTGACAGATGAAGAAACTGAGGTTCAAAGAAGTGAACTCATTTTTCCCAAGGCTACACAGATAGCAAGCTGCAAAGCCCCAGGGTAGACCCGAATCTTCTCACTCTGGCCCAGGTGTACCCTCCAGCCCCATCCCATGACATCATAGTCCAAAACAATTTTATTATTTGTGCATCCCCAGGAAATGAAAGTCCACTTGGCAACGGGCTATCCTTCAGGGGAATGGAAAACTTCAAAGAAGATGAAAGCTTTAGCAGTCTGTAGAATTCTCTAAGTCATTGATCTAGACACAAATGGCCCAGCAAACGGGAAGGAATGCAGAGCTCTTTCTGGTTTGCTTTTTAAATAAGCAGGGAATCTACTTACACACACACACCTCTGGCACAGTTAATAAAGAAAATTTATGGTGTGCCTGACAAGATGCCGTCACCTCCTCCCTGTGGTAGGGGTAAACATCTGTAAAATCTCTGCGTTAGATGAAAAGACTGATCAGGCCATGAAGATCTGTCTTGATCACTAAGGAAAACCAAAAAGCATTTGGTGACCCATTTAGGCTTAATTTGCTTTCAGTCTCCTCTACCATCTGCAGAGCTGGGAGGTGAGCTGTTGTTCAGCCCATTTGTACACACTGATTGTGTCTGGTGTCTCCATTCACCTGCATCCCAAACATGAGTCCCTTCAAAAAGACAGAGTCACATCTTCCACCTGCTGCTCAGGTCGTCATTTATTTGTGGCTCCCAGACCTACCTGTCAAAAAATATTTTCCATTCGGAGTCAAATCTGGCTGATTGCACCAGTGTATTTATATGAGTGGGTCTGTGTTTTATTGCTGTAAAAAGGGATTAGTCCTGCTGTAATAATATTTTCCATTTAGAGAGCACTTTGGGCTGAGAGCCCCATTCGAAGGCACGTTGTTCTGATGCTGCTTTTCTAAAACCACCCGCTTTATCCCATCAAACTTTGTGAAAATGACAAATAGCCTCCAGGCGCCCCCCCCCACAGTCAGCTGGCAGAGGAAACAGCCTTAAACAAGGTTATTTTGGCGATTTATATCCTGAACCCCCATGGGAAAGACTGCCAAAACTTTGAGTTCAGACCCAAATCAGAGTCAACTGAATTAGTGGCAAAAGCCTGGCTGGAAAAAAAGTAGCCAAGGACTGGAAAGCACCTTAGAAATCACCCAGAAGAGTGATTTCCAAGTTTATTTCTCCAGCAGAACTCCTTTTACCTGACAAAACAGACGCCTGCTGGTTACTGTGGCCATCCTTGGTCCTCCCCTGGTGGCTCCCAAGGGTCCCAGGGAACATTTTTGAAAACCTGTACCGCAGGTCAACTTCTTCATTTTACAGATAAGAAAATGGAGGTCCAGAGAGATGACATGACCTGCTCAAAGGCTGACAGCAAGTGACAGGGACAGCATGCTGTCCTAACGGCCTCCTTAGCCAAGGAGGGACTGAAAAGGAGGAACAGGGACAGCATCTTGGTTCCTCTTTGATGGTTTTGATGTCAGTGGTTTTCTCCTGAATGGGAACCTTCAGTAGAGCTTGAATCTGGGTTCTCTCTGGTTTGTTCCTTCCTGGTGCCCCGTAGTGGGGACCAGCATCTTTCTTTTTTCCCTCCTTGAACGCAGATTGAAACTACTAGAGACCCTTCAAAGGCATACAGGTTCATCCACCCCAGAGCCTTTCCATTTGTGAATCATAAAATAAATAGACCTCCAGGGACAGAGCCCAGGCCTTTGTAGAAGGGTTGGGGGCGCCCTTCACTTCCGGGTCCCCAACTTTGCCCTGCACAGAGCCCCTCTCTGACTGCTCCACCTTCACCCAGGAACTTCTCTTGTTGTGTATGTCAAATAAAAAGGCAAGCAGTGTGAACCTAAAATGTCAGGATCCAAGAAAACTGGAAGACTAACCTGCTTAACCAAGCATTTCTGGAAGGGAAGGGTCCTTGTGACGAATGCTTTTAGACTGTTTGCTCACTCTCCATCCATCACCAGTTTTTGTTTGCCAATCCCAAGCAGATCATTTATACGTGCTCAGAATCCCTGGGTAATGGGCATGCTGTAAAAATAAATGGAATAAATAAATTAGTGCTTGAGCTTCTCAAATAAATCCAGTTGAATTAGACACACCTAAAGTCACTCAGTCTTGAAGAGCAAAGCGGAGACTGTAATGAAATGAGAGACAGGCTTTTTGTTTCAGAAAAAGTAAGAAGAGCAGAAAAACCTCACTCAAAAGGCATGAAAAATTTCAAGAAATAAAGGGAGTCATATTTGTACAGAGAGTTATTATTATTTTTGAGGCTTTGTCTCCCAACTGCCTTTTTCCATAGCTTCAACTCACCTTATATTTCTAGAGCCCTCCACTGAGATTTGAATGCGGGTCTTTTTAAAAGTGACAGTGGGGCTTCCCTGGTGGCGCAGTGGTTGAGAGTCCGTCTGCCGATGCAGGGGACGCGGGTTCGTACCCCGGTCCGGGAAGATCCCACATGCCGCGGAGCGGCTGGGCCTGTGAGCCATGGCCGCTGAGCCTGCGCGTCCGGAGCCTGTGCTCCGCAACGGGAGAGGCCACAGCAGTGAGAAGCCCACGTACCGCAAAAAAAGGAACAGTGACAGTCACTTGACAATCACTGTATGTGCCCAAAGAGAAAATAAGGTTGTTACACCTGAAAAAGTTACCCCTCAGAAAGGAGGAAGTAGCCCCAATTTTCACATCCTTATTGTCTTTCCTAATATATTTTGAATAAAAAGTTTCTACTTGGGTTAGACACATGAGCTAGAAACACACACACGTATATAACCATCCTTTGTTTTGTGGTTTTTTTAAATCTAGGTTGAATATTTGCACTTGGAATGAGAAGACCCTTCTTTCTTTTTAAATTAATTTGTTTATTTGTTACTTATTTATTTATTTTTGGCTGCGTTGGGTCTTCGTTGCTGCACGCGGGCTTTCTCTAGTTGCAGCAAGCGGGGGTTACTCTTCGTTGCAGTGCACGGGCTTCTCATTGCGGTGGCTTCTTTTGTTGCGGAGCATGGGCTCTAGGCGCGTGGGCTTCAGTAGTTGTGGCTCACGGGCTCAGTAGTTGTGGCTCACAGACTCTAGAGCACAGGCTCAGTAGTTGTGGTGCACGGGCTTAGTTGCTCCACAGCATGTGGGATCTTCCCAGACAGGGCTCAAACCTGTGTCCCCTGCATTGGCAGGCGGATTCTTAACCACTGCGCCACCAGGGAAGCCCCTAACCATCCTTTGTTGAGACCCCACAATATACCAGGCACTGTTCTATGTCCAATATTTTCATTAACTGTTTTAATCCTCACAACAACCCTATAAATCATGGACTATTATTATCAGATGAGGAGACTGCTAGTTTTAGATTCTTACGGAGGTCACCTGATAGAACTGTTCTTTTAAGAGGCAAAAGAGAAAAATCACCTAGGATTTCGAATGTATTGTACAATTAAGGTAAATTACATTTAAAGTAAACATTTGACATCTATGCTTATAAAAGTTTATATATTCAAGTTGGCCTAAATTGCATTTTTCTTTTTTAGATCTTTCAACTGGGAAGATAAAGTATGACCTTGTAATTTGCATTATTTTCTACGTCGGCATATGCAGTATTAACTGAGCACGTACTTTGTTTGGAAGACTACCTTGGCAGCTGTGGGGGAAACAAGTGAGATGTATTTGGACCTTACACTCAATCCAGTCACAGTCAAGACTCACACACACACACACACACACACACACACACACCCTCCCTTCCTCCTCCCAGAGCTGGGACAAGGGTGAGAAGAGGGAGGCTCTCAAGAGTGTCTCCTTAAACAGTCTGCCCTGGAGGTCTCACTTGCATCACCCTAATCCAGGTCTTGTCCCCTCCTTCTTAAGCACACACCATGTACTGCAATTCAATACAACAAAATAGAGCGTGTTCATGTATTCAAGCAAATGGACTATGAGGAATGTACAAGATCTATAAGTGGTCAAAGTGAGAGGGTTGGTGCAGACTTCACATTAGTGAATTCTGATTAACAAGCGAAGTTGCCAAGCCAGTCAGCCTTGAGCAGGAACATTTTGAGGAAGAGGAAATGACTTTATTGCAGGAAGACAGCTGAACAGGAACAACTCGTTAGAGTGGGTTTGATGGACAGGATGGAGGAAGCAAACTATTCCCCACAGCAATAGCAAGAATCTAAGTCCAGGAAGTGATGAGATCTGCAAAGAAGAGAGCTCCAACCACACCGCATATCCCAAAAGTGTCAGTGCACCAGAGCCTAGTGTTACTGAGTTACCTCAGCAGACAGGATGACACAGACACTCATTCATTCAGCGAATCCTTACAGACCATCGATCACTCCACTAGGCACTGGATGCAATGGCGAGTGCAAAGCACAGAGAGATCCCAGCCTACCAGGGATAGATCCCAGGCAGGCTCTACAGGGTCTCCTCTGTCAGTGGTACCAGGACCTGAATCATCATCCCTTTGTATCTCACCCGTTGGTCACTTAGGAGCCATCTCCATTATGGGATCAACTGTCATGGTATCATATTACTTGTGTTCAGGTAACCCTTACGTTAGTTAATAATGGCTCCAAAGGCCAAGAGTAGTGATGCTGGCAATTCAGATATGTCAAAGACAAGCCATAAAGTGCTTCCTTTAAATTTGCAATTTCATAAGGAAAGAAAAAAGCATATGCTGAGGTTGCTAAGATTTACAGTAAGAATAAATCTTCTGTCCGTGAAATTGTGAAGAAGGAAAAAGAAATTCATGCTAGTTCTGTTGTCGTACCTCAAACTGCAAAAGTTACGGCCACAGTGCTTGATAAATTCTTAGTTAAGGTGGAAAAGGCATTAACTTTGTACAATAAGATATTTTGAGAGAGAGAGGGAAAGACCACATTCACATAACTTTTATTACAGTATATTGTAATTGTTCTTTTTTATTATTAGTTGCTGCTGTTAACCTCTTACTGTGCCTAATTTATAAACACAACTTTATCATATGTATGTACAGGAAAACACATGGTATATACAGGGTTCAGTATTATTCATGGTTTCAGGCATCCACTGGGGGTCTTGGAATGTATTCCTTGCAGATCATCAGTGACTGCTCTATTACAACTATTGATTTCATTCCACGAAATTTATATTTCTATTAAAATGATGTTCTGTGAAATGGAAAAAGGTTTTCTTTTTAATTTATGTGTTTTGTATATGCTTGTAAATTCTTTTGTTTGCCTAATTCTCTATGCAGTAGTTCTCAGGGTATGGCCCTCTGCCCACTGTGGGCATACTCTCTAATCCCAAAACTTTTTCTTACCTGCCTGAATGAGATCAACTCATTAATAACTGACTACATATGTTTTGCTAAGTTCAGTATTTTTAAACTAAAATTAGTGCCTTTGAGAGCTGAGAGAGTTTATGTCTGCCTCCAATTTAGTATTTTGCTAATTCAGTGTTTTATTAACATTGCAAGGCTCCTACTGCACATGTGCATATGCAAATAGCTGAATTCCTACAGTTTGGGGGAAGGATCCGTATTCATTATCAGCACTGCCTTGAACGGTCATGTTCTTTAATTGCTGCTCTTCTTGCTTCTTAATAGCAAATTATTGTTGGTTTTGCTCATCATTATCAATTTAGTTTGTTGTGGGTTGTTTTTAACCCCACAGTATGTAGTAATGAATATTTATGAATTTTTAGGCTATAATTTTCCCAAACCTCTCTGGTCTCTATCCATTGTGTTCAAGTATGAATCATCCATACCCTTATTACTACAGCAGATGTATACATACTCCCCTCCCACCCCCCATGATTTGCTAATGTGAGAACATTTCATTGGTAACGTGGGCAGTACATGGAATTTTAGCATGCGAACTGCTCACAATATACCATCAAGGTAACTCTAATACAGGTACTGGGTTATTTTTACATTTGCGTGACATTGATTTAAAATAAAAAAACAAACGTGAGCTAATGGTTTAATTTTATTACATAATAATAAGCACTTAATGCATTTTGGAGGCCAGATTTGGATGATGTGGGGTGAGTCCTAATTGTGAATCATTTTCAACGTCAATATTCCCCAAACTGTGTTCTACCAGATGTTCATAGGTATCCTGAAAACAATGAGTTTTTTACTCAGATAAGTTGGGGAAAAGTGATGTGCATTATGTTCCCCTCTGACAGATTTGCAAGGCTCTTGAGCATATTATGATAGTTAATTTTATGTGCCAACTAGGGTAGGTCACAACAGCCAAGTATTTGATCAAACATTGGTCTGGATGCTGCTGCAAAAGTATTTTTTATATGACATTAACATTTAAATCAGTAAACTTTGAGTAAAGCAGACTGTTCTCTGTAACGTGGGTGGGCCCATTCAATCAGTTGATGATCTTAAGAGAAAAAAGACTGACCACCCCTGAGGAAGAGGGAACTCTGCCAGAAGGCAGCCTTTGGACTCAAGTTGCCGCCATCAACTCTTCCCTGGGTCTGCAGCCTGCTCTGAAGATCAGGGACTTGCCATAGCCTCTACAATTCCTTAAAATAAATCTCTCTCTAGATGGTACATACATACTTGCAGATATGTGTATATACTATGTATGATATATCTGTATATATAATCTATATGCACAGATATATGTATGTATACACTCTATGTGTGTGTATATGTATACAGAGAGAGAGAGAGATCTCATGTAGATTCATACACACTTATATGTTTGAACTGCAAGTGTTTCGACTTATACACAGATTTTTTTCAATAAATGTGTACTACAGTACTACATGATCCGGTGATCCAGGGCTGGTTAAACCCACAGATGGGAAAACTGCAGATATGGAGGGCCAACTGTAAAGTTATAGGCAGATTTTTAACCGAGTGGGGAGTCAGTGCCCCTAACCCCTGTGTTGTTCAAGGGTCTATATATAGAGAGAGAATACACACACACTCACACACACACACACACACACACACACTCTACTGGTTCTGTTTCCCTAGAGAACTAATACACATGTTAAAGTCTCTGAAAATTTCTACAGTTAAAAAAAACCCTGCTGGGGCTTCCCTGGGGGCACAGTGGTTGAGAGTCCGCCTGCCGATGCAGGGGACGCGGGTTCGTGCCCCAGTCCGGGAAGATCCCACATGCCGCGGAGCGGCTGGGCCCGTAAGCCACGGCCGCTGGGCCTGCGCGTCCAGAGCCTGTGCTCCGCAACGGGAGAAGCCACAACAGTGAGAGACCCGCGTACCGCAAAACAAAAACAAAAACAAAAAACCAACAAAAAACCAACCCCTGCTTAACCCAGTATTTTCCCAGCTTATTCAAATCATAAAACATTTTTCATATAACACCTACTAATCTCTCAAAATATAACTTGGGAAATGCTTTTCTCAACACTTACTTTAGACAGGTTGTCAGCAATATCGGGCTCTGAATCTGTTTGATTCTGAAACGAATAAGTATTGGGACATAAGATTCCGTGTCCTCTTCTTCTGCACATGGTGAAGGCAGAAGAAAATAACTGCGTGTTATGTGGGCACAAGGAGGTGAAATGTCCACTGTGGAGCCCGTTCCACACGGTGATGACAGATGAAAATATCTACCAGTGAAATGGACCCCATAGCTGTGCTTTTGTCAAATGTTCCTTTGTGGACGTTCTCGGGGACTGGGGAGTCATACTGAAATATCATCAATCACAGTGTAACACGACACAAGGCAATGCATGAATGGCAGGGGGCCTAACAGGAAAAGCCAACTCTGTCTCCATAAAAACCCTCATACCTCCTTTGTCCCTTCTTGAAAGTGTTTCCACAAATGGTCCTCACTGACCCCAATTTATCCTTCAGATCTTATCTTAGAAGACAATTCCTCCAGAAAGACTTTTCTGACTACATCCCCTACCATGAACCTACCAGGTCAGCCCACCTGCTTCCCTGTTACAGCATGTACATTTGCACTGGACGTGAACGTTATTTATTAATGCCTGTCTTTGCTACAAGGCTGTGAGGCTCACGAGGGCAGGGCCCGTTTCCATCTTGTTCGTCTCAGCAGCCCCAGTGCGTGGCGATCAGCCAGTGGGAACTCTGAGCAGAGGAACGATGGATGCAGGGGAGCTTCCTTCTCCCTAATTTCTCTCATGATTCTACCCAGACTAGCCTTTCTTTGTAGCCAAATCTGAGTACTTTTCTCTACTCTGATCTTTCTCGAAAGATCTTCACTCTTTCAACCTTAAAAAAAAACTATACCAAGAGTCTACGAAATATTCATATATATGTGTGTACACACACACAGGCATGCGTGTACACACACACAGGCATGCGTGCACACACGTACATCTATACGGCCATTTACTCCTGTGAATAATAATGATAATAAAAACAAACATTGGGGGGCTTCCCTGGTGGCGCAGTGGTTGAGAGTCCGCCTGCCGATGCAGGGGACACGGGTTCGTGCCCCGGTCCGGGAAGATCCCACGTGCCGCAGAGCGGCTAGGCCCGTGAGCCATGGCCGCTGAGCCTGTGCGTCCGGAGCCTGTGCTCCGCAACGGGAGAGGCCGCAACAGTGAGAGGCCCGCGTACCGCAAAACAAACAAACAAACAAACAAACAAACATTGGGACTTCCCTGGTGGCACAGTGGTTAAGAATCCGCCCGCCAATGCAGGGGACACGGGTTCGAGCCCTGGTCCGGGAAGATCCCACATGCCACGGAGCAACTAAGCCCGTGCGCCGCAACTACCGAACCTGTGCTGTACAGCCCCGAGCCACAACTACTGAGCCCGCATGCCTAGAGCCCGTGCTCCACAACAAGAGAAGCCACCGCAATGAGAAGCCTGTGCACTGCAACGAAGTGTAGCCCCCGCTCGCCACAGCTAGAGAAAGCCCGTGCGCAGCAACAAAGACCCAACACGGCCAAAAATAAATAAATAAATTTTAAAAAATAAAAACAATCATTTATCAAGTCTAATAGTGTGAAGAGAGATGGAAATGCAGGGAGCAGTAGGTTTGGGGAATGAGAGAGACCGAACCCAATCACAGCTGTATCACTTTCTGGGTCAAGTAAAATTGTGCAAAAGTTTTCAAACTTATATAAAGAAAAGCAGAGACTCAGTCTAATTCTTGGATCAGTTCCTTCCCCCCACCCCCTCCCGGGCCACCATTTACCCCAGCCTGGTGCTAGCTACATGGTGGACACTGGACATGGGTTTCTCTTCCCAGAATTATCACTGGAAACAAGCATTAAGAAAGACAACGCACTGGCAGATAGACAGGCTTTCATCTCAGGAAATCTGGCTGGTATTTGGAGGGGTAGTATGTAAGAATTGAGGGTGAGGGTGGGGTGCAGTGGACACCGGGCCTGGCTCCACTCACTATGTGTGCATCCTGCACCATCCCCATGGGACTTTCAACTACTCACACTCAGCGCCCCCTTCGCAGGGAGGGGTCAGAACGGCAAAGAGCTTGGAGCTGACCCAGGCTCATCCTCTCCTTCCAGCCCTGCACCACAAGCAGACCACCTGTGCCATCCAGTGTCATCTGAAGAGGTTGCCAACGTGGGTTATCCCCAGGCAAGACTGGCGTGTAGGGCTCTCCCGTGATTTCCTTCTCCTTCGCCCTGGCCCCCATTAAGTCTACAGAGAAGCCTCGAGATCAGACTATACGTGGGATCCAGTCCCGGCTAAGCTCCTGGAGGAGCTAAGACCTTTTAAATGCCTTAAATGCCTTCTTCCAGTCAACTCTTCCTCTAGCTGACAGAAAAGCTCTGCTCTAACAGTGAGGAATCCCTCCCTGGCCCCCCAGCATGCGCACACACACACACACACACACACACACACACACACCCTCTATTTGAGATCAGGGAAATCCACACCAGAAATCCTAAAATATACTAAATAAATGTCACACTTTCAAAAATCTGGACTCCCTAAAAAAGGCCTGCTTTTTTGGTACAAGAAATGAGCACAGTAACCTCTCGTGTTTAAAACTATAGGGATCATTTTTATAACTTCCCAGCGAGAGCCCCAGCACACTAATACTAGTGTTCATGCATATCCAATCATTGCTAACCCCTTAATTAGGATTAGGGCACCTGTTCCACTGAAATACAATTCGCTGATGTGATCCCAAGTTATTGAAAGGCAGAATGCTTTTATCCAAAAAGGCTGCCCCAACGCCCTCTGTTCCGCTGATAAAAACATTTGTTAAAAGATTCTTTTCCAGACGCAGAGCCAAGAGGCCGGGGTCATGGTACTAATCACTACACAGGGACCTGAGAAACTGATGACACTTGTGTGAAAATGCTGACTAGTTGGCAGCATCATTTTTCTAAGAGAAGATAGTAATTCAAACCATTGGCATATCACTCCTCTCATCCCAATAACCTTTGGACCTCTAATTTCCTCTAAGGTACTTAGAGATGGTCCACACAGCATCATTTCTAAATGGTAGAGGTTAAAGTTGGGGCCACCAGAAGCCACAAAAACCCAAATTGCAAAAGCACACTTGGACTTACCCATTACAAATGTGTTCTTTGGCTTCTCAGAGGAGCCACTTGAAGGTCGACTCCACTTAAACCCTTGGCTCAGAAGCAGCTTTATGACCCAAGTCTATTAAAATTCTTAGAGTCTCTGATGATGAAAATCCCAGCCAATTTTTTTCTCTTCATGAGGTGGGGGGGGGGGGAAACCAACACAAGTCTATTTGAAATCGTTTTATGAATTTTAATCATAGCAAATGTGTTTTAACAGTAGTCATAAAATCAACATTACCACATATACAAAGGACAAGACACCAGATTGGCATACAAAAATACCATATATTAAAATCGGGTTCATTGGAAAAACTCAGGACTTGCTAAGACACCACCTACAACAGAAAGAGCAAGCAAGAATGCTTTTTAAGACATTCCGATTTATAAACAGCAGCTTGATATCCCCCTAACGAAGTCGATATTTGGCAACATTTGGACACTATTTTCTACACAGTCCAGCAGCTCATTTATCTGTAGGGCTATTTGGCCCTTTAAAAGAAAAGATTCTAAAATAAATAATCCACATAATTGTAAATGAAACATGTCAAGGACTTAAGTTAACAGCCTCTGAGCAGCATTAATCTAGCCATTTGACCGGAGTACTAGTTATCAAGAGGGCCAGGGAACCCACCAGTGGAGCCATCCGAATGGCAGGGACCCTGTGCAGCAGCTGCAGGGCGTATGTTGGGAGTCTGTAACCACCCCAAGCTGAAACCAGCCTCCACACCTGCATCTGCCAAGGGAGCGAAACAGGAACACGTGGTGGAATAAAAAATATAATAAATGACCACAACCTGGATAGAAACTGAAATATTCTGAATGAGTCTTCCCAATAGTCTTAACCTACTCAAGTCAGAATACATCCACAGGCACGGGCATTGCATTCCACGGTTGGGAGGATGTCATTAGAGTTTGTCTGCAATGACTCAGCAACCCACTGCAGAGCAGGTTCTGAAATTGTCTTGTGTGCTAACGCCCAGTAGGGCCTCCTTGGACCCTCTCATCAGCTGATCATATTCTCTGTTTGTCTTCAGTTTAAACATCCTGAATTGAATTTCGTGGGCCATACTGGAATGACAAATCGTGCTTGGCTAAGTTAGTCCCAGTTGTCCTGGGTTTCTTTCTTCAGCTGGTTTCTGCCACGATTGACCTTCATCTCTTCATCTTCTGTCTACTTTGTTCAGGAGTTATCATCTCATTACAGATTTCCCTCCCTTTATGCAAGTGTTTTCTCACTCTCTGGGGATATCTTCTATCTGTTGCTATATACCAAATGCTACATCTCCACCTCTACCATACAGTGTCTACCTAAGAGCTGGGTTTTCTCTCAGCCAGGAAAATCCAACCAGGAATTTTCTGAAGCACAGGGTAAGACACAAACAATTGTGTCCTCCCACTTTTTAAACAGGGATGACCTAAATATCTCAACTTGTTCCCCTTTGAGGGGCATCTGCCTCATCTATTTCCTCCTTCTTACAGCCCATGCTCCTTCACAACCATCACATCCAACCGTCTACCTCTGGATTCTCAAAAAGCAAATGTCAAATTAAAAACTGAGCTTCCCTTTGGAAAACTGTTGTTAGAATAATCCAATTAACGTACCCCAGGGAGACCACAGAAGACTTTCACATGGGCTACTAGCCCTACATCCCATGGAGATGAATTTAGAGCAGTGTTCTAGAAGAATGGGGCAGCCATAAGAGAACATTCCCCATTAAAACAAAGAAAATCCATGCTGTTGCAGACTTCAAAAGACCCCTCAGTTCTTTGCCCCAAATATTACTGAGTGTCTCTAAAAAGATCCTAATATGAATAGTATCAAAAACCGGAGACTACAATAATAAAGTCCAGCTAATGAGATGAGTATTTTCAAGCACCACTACATCATAAGTGAGATTGTACATAGTGGGGTACCCCAGGCAGTGAACCCTGAAAAAAAATAATTGGCCCGACTGTGCAAGGAAACTTGTGCAGAAAACTCAGAGCCATATTGCAAGAGTTCAATAGTGGTGCTCTGCCCTCGCCAACTTGAGCAGAGCCCAAACATAAGTCATTTGGAAGACAGAGATTAAATGCCCCACCCACTAATATTCTTTAATGATCAATGGCTTTCCAACAAAATGTATATGGTAGAACCCACCTCTTCATATATTTGAAAAGTCTCAAGAGCTTAGTTATATAGACACTCCCAAAGATAGCTGGGTTTGACAAAACGGGTGCAGCCTATAACACTTGTTGAGAAATTAACATCTAAATTCACCATTATATAACCCACATTGGAAAACATTTTACTTGATCTTTGTAGCTTCAGTTATAGCTAAATCGTGTGTCTACATATATATTTATATCTATATACAGTGAATCAATTGTGTCAGGAAAATCAATGGCTTGAATTTCCACTTATTTTTTTAGAAGACTTTCATGTTTAACAAACTTCAGCAACTTGTCATCACTTTTGAAATAGACTACCACTTTCAAAACAGTTGCTGAATTATCTTCACTCATTCTTTGGAGTTTCTCTTTCAGTAAGGATTACTTTGTGGGCAATGTTTTACTGAGAATTGTGGAAATGGTAAGGAACAGCTTCTCCTTCTAGGTCAAGGATGACAGATTGACTGACTGATGACACTTGTGTGAAAATGCTGACCAGTTGGCAGCATCATTTTTCTAAGAGAAGATAGTAATTCAAACCATTGGCATATCACTCCTCTCATCCCAATAACCTTTGGACCTCTAATTTCCTCATAAGTCTAAAGAAAAACTATCATTGGGCAAAAAAATTTTTAATCATTTTCAAGGATGAACTAAAGAGTCCTGCCCATTGATGAGTTCTCTATAAAAAAAAAAAAAATCAACCCAATTCTGTTAAATTGAAGCAAATGCATTTGGTTTACAGTATTTTTGGACAATGAAAAGCAGACTAACCAATTTAGACACAGCATAGCTTTTCAAATAAAACTATGAGAACTCTATAAAACCAAATCTAGACTGGAATAAATACTGTACTATCAGGAAGAGTCTGATCTTTCTATGAAAATACATCTCAATTTGAATTTTCTACTTCCCTTTATTCACTTAAAAAGCAATTTTAGTAACTTTAATAACCTTCAAGGCTTTAAATTCCATGGGCAATTTTTTTTTAATGTAAAACAAAGTGTCTTTGTGCAAGGCTTCAAATCTTCGATTCTTTCAGTGATAACTAAAAAAACCAAACAGGACGAAAACAATGTCAAATCTCACTCTAAAAATTGTACCTATGTTTTTGTCTGGCATCTGAAAAATGATGCCCACCTATGCCCATCTCAAATACGATGACGAGCTGGCAGACTTCAAAGGCAAACAAAAACACTCCCCGTGAACACTGCAAAACATGCTTGCTCTTTTATTTCATACCTTACTAATGTAATGATGGCGTTTGGGTAAGACCCTGAAAGAGGGATTTCATTAGGCTTTTTTTTTTTTTCTGTAACATTTACTTTTTGGTCACAAGACCCTAAACACAATTTCACAGTACAGGTCATGCAAGTCAAACGTTTTAGAGCTACTGTCTAACTACTATTTTTGGACAATAGATTCACATGCAGCTAATGATCCCAGAAAAGGGGGCTTTATCGAGCACTCTTTAAGCTTCACTGATTATTCCTTGGCCCAGAGTATCTAAGTAATAACGCTGAAGAGCAATTGATGCATTTTTACTGTCATACTTGCGATCATATATTTTTTAAGCCAACTGCATGTTACTAAACCAAAAACTGTCTTCTTCGCCTTACTCTGCTTACTCCATTAATATTTTGATGCTAGATTCCATTGCACAACCCTCCAGAAGTGCACTGTCCAATATAATGGCCACCAGCCACATGTGAGTGGCATCTATTTAAATAACTTTAAATTAAATAAAATACAAAATCCAGTTCCTCACTCAGACTAATCCCATTTCAGTTGCCCAACACCCAATGTGGCTACTGTATTGGACAGCGTAAGTTATATAACATTTCCATCATCACAGAAAGTTCTATAGAACAGCGTCAATCTAGAAGATCCCAAGGTTGCACCAGCACATGGTTTTAACCTTCAAGGGACCCACTCAAGTCATGTGCAAGATTAAACTGAATTATATTCCTAAAGGAAATGCCTTATAGCTTTCTGATCATAAAGTATGACTGGAAATGAGAACCCATTTGCCTTTTCACAACTTATGCCCCAGGTCATTATACAAAAATGTTCCAAAGACAATGCTTTTTGATAGCATACTTGGCTCTACTTAGCATATTCAGCATTCTCTTGCTTATGTCAAGATCATTAATAAAGATGAAAATTCATGCTTCTTATAGTTTACTATTTACACAACACTCACTGTCCTTTATAGCTCAAGTGGGAGGGGGGAACCAATGTTTTGCAATTAAAAAAATTCAAATCACATGGTTCTCTTTAACTGTCTATACTCATCGCTAAATCAACACTCCTTTCATTTCCCGGAGAGGTAGATGCTAACTAAAGTGAATATATAAATCTACAAAGACAAAAAACTTAATAGTTGAGTTAGTAAAGGGTATTGATCCTCCCTGAAAAGGATCATAGACCAACAGAGAGATCGACAGGTCTAGGAAGCAGCAAGAGGAAACGGCAGTACAAAGTTCTGGTCCCCTTTTGCTGCAGAATGACAAACGGGCTCGCACCTCTGGGGACCCCAGCAGACTCATCTACAAAATGAAGCCACCAGAGGTTGCTTTCAGCTTTCTGTGCTTTCAGTTGTGAGTTATTTCATTGATGTGCAACTGTGAATTCTGGCTGACTGTGTCACTGGACTTGAGTCACATGGGGTAGATGAGTTGTTAGTGTCGTGGGTAAATGCCAAAGAGGCCAGAGCAATGGGATGCCAAATAACATTAAACATCATTAAGCCTATAAAAATCCTATCTGGCAGGCTGAGACATCACATAGACATGTGCACGCACACACGCGTGCACGCACAGGATTGCACACCCTGATAAGCAGGTACACAAATAAATAACTGCAGGCAGAATCCACATAAACAATTGTTCTTACATCAGTAAGACTCACACGAAAAATTCTGATTTTGGTTGTTATTGTACCTTAAATTGTAACGTCAAGAATCTATCATAGAGCCGATTAATTTTGCACTGCTTAATTGCAGCTCTAGCACAGGGTTGTTTTTAAGTAAAAGGTACATGGACATTTGTAATCTACAGCTTTGCACTAAGAAACACAGGGCACTGTATCATCACATATGTTAGTGTCTATATATAACCTACAGACCATGTAGAATTCTATCACACACTACACTCCAGGGCTGGTCATTTCATACCGGACATAAACATACGTAGACATCATTCACAAAATTAATTTGAAAATGGCATGACTTAATATTGCAAGGGTAACATCCATTTGAAATGTAGAATTCTTAATGTAACATTTCTGTGGGGTTTTTTTCCCAAGAGGAATAGAAATTAGGTCAGACATGCATCAAGGCAGCCTGGGAGAGTTTGAGAAATTGAAACTAACCCAACAGTATATTAGGTTACATAATAGAGGATAGCATTCAGCTAATGTGATACCTAAATTATTAATACCAAATAAATCCTAGATTATTTGTTGTATAATGCCCAATAGCTTACACAATGAAATGGCATTTTAACCTAATTTCTAGTTTGAGCTTTCAAATACATTTCCTAAAGGTCTAATGACAAATTGGAAAGATTTGAAAAACCCATGTTCATATTTTTATATCAAATTCTCATGTCAATGAACAGGGTTAGCTTGGGATTCTGTTCATTATATTGTCGTTTTATCTCATTAATTCCATCACTTTAATGTGCATATTTTGTGCTGCTTGAAGGTAACAGTTAGCATATAAGTAAATTAAATTATCTCAGTCTTGGCTTTTTCTAGCCTTACTTTTTGGAGCCAGTCACTGCTTATTTTTCTGTCCCCTATTTTCAGGGATTCAATGGAACATAAACAGACATATTTATGAGTGGGGACCTTGGCACATACCACTTGCTTCATGAATTCCGTAAGAGAAACTAGAAGAGAACTGTAAAGCTCACAGCTATGTCTGAACGCACACATTCAGGGATAGAAATTTATCATTTAAGACCAGCAGATCTTTCTTCATGAGCATCTGTAGGTCATTACACATTTAAGAACGTCTGAGAATTTATGAAGAATTGGTCCACTTAATCTAGGAATGTGAGTTGCTAGTTCACCTTGCCATTCTTCTCAATGAAAACACATTTTGAAATACAAGAGATAGTCTCACTTATACCAACAAGAGGAAACTGGAATTCAAAATGATTTAACTCTCATGGAACAATCTCTTTCAAAAAATAATCATGGACTGTCTTAAAATGCCAGTCCAAGTTTGTTATTGTTTACCAACACTCATGGCTGTTACAATACATCAAAACTGGGAGCAAAGACAGAATCTTCTGTTACTCTCCCTTAGTGCCTTACAGAATACAGGACTTGAATACATAGAAGAGGAGCAAGTTTGGAAGTGACGTGTCTGTGACACCTCGCTGGGTGGGTACCGGTGCCCTTGAGGTGGCCATCATTTCAGACCCCGGACTCATTCATGCCCACAAAGTCTTACTCCCGGGATTCTTCTGAAAAGATTCAAAACCTGAGGTAAATCAAATTACACCCACACCCACAACCCCCCCACACACAAATACACAATATTTACATTTAAAATTCTTATTTTGTGAGATGGCTT
Organism: Globicephala melas; assembly: GCF_963455315.2. NCBI lineage: Eukaryota > Metazoa > Chordata > Mammalia > Artiodactyla > Delphinidae > Globicephala > Globicephala melas. The sequence continues at coordinate 16,462,931 of NC_083326.1, forward strand.
GAGAAAAATTGGCATGTAGGTTTCCTGTGGGATTAGGCATTTCTCATTATTACTCAGTTTATTGCTCCCCTGTTGGGCTTTCAGTTTAATAAACACATAGCGAGCTCTAATTACAAGGGAAGAAAAATGGAGGTACGTGACAAAACACAACACACTGGAAACACTTGTTCAAATATCTTCCTGAAAAAACAACTGTCCACTTAACTTATTTTAATTTGGGTGCCATTCAAAAAGTATAAAAGGCCTTAGCAACTAAATGAAGACTGGGTTTCATTTTTTAAAAAAGGAAAGAAACCAGCACTGCATGTCATCACTGAATTTTTACATGGATTTTCAGATTTAATTCTACTTGTATACATAGCATCTTTGTTTTAATCTACCACATTTAGAGAAGATCACATTGTATGCACTTCCACAGTTTAACATCTAAGTAGAATAGGTCTACCTGGCAACATGATTTTGAGAAATCATAAATTACAGTCCATTTAATACATGATTATGAGGATGCATGCGATCGTCTTGGAAGCTGTTGCCACCAATAATCAGAGCGCTCTGCCTGGTATCTTGCTGACACCTCACATTCTGCCCTTCGTGTCTGTCTTGGGTTAATCAAGTGGCAGCCCAGAGGCCAGCACTCGGCACCCAATGATCAGCGTGGCCCCCCATCTCCTCACCGCGATCCATCACCAACACCTGCTCAACCGCTAGTTGGCACCCACAAGAGACTTCCCCGCAGCCCTCTTCAGCCACAGGATATCACAGTGAAGCGCTTAGAAATGCAGGACATGTTGTGGAGCACGATGCCGAGAAGGAAGACCAGGACGCAGGCCACCAAGATCACAGTGCACACCCCAGACCAGGTGGAGCTTTTCACCACGCCCCGCCTGTCTGGCTCCTCCTCCACCGCCTCGGGCGGAGCCCCGCCCTGCAGAGGCTGCTGCTCTGCCGGGATGGTCACCACGGTGACGGACTTCTGCTGGCTCCCGGGCAGCAGACGGCAGCCCATGTCTCCGGGCAGCAGCGCTCGCTCCTTGGAGATGGGCAGGGGCAGCATGTAGCACCCATTGCTCGGAAGTTTGATGAAGACTGGGGTGTGCTCGGAGGCGTGCGGGATGGCGATGACGGCAAGGACGTCGGGGTCGTCCGGGAGCTGGGACACGGAGAAGCCCGGGGGCAGCTTGGTGATGCCCCGGCACCAGGGGCACCTCACGTCCTTCTGGCTCGTCCTCATCTGCTGAAGGCACACCGAGCAGCACGTGTGTTTGCAGTCCAGCAACTTGGGCCTTCGCCGGGGGCTGTAGTAATTGAAGCAGATCTGACATTCCAGCAAAGACTCTTGGGAGAGCGTCTCCATGGTGGACTGTGGGCAGGAAGGCCAAGGCCGAGGGGGAGGAGCTTGTTCTCAGAGTCCACCACTCCGCCACCTTCTTTCTTGCAGTCTCTCCAAAGCCGCCGGGGGATCGGGGAGTTCACAGGCATCTAGCATACTCGGGCGTGTTCATTTCTGAAGGAGACAAAAAATGCCAACCAACTTAATTACTTCAAACAAGTTGAGATGGATTTATACGACTGCTCAAAAGTCTTGACACCAGGTCAAAAGGGTAAAGTTTCCCACTTGTGAGGCTGTAGGATTCCCGTAATGTCCAGTGGACAGTAATGAGTTGTCTCCGCGAATACCTTGCTTATTTCTGAAGAAATAAACATCTCTATGGGGTATACAGAGGGAGTCTGCTCTTTCTGCTTTATTGTTCTTCTGGACTGTTCTTCTAAATACACTGCAGAAATTCTCTCGTTTCCAATAAGTTTGTAGCATTTCCTAAAAGTAAATTTCTTTCCTTAGATCCTCTGACCTTCTTTTTCTGACTCTACTTATCTTCCTGTAACTATTCATTGCCAGATACGGGCAACTTTACAAATCCAGGTATTTCATGTAACTAGCTCGCTCACTTGATATGGGTTAGGACCGTTCCTCTCTCACAGGTAATTAAAATGATGCCACCAAAGAAGCACATGCAGGCATCTGTTATCTTTTCCACCAAATCACCTGAACCAAGGTAATTCTTGTCTGTTGGTTTTAAAAAGAGACAAAAACAAAATAACCCCCAAATAACAACAACAGTGAACCTTTATGCAGTAGGGGTCACAAAAATACACAGGATCACTACTACATTTCAGTCAGTTCTTTTAATTTCATTATTATTTGGGCTTGCATCAATTAACATGACCAAAAGCAAATACTGTTAATTCACTGATCATAATCGAGCATTATGGTCAGAGAAGACTGGTAAGGCAGCCTCACCAAAAAAAAAAAAAAAAAGGAGAAGGAGAAGGAGAAGAAGGAGGAATGTTAGCCTTCTGATATTGACAGGAGGCAGAATAACTTAGTTCAACTTAACTGGAGTTTAAGGACCTCCCCCCGCCCCATCCCCCCCCTTCCCCGCCAAGTGTTCTAATAAAGGCTGCCCAACTCTGCTTCCTATTGAAAGCATCCAAATTATGTGTCTCTGGGTGGAGCCATGATGACTCTGGAAAGAACTATTCAACCACTATTGTAGAAATAATTGTCAGTCCTAGAACCCCACCTACACCCAGAAGCAGGAGCTAATAACACAGAAAACCTCGTTCACATTTTTCTTAAAAAGTGAACCTTCTTTTTCTTTCCAATTTCCTTTGTGAAATTAAGAATGCACCCCCTCCCCAATGATTACGATTTGTAAAAATAAAAATTAAACATGCAGAAAAAGTTTAAAGTCAAAAATAATCACTGATAAAAATTAATGTTGACAATCAAAAGAGAAACATTTTAAAATATTTTAGCTGTAGTAAGAGCACTTAAGTTACTGAAAGTAAAAATATAGTAACATAGCATTCAAAAAGCTCATATTATTAATATAATCAACTACTCATCTATCCATTAATTCAAGAAATAGTTATGGAATAATTGAAATTTGCTAACCATAGAACTTAAATGTTCTCACCAAAAAAAAAAAAAGATAAATATGTGAGAAGTTGGAAACGCTTTCACAATGTAGACATATTTCAGATTACTGCGATGTCAACTTTAAATGTCTTACAATTTAATATGCCAATTATACCTCAATAAAGCTGAAAAAGGAAATAAAAATAAAAAAGAAATATCTACTGAGTATCTGTTATGCAGAAAGCTAGCCATGGTAGGATATTAAGATGAATCAGACCCAAATACTACTCTTAAGCAATTTAAAGTTAGGCAAGAATGAACTAGTGAATATATTTTCTCTTCTATTCATTTATTCATTCAAATTCTCATTGAATATTTACCATGTGTCAAGCATTATGATATTTATTTTTTTCCCTTGTAACAAAGACCTTGTCACCACTCATAAGAAACTCCCAGACTGGAGGTACTTAAATAGTTATGTGAGTAAATAGTTATAATAGAAATACAGTGATGCATGCCTTACTGGAGCTGGAGGAATAAAGGACGGCTCAGTGAAGAATCTGGATCAGGGAGAGGATTCAGACATGTAAAATCAGGGACAGGTTATTTTCAAGTTCAGAAATCAGCATGAGCAAAGTAAAAGGGGTGAGCAAATACAGAATTATTTTTATACTCTAGCTGTGACACTGGCTAGAAGATTTTTTCTAATACAAGAGTAACTTATAGATGCCATCTCTAAGAGTTTTACAGTTTTAGCTTGTAAGTTTAGGTCTTTGATACAGATGCCTTTTAAAGAAACAGAATTCTCACAGAACTGGCAAGCACCCTCCCACAGGCCCAGCCAGGGAGAGCAGGGCCCACAGGAAGGGGAGAGGTGATCAGACCCAGGCACGGGCCACAGACCACAGACCACAGACCGTGGACAGCCTCGAGTGCCAAGGATGTGGGGCTTTCTAGTGAGCAATGGGAAAACATCAGAAAGGTTAAGAATATGAGAATGATTCATTAGGTAGCTATATTCAGGATAGACTGGAAAGACCTGCTGGGAAGCTATTATAATAGTAGATGAGAGATAATGAGTAGCTGAAGTCAATAGTGGTGATGAGAATGAAGAGCTGAAAAGTGCTGACAGGTCCTACAGGGGTCAAGTGGGATCTGGCCACATGTGACGATGAGGCTGTAAGGGGGAAGAAGTCCAAGGTCAAGTCTTGAGGGGAGGCTGGTATTATTAAGAAAAATAGGGATGGCAAAGAAAAAGATGATGAGTTCTGTTCGGGCCGTATTCCATTTGAGGGGTTAGGAAGATAAAAGAAATCAGTTATCCAGGAAGATGTTAAAGAGTCAAAAGAGGGGCTTCCCTGGTGGTGCAGTGGTTGAGACCCGCCTGCCGATGCAGGGGACACGGGTTCGTGACCCGGTCCGGGAAGATCCCACATGCCGCGGAGCGGCTGGGCCCATGAGCCATGGCCGCTGAGCCTGCGCGTCTGGAGCCTGTGCTCCGCAACGGGAGAGGCCGCAACAATAAGAGGCCCGCGTACTGCAAAAAAAAAAAAAAAAAAAAGAGTCAAAAGAAAGCTGAATATATGGATCTGATATTGCAGAGCAGGCAGAGCAGAGAGAGACCCTTAGGGAGCACTTATCCTTAAGCCTGGCTAAAAGGAAGAATAGGGGCAGACATAAGCAGAAACCCAGGAACCCCTCCCAGCACATACCCCAGATGAAAGAGTTCCAGGCAGCAAAGGGCTATGAGCGGTGGGCACTGAGAACAGACCTTGAGGTGGGGCGACCAGAAGGTCACTAGCATTTTGGGGGTGTGACTTCAGCAGGGGACCAGGGGTATGATGGAGACTGGCGGGATGCTGGAGTCCCCTGTGATGCGGAGTGATGTCAGGCGATAGGATCATAGCTTAGAGGGAAGAGCATCAAGCAACAGTTCTTTTTCTTTTCAGAGTAGAGAAATTTGAGAAACGAGGGGCAGAGCAAGCAAGTTAGGGTGCTCACAGCCAGATGGTCTGGTCTGTGCTGTTCAATACGGAGTCTGCTAGCCACAGGTCCCAGCAGAAGGTAGTGTTTGAAGCTCAGAAAGGAAAAAGTGTACGGACACTGAGGTGGGGAATGTGGAACGGAAACAGAAATCCCCAAAGTGTCAGCAATGAGGGTGGAATTCTTCTAATTTTATACCCAAGGTACTGAATTTATTTTTTCTTAGAAAATAAAAACCGAACACAGGGTTTGCTGGTGAATCTTGACCAATGTTCTTATCTATCCTCACTGTTAAAGCCCACTGACAGACAGCAGGCCATAATATTATAAATCATAGGAAGATGTGAATGTTAAATGGGGGGGGGCAGAGATTGATCATAATGAACTACAGTGGCAGAAATGACAAAATTGGGGAGGGGTATACAATAGCCAAGACATGAAAGCAACCTAAATGCCCGTTGACAGGTGAATGGATAAAGAAGACGTGGTATATGGGACTTCCCTGGTGGCCCAGTGGTTAAGAATCCGCCTGCCAATGCAGGGGACACAGGTTCGAGCCCTGGTCCAGGAAGATCCCACATGCCACGGAGCAACTGAGCCCGTGCACCACGACTACTGAGCCTGCGCTCTAGAGCCCACGAGCCACAACTACTGAAGCCCGCGCACCTAGAACCTGTGCTCCGCAACAAGAGAAGCCACCGCATTGAGAAGCCCGCACACCACCACGAAGAGTAGCCCCGGCTCGCAGCAACTGGAGAAAGCCCGCATGCAGCAATGAAAACCCAACACAGCCAAAAATAAATAAATAAATAAAATTTAAAAAAAAAGATGTGGTATATATATACAGTGGGATATTAGCCATAAAAAAGAATGAAATAATGCTATTTGCAGCAACATGGATGGACCTAGAGATTATCATACTAAGCGAAGTAACTCATACAGATTAAGACAAATAAAATATGATATCACTTACATGTGGAATCTAAAAAAAGGATACAAATGAACTTATTTACAAAACCGAAACAGACTCACAGACATAGAAAACAAACTTATGGTTACCAAAGGGGAAAGAGATGGGAAGGGATAAATTAGGAGTTTGGGATTAGCAGACACAAACTACTGTACAGTACTACTACTAAAATAAACAAGGAACTACTATATAGCACAGGGAACTAGACTCAAAACCTTGTAATAAAGTATAATGGAAAAGAATCTGCAAAAGAAAAAATATATATATATGTATATATATCTGAATCACTTTGATGTACACCTGAAACTAACACAACATTGTAAATCAACTATACGTCAATTAAAAAAACATTGGGGAGGGGTACAAAAAAAAAAGCACAGATTCCTGCCATTTTATGAATTTGGAGAAAGCTGTCCTTAACAATGGCACTCAGGGCAACCACCTTCTATGTAAAGAGAGCTGGGAACAAAAAAATACTTTGTGACACCAATATAGAAACAGTGACCACCAGTTCCTTTCTTACCGTTCTCTACTTCCACATTAGTTACCTTGCTTCCATAGAAAATTGTGGAAAACAGCTCAGCAGAGTGGGAAGAATAGGGTCTTTGGCTTCAAAGAATCTTGGGTCCAATCTCTGTTTTGTCACCACCAGCGGTGCCACTGGAACAAGTCCAAAGCTTCTAGAGCCTGCTTCCTCACTGGCTAACGAGGGGTGATGGAGTTTGTGGCTGAAGGTCAAGTGTGTTCAGGCACTGCCAGGTAGTGAAGGGCTCAGGGAGCCCTGGTGCTAATCCCTCCTTCCTTCTGACTTGGACTCCACACGGTGCCGTGCCGGGTGTGGTCTACCCAGAGGCACTTCCTGGCTCTCAAAGTACAGCCCTGTGCAACAGCTTGGGCGGAGAGAGGCGAGCACTCCTCTTGGCGCTGCCCCGAGACCTGCCACACCATCATTTTTCAACAAAACCAACATGCAATTTTATTCATGAATTTATGTTCCAAGTAATGTTCACTTAATTGGTGTTGAGTTCCCTTAAAATTAGATTATACAACTCAATTTTCAACTCTATCCAAGTAAGTGTAGGCCTTACAACACAGGCTGAACACAAAGGCAGAAGGGGAAAACAGTTCCTATCTTCTGTGCTCAGCCGCTCAAGTCATTTTGACAGCAGGGCAGCTCTCTGATTTATACACTGATTCTGCCCATACTGAATTCCAGTTTATTTCCTGTAGCATAATTAGTAATGATGATGACTATTTAGGTAATGAGAAGAAAATTTGGGCTTCCCTGGTGGCGCAGTGGTTGAGAGTCCGCCTGCCGATGCAGGGGACTCGGGTTCGTGCCCCGGTCCGGGAAGATCCCACATGCCGCAGAGCGGCTGGGCCCGTGAGCCATGGCCGCTGAGACTGCGCGTCCAGAGCCTGTGCTCCGCAACGGGAGAGGCCGCAACAGTGAGAGGCCTGCGTACCGCAAAAAAAAAAGAAAAAAAGAAGAAAATTTATGAGGCTCTGGACCAAAGGTAATGATGAATCTTCTTTCTCCCTTTCATCATGAACTCAAAAGATATGAGTCAACTACAGAAGAAACAAGGTCCACGTAAGCTAAAAAAGAAACTCGGAGTTCCTAGTCATACACAGGATACACAAGCACACACTGGCAACTGCTTTAGAGACCTGTCTTTGGAGTTAGTTTCCTTACAGGAGCAAGACATGATGCTCAAAGTAAGTACTCAAATTCAAAAGAAAAGAGTATTTTGGTAGAACGCATAAGAACAGGTGTAAACTGAAATATATTGGAACGATTTTTAACAGTTTAGTTTGAAAGAACCTAAAGTAAAAATTAAGAAAAAAAAACCAGACTACAAAAAGAGGAATAGCAGCTAAGGGAGGACATTCTCAAACTAACTGTGGCTTATGATCTAGAATTTATGTTCAAATGTATCTTCAAAAAACAGTAGTTTCAGGAATTCCCTGGTGGTTCAGAGGTTAGGGCTCCAAGCTTCCACTGCAGGGGGCACGGGTTCAATCCCTTGTAGGGGAACTAAGATCCCCGCGTGCTGCACAGCACGCCCCCCCCAAAAAAAAGAAAGACAATATATATTACCTTAATTAAAAATTACTTTAAAATAAAAAAACAGTAGTTTCATAAATAATGTCAGTTGTACAATATACAAATTAAAGGCCTTGAATCATCACTGAACTCAATACTAATGCATATCCTGGTTTTAAAATAGTTTAAAAAACTAAGATTTGTATAAATGGAGGAAGGTGTGACTTGGAGGGAAAATGCCAAAACCAGAGAGGGGTGTGTATATTGTAATTGTTGTTTAGGGGCAATGGACATTTGTTGCTTTACAACATCGATATATTTTCATAAAATAAAATTTCTTCCTTTTTAAAAACTGTATACTTTTAAGCACTTTTATTAAAGCTGTGGGTGTGATAAAGTGCTCCCATGAATTTAGTGGGTGGTAAAAAAGCAAAGGTCTCCAACGCTGAATTTTTATAGTTCCAGTTGCTCTTAGAAGTCTGGGCACATGAGGACAGAAAAGCTGATGAAATATATCCAGTCGTCCCTTGGTATCTGCGGGGGATTGGTTCCAGGTTCCCCTCTCGAATACCAAAATCGAAGGACGCTCAAGCCCCTTATTTAAGATGGCCTAGGAGGGGCTTCCCTGGTGGCGCAGTGGTTGAGAGTCCACCTGCCGATACAGGGGACACGGGTTCGTGCCCCGGTCGGGGAAGATCCCACATGCCGCAGAGCGGCTGGGCCCGTGAGCCATGGCCGCTGAGCCTGCGCGTTCGGAGCCTGTGCTCCGCAACGGGAGAGGCCACAGCAGTGGGAGGCCCGCGTACCGCAAAAAAAAAAAAAAAAAAAAAAAAAAAATGGCCTAGGACAGCTGGCCCTCTGTATCCTTGGATATGAAATTCTCGAATATGAAACCCGCCGACTATAATGCAGGTAGTTTTACTCTGTTTATAGTATAGACTCTTCATACGTTCTGATTTAGATCCACGTCTGTGACATCAACTATGAAGCCTCTCCCCACTTGTGACATGAGTTGATATTAATTACATGTGGCTGACCTTGAATTATTCCATTTCATGGTCTACACAAGGATCTTAAATTCAATGGTTGTGTTGAGAAAAATCTCTAAGTCAAAGACTAAACTAGTCACTATACTGCTCTTCTTATTCTCTTAAAATAGCATGTCTTTCTGACGCAGGTCATTTACTTAATTTTTCAAGAAAATGTAAATATTTGAATTGAGATTGAAGAAATTAATTACAATTCCATTTAATCTGGCATTTCAGCTGGCAAGACCATTTAGTTATATTGGATCTTGACAAACTCTCCGATTAATGGCAAGACTAGGAATGGCTGGCAATGACAAGATGTGTGGCTGACTTTTGGTCCTCTGGTAGCAGAGAGCAACCCTTTCAGGACACAGTTGCCTACTACGTGTAAAGTCCAATTGGTATAACTACACTCTGTTTTCATGGAGAAGGCAGTGGATTCCAGGACTCTGACAAATCTCAAGTGAGAATTCTACGGGCCAAGCTTTAATAGTTGCCCTGTTTTCTCCTATGAGCATCATGGTTTGTGTATTTGAAGATGCAAAAATTCTGGAAAGTGAGAATGGTTACTTAAAAGTCTTGGGTGACCAAGGGGGACGGGGCAAAGGACGGTGACGGTGTTGGAGGCCGACTGGCCCCAGTAGCAGACGCAGGCAGGGTAGAGAGAGAGGTCATTGGTTAAATGGGCAAAGAGGAGCAGACCAGAACACCATGGTCAGCCTGAAACTTGCCACACAAAGGGCTAGCCTTGCCAGCACTGCCCAATGGGACAACCACGAGCCCGATGGACCTGCCCACAGAGTAGGGGCCATACCTCTGCACGTGCCAATATTTTCGCTGCAAAAATGCAACTAACCAAGCAGCTGAAACCGAACCACAGTTTCCAGAGATGTACTTACATAGGAGCATTTCAATTAAGTCAAGGTAGGGAAAAGATGAATGCATTTGACCTAATCACAGCTTGGTGATGAATATTTAAAATCAAAGTATATTGGAACCAAGACATTTTTAGGAATTAAAGCCAAATTTCATTATTGCCATGACTGATAAAAACCACTGGTTTTTGTTGGTTTGCTCGTTTTAATATCTATCAGATAATCATTACTATTAGGAAACAGGAGGTAAGGATTTTAGCTCTAATTCTGCCTATAAGTAGTTGGGTTACCTTAGGCAAATCACCTCTCCATGAGTTGCAGTGTCCTCACCTCCAAGAACACTGGACTAGATGATCCCCTAGAGTCCCTTCTAGTAACAATAGTTCTATGACCTAAGTAACTGCTAACCACACTCCTGGGTTTTCAACAACATGACAGAGCTGTCAGGCTGTTTGTTCTATAGTCATTACATCTGACAGATCATTTATACATATTAACTGTCCATGATCTCATGCAGGTTTACGTGAGACAGTGGGCATCTAAAATAAATGGGAAGCATCTTACATATTAGAAGTTTCTTCCTTTAGGCCTTAGTTTTTTTTTTTCTTTTTTTTTTTTAGGCCTTAGGTTTAATGAATGAGTCTAAAGAGAGCTAACACCCTAAAAGAAACAGCCCACAACCTCGATTTGCAGCAACTATCAAAGGAATAAGTATTTATGTTTAATCAATAACCCTCTCAGCTCAAGCAAGATACTCCCATTATCCAAACTTGCTACTACGTGAAGGTGGTTCCAACTGTCCCTTGAGCCGAAGCCTGCATAACTGTCTGGCTCATAGAGAGGCCAAGGTTAATGCTGGAATCAATCAGACACACAGCTTCACCTTCACTTGCTCTGATCACCCAATGACGGCAAAGAGAAAAGTTGCAGATGGTCACAAAGGTAGAGAAGAGATATAAAGGACTGTCAGGGGATCCCCAGATTCCCTGGAGAGAGGAGATGATAAAAGATGCCATCAGACAGACGGGCACCGCAAAGGGGAAAAGATCAATTACCCCAACTCCTAGAATTCTGAGTAGAGCTGAAGGAACTGACAAGCCAGGCACATAAGTAAAGTAAAGGAATGGAAAACAAACAAAAATCCTAAGTCTTCCCAACGGCTGGACATCTACTAAGATAAAATATATAGTAGGAGGTAGACAAATATCTACTGGGAATCCACCAAGTGCCAAGCATTACTCAAGGCACTGGGGTCACCATGGCAACAAGAGTCTCTGCCCTCAAGGACCCTGACTTTGCAACCTGGTCTGTGGAAAGAGAAGCAAAGGCGAGGGGAAGTGTAGACAAAGCACTGACAGGGAGACTCTTCTTCAAGTGATCATATGAATTCAATCGATCATGCATAGGGCTTAGACAGAACCACTAAGCAAAAAACTATAATTGCCTGTTAGAGCCAGAAAGGATATTAGAACCCAAGGAGTCTAAGCTGGCCCACTTCAGAGACACTGGAGAGCAAGGAGAGTCAGAGGGAAGGACACTGAAATTTCCTTTATTGATTAAGCATTCCACCTGACCCATGTCAGCATCATCCCAGACAGCAAGGTGGCTCTGAGCTCACAAGTCTCAAGAGATGCAGGAGTTGAAGATGGTATCGCAAGGCAGCGATACCTTGTGATATCTAAAGACAGCCCAATGCCAGGGAAGCACATTAAATCATCACTGGGGAGGATGTTTGAGGGCCAAGATTGTGAGTTAAGGACTGAGGGGCTGTCCGAGTAGGCAAGTGCCCTAGGGAGCAGAGGTCTCTCTCTGTGGAGGGTCCCCTTTGCCCCTGCTCTTCATGTGCAGGAGACAGAGAACCTCTGAAGGCCCCTGACAAACTTCCTATGTAAATATTTGCATTTTCATAATATGAACCGCACATGTGCATCCCCACTCCTATTTCTTACCCAACCATAAATTCCACAAATTCCAACCACTGAAACCTTAAGGCAATTTGTTTTTTAATGTTTTCCTATTATATTTCATCTACTTCAGGGACCCACAGCCTTCCTCTGTAAAGGGGCAGATGATAAATCTTTTAGGCTTTTTGGGTCATGCAGGCTCTTCCGCAAATACTCAACTCTGCCACCAAAGTGTGAAAGCAGTCAGGTCATATGTCAAGGAGCAGCAGAGGCTATGTTCCAATAAAACTGTCTTTACAGAAACAGGCCACAGATGGGATCTGGCCAATAGAACATCATTTACTGACCTCAGATCTACATCATTTCTCATCATCTCTGTCCTTAATCCCAGAAATTCAGTATATTACTCCAGAGATACCCATCCTCAAATCATCTTATTGCTCTAACATGAGTTATCTTAACTGAGTTTTCTGTCAAGCTACAGAATGCAAAATATTTTCATAGTTATTTGGGAAGACATTAGGGAATATAATGTCTTACAGATGCACTGTCGTTTTGAATGACTATTCCCAGTCAACAGGAGGCAAGAGAGTTGAGCAAAGAACATTAACAATGACAAACATTTGCTTGTCTCACCAGCAGCAAGTACCATTTGTGAGAACATACAGATAGGGTTCCAAACTTTCTTCACACTTAAACATACGGATCCACTGCTTCAACCAAATAAGCAGTGATTCTAGAAGTCATTGTGACAGCACCAGACTGAAGACAAGCCTTCATCTGATGGAATGTCACAAAGACAGCATGATAATGCCTCCTGAGGGTCTGAATTTTGGATACAATTCTTGTGTTCATCTGTAGTCATTCAGTAGCTCAACAAATTTAGATTCGGCCAGGTGAATCTCAGCCCTATACAGGAGCATCTTCTGATGGTTCACCTTTGCCAAGAAGGGACATTGGGTACATTTCCCAAACATGTGGAGCATTCCTTCAAAGTGCCAAAGAACGTGGACGATTTACAATGAGAGCTTCGTTAATTTGAGGCATCTTAAGGCTGGAAGGGCAGGAAAGTCTTGGCTCAATTTTTTTAAAACCACCTAATTGTTAAGACTCACCTACTTTCACACATAAAAAGACATTTATATATATATATTTCTTTTTTTATTAATTTTTATTGGAGTATAGTTCCTTTACAATGTTGTGTTAGTTCCTGCTGTACAGCAAAGTGAATCAGCTATATGTATACATATATCCCCTTTTGGATTTCCGTATTTCTTAAGAGTTCTTCAGGTTACCTGGAGAATATTCTATATTAAACATTTGAAAAAAGGATGGCACATTAAAAACCTGGTGGGTTTTATAGCTATCGCTTCAAATAAGCCTATTCAAAAGGCATTCATGAGATTATTTTCTTTGAGCAGAGAGTGTTCATCGCTTCAACCTCCCTCCCTACCCTCAATATCGATGATTCATTGCACGAGTTAAGCCTCAAACTGAAGCTGCAAAGAATTCCTAAAGGCATTGGTACTAAAATTAAGCCCCATGGGGAGTCAGCTGTCAATCTGCTCATTACTTCTGCTTTTTCTTCTGGCTGCAGTAACTCAATGAGGGTTGATTTTCCATTTAGGCAAGGTATGAAGAAAAGAAAAAACCTACAACCTCCCAAATTAGATATTGAACAGTGCTGCAACCAAAGGCCATCAATCATTAACTCATCTTTCCTAAGCAAACAATAAATCCAAAAGATTTTTCCTCTTGCTTTCTTATATTTTTAAGTCAACTTTGAGGTAAGGTTTTTCAATAATAAAATACACATATTTTAAGGGTACAGTTCAATGAGTTTTGACAAATGTGTGCAGCTGTGTAACCGCTGTGCCAATCAACCTATTTCCACCACCAAAGTTCCCTTTTGCGCCTCATCCAGCCCATCCTTCCTACCTCCACCCCAGACCCCCGTCCCTCCCAGCCACTGCTCTGCTCTCTTTGAATTCGTTTGTGTACTTAAAACCCTACCCGTGGGGGCTTCCCTTCCCTGGTGGCGCAGTGGTTGAGAGTCTGCCTGCCGATGCAGGGGACGTGGGTTCGTGCCCCAGTCCGGGAGGATCCCACATGCCGCGGAGCAGCTGGGCCCGTGAGCCATGGCCGTTGAGCCTGCGCGTCCAGAGCCTGTGCTCCGCAACGGGAGAGGCCACAACAGTGAGAGGCCCGCGTACAGCAAAAAAAAAAAAAAAAAAAAAAAAAAACCCTACCCGTGGGCTTTGACTTAGGGGAAAATAGCAATACTCCAACGCTCCTTTCAGATGTCCCAGGACCATGATTTTTGTATATAAGGTGTTTATTCAACTTCACAGAGAAAACCCTCGAGTAGCAAATACTACTACAAATGCATTCATTCAAATATATATTAAGAGGCACTGTTCTAGGTTTGAAGGATTGAAAGAGAAAAAGATGAGGCCCATCACTGCAAAGACAACCATGCTCACATAACTACAGCACAAGTGTGATTTGGGCTTAATGCAGGGAGTGGGCAGGGGATCCGGTAGAAATGGAAAAAGGAGCACCTCTATCTGTCTGGGGAAGCCAGGAAAGATTTTTTTCAGAAAAAAGACGGCATTTTAACTCCAAGGTAAGGACACAGCATATGCAAAAGCACAGAGTTCTAGATGTGACAGAATGAGGGGTGGTTAGGAAGAGGGACCAGAGCCTGGAGCTGCCAGCAAGTGACTCCAGTATCTCTGTAAAAGGTGATAATAACAGCACCTACCTCATAGGTTGTTCGGACTGAAATACATTAACACACGGAGCGCACTTAGAACAGTGCCTGGCATGCCTCTTCCAGGTACGATCGCCATCTCAGGAGGCAGGAAGGAGAAGGCTGGGTCCCAGGCAGGGTGGTGGGGTTGCAGCAGTGCTAACTAGTCAACCGATTAAGCACAGTCCTCCCCCCAGGCTCTGAGCTCAATAGAGAAGCAGATGACGAAGCAGGCGGGGGTTAAAACATGAGCTCCGCCGCATGGCTCTAAAGCAAGACTGGAGGAAAGAGCCAGGCCCCGAAGCCCAAAGGCACTTCCTCCTTCCCCTTCTGGTCCTAGTGATCAGAGCAGCTGTCCCCGCAGGCTGGAAAAGGCCAGGTCACTAGGTGGCAGCAGGTGCAGTGAGCAACACAAGACCCCAAGGAGGGTGAACAGGTCTGAGAGATGGGAGAGGGGGGGAGAGGCGGAGGAAGGGGGAAGGGTGGGGTGGGGGGAACACAGGCCAAGCGGGGCCCCATCTTCTCCTCCTTCCCACACTCAGCAAGGGGCTTAGAGGAAGGCCGAGGCCCCCTGGAGAAAAGGTGGAAGTGGGAGTTCTTATTTTGTAGGAAGAGATGAGATTCCAAGGAATGGAACAGTGGCCCCTCCCTTCCTGTTACACAGAGCCTGGATTTTATCTGGGAGGTGATAGGGCTCATGAAGACTTCACAGGAGAGAGGCATCCCAATCACAACTGCATTATCATTCTTATTTTGAACCATTTTAAAGAATATAATTCAGTGGCATTAAGTACATACATAATGTAGTGGAACCATCACCACTGTCTACTTCCAGAAATTGTTCATCATCCCAAACAGAAACTCTATAGCCATTAAACAGTAACTCCCCACCATCCCCTCCCCCGAGCCCCTGGTGGCCTCTATTCTGCATTTTGTCCCAAGGAACTACCTATCTAGGTACCTCGTGTAAGTGGAATCATATAACACTTGTCCTTTTGGGTCTGGCCTATTTCACTATGCATGTGTACCAAGGTCTGTCCATGTTAAAGCAGGTATCAGAATTTATCCCTTTTTATGGCTGAGTAATATTCCACTGTGCATTATTTTTAACAGCTCCCCTGGCAGCAGAGTGGGGATGAATTGGCAGGGGTTCAGCTGAAAGGGAAGGGTGGGCAAGGCTGGAATGAAGGCCATGAGGATGGAGGAAAAGGGAAGAGAAAATGAAGAGGACTTGGAGATAGGATGGAAGTAGAGAGAGAGGGGAGACCAAGGGAGGAATGAGGGAAAGACCCCCAGTCTCCAATTCAGACCACTAGATAGAGGTAGCATTTTTGAGGAGAGGGGCTGGATGAAAAGCAGCGAGGGGTCTGGAGGTTACAGAGATGACCCAATACTCTCTGCGTCTTGAAATTTTCTAACTACTGAAGTCCTGACTTCCATGTGAAACTCGGACAACTATTGGGAAACTAGCTTTACTGCATACTTTTATTTATATGAAGTTATATTTCACCTAGCCAATTATTAGACAACAAAAAAATAGGTATTTTCATTAATAGGCCCTCTAGAAAAAATGAAGGTGGGGGAAGAGAACTATGAATCACAAATGTTTAAGTCTGAATTAATCAGTAAGGATTAATCACAAATCGCAATCACAAATGTTTAAGTTTCTAGAGATTAAACCTTAGCAGTTTAAACCTCCCATTCTTAGCACCTCTGAAAAGCTACAGTAAAATACTTGTAAGGGGTTGTGCGGGGCCAGAGTGATTATTATTAGATCACCACATTGTCAAATAAGGACTGTCTCTGGGCCCCCAGCCATTTCTTGCCTCGTAAATTCCTTTCTCAATCAACACCGGGCTGTGATAGAATCAACGCAGGGAGATGCTAGATTCACCACCTCTCCCTTGGTTACTTATTCATCGGAGCACCTTCCTCCTCTGTATAAACAGACACATCTTTAGATGGTTCATGGCAGGCACTCCTTTATTAAAAGTGTACACTTACTCTCTTTTTATCTCAACTAAAAGAATTCAACTTTCCAAGGAGCCCCAAATTGAAATGTGAGGTTATTATGGATTATCCAAATCCTTATATCCAAGACGGTGCACGAAGCATGTAAACTGGCTGCAAGGAAAACAATTAAGCAATTTCGGATACAATGTTCCCCCTACTCTCACCAAGTACCCTCAAAGCAAAAAACACTGTAAAAATACAAGCTCTAAGTCAGAAAAAAAAAAGATTCATTTTATTTAAAAACATTACATGTAAATGACTTCTGTTAAAAAAAAAAAGCTTTCTTGTTTAATATGAAAGCTTAAAGGTCCCATCATCAAATAAGGAACAATTTACTTCCAAAACCATTTTTTAAATTATGTAACCTTTTCAGAATATTAATACATATTCTAAATATAGCATGTGCGTGTGGGGATATATATGTGTCATGATCTGTTAGTATATTTTTATATATAGGCCACATAAGATCCAATTCATTTTTTTTTTGGAAAATAACAGAGACGGACAATTCTTACATCTTAAACTGGTTTTGTTATATATTGAATTATTGCAATATATATTGAATTATTGCAATTTTATCTCCATCACATCAAATACATTCAATTTTAGGGGAAGTAAAATATTTAGTTTTTTAATACATTTATTTATTTTTATTTATTTTTGGCTGCGTTGGGTCTTTGTTGCTGTGCCCAGGCTTTCTCTAGTTGCGGCGAGCGGGGGCTACTCTTTGTTGCGGTGCGCAGGCTTCTCATTGTGGTGGCTTCTCTTGTTGCGGAGCATGGGCTCTAGGTGCGCGGGCTTCAGTAGTTGTGGCTCACGCGCTCAGTAGTTGTGGCCCACGGACTTAGCTGCTCTGCGGCATGTGGGATCTTCCCGGACCAGGGCTCGAACCCGTGTCCCCTGCACTGGCATGCGGATTCTTAACCACTACGCCACCAGGGAATCCCGAAGTAAAATATTTAAGTCATATTTTTAAACAATTGATAGTCAGAATATCTGAATTAATCAGTAATGACCAACACTTAAGAATAATCTCTACCAACGCCTTTCGCAATATCCTTTTTGGTTGGAATAAATTCATCCTCAAGTACTTTGGATTTGAATAAGTTGGTATTGTTATTCACAATATGTGGATATTTAATTTTTTTAAGTACACATGTATAGACATATTACCTAACTAAAACTACTTAAAATATAAAAATATGTATCTTTATAGTACAGAATACTTATTTTCCAAAGCTAGCAGTTCAGTTAAATAAAGTAATTGATAAGTCTTATTTGGTGAAAATTGCTATCCCAATTCAGTAAGGCAAATACCTTTCCCAAATAGCCATGTACTATCCTGTTAACTTAAGTCTATTTAATCTACCAATAACTTACTGAGTTTCAGCTTTCATTTCATTTGTGAAAAAAATTCTCAATAACTCATCTTTCTTAGAATAGTCATAAAATGTATCTAAAAACAGGAAGTTAATATTTTCTAAATTACCCAAACTCTATCTTTGAGTTTAAAACAGTCTGATTTAACAAGCATTCATTTTTTTAAGTATTGATAGAAAACAAATTAAAATAGAGTCAGGCCAGCAAATAAAACTCAGAGGATTTTAGAAGCCACCTCTATATGGCCCACCTGTATTAGGTCATGCCTGTTAGCAAGCATGTGTTTTCAATCACCAAATGGTAGTTTTCTATATCTCACATTACTGAGCTTTTGTCAGTCTGTTCTTATGAGTACCTTTAATAACACGGTTAATCTATATCTGCTTAATTCAAGATATTTTAGCAGAAGAAATGGTAAGCATATTTCAAATCTCTATGCCAGTTATACTATGACAGAGAGCTTCCTTGTTCCTGGTTCTATGGTTCTACTAAACTCAATGACTCTTACCAACAGAGAAAATAGCTGTTTCCTTGCTTTATGCGTATTATGACACTTTTCACAGAGACATAATAATAGTAGAAATAAAACAACAAATACAGATTTAAATGAAAATGGATGTCTCATCAGCCATTAGCCAATGTAGGTCACAGGAATCAGATTACATTGGTTTGTTGAGATAGTCGGTCTATTTCGGAAAATAATTCTCTAATGCTCTCAAGATATTGAGTAACTTAAAATGAAACAAGGTCGAATTTAACCTACATTAAAGGAGGGAAGAAGTAGCAAAGCCTTAAAGAAATTCAAATCTAAGGTGATTTACAGTGAGCCACTGGTACAGCTGCAAATTCAATTCCAGCTTCCACCAGAACTCCTGTCCTTCAAATGATTGCTTGAATTGTCGCAATTCCTCCGTTTCCCAGTCTAATTTGGAATATCAATGGAACCACAGAACCAGACTCACACACAACACAATTTCCTGAGGAAGTCATTCTACAGCTAACATCACTGAACACAAGTGCTGTCTATTAGTCTAGTCCGTTTGTTTTGCTTTAGCTGATGGGAAACATTCCGAGGGCTCTCAGGGCCAAAAGGACTATGCATTTTTAAAATGCCATCTATCCCTGAAGCTGGATTATAATAAGCAGATAAAGAGACAGGGACATTGTGAAAACAATTTGAAGAGATTTTTCTTTCTGTCCATCAAACCAGAATGGGGCAATACATCATCCAGGTGACCCTTCCCAATTATATGGCTACTTTCATAACCTGATTGCCTTTTGCATTAAAAAAAAATCAGCTTTATCCACAAGATAAAATATCAAATACACTGGGAACACCAACTCCTTTTATCTTGAATGTAGTTAGCAAAACACTAATGCAAAACTGCTCTATTCCACAAATCAGCAAGTCATTTGTGCGATCAACCAACCAATGGTTTATTTAACACCCACTATGCACCAGGCACTGGAGCAGATGATGTGGCCTGTGGTTACTTATCCAATCTTCTTTTTGTCATGCCCTGGCTTGAAGCCCACACTCTAACCACTTTGAGGCACTTACACTTCTCTAAAAGCAATGTGCCTCTCTCACCGCTAAGCCTTTTCACGCACATCATTCTCTTAGCTTGGGATGCTGTCCCTCCCATTTTTAGTATGGAAGAATTCCGTCCAAATGTCCATCACCAACTCCAAGAAGGCTCCCCTCATCCCTCTAGCTGGGTTAGATGCCACGAGTATGTTCTCTAAGGACCCCTTTCTATAATGATCATATTCTATTTACTTGTGTCTCCCCCATTGGAAAGTGAGTTCCTTAAGGGCAAAAACCTACATACACCCCATATTTGGCCAACCAAGGGGTTCAGTGGCCTACTCTTTCCCTGCTGTCTCCTTTCCTTAGTACCTAAGCAATGACTGGCATTCAGTAAGTGCTCAATAAATGCTTGTAGCATGAATGAAAACTGGTAGAAACCAGGCCATTTTTGAAAAATTAAGGATATATGGTCACCAGTATTCGTAGGCAATTCAGAAATCATGAGCATATTAGATTCATGCATTTAACAGTATGCTTTCGTTTACCTCTTCCCAGAACAGTAAGTTCATTAAAGGAAAGAGTTACTATGTTGATAACTAAACTTAGATATTAAACTAGTACTTCGACAAAATAATTTGAATCTATGCCTCATAAAGTCCACTGGAGGCTGAGCAAATCAGTGCCTGGGGGGTTCGGTTCCAAGGTAAATATCTGCAAAAAGCTCCCTGGGTGATTGTGATGTCAACTGAGGGTTGAGAGCCACTGATAATTCCTTATTCTAACTAAAAAGGGCTCTAAAAATCTACCCCCAAACAGGCACTCTCGAACACTGCTCTTGAGAGAACAAATCAGTAGGAGGGGAATGCATCATTATCTAATAAAGCTACTTATGATTTTACCTTCTACCCAGTGTTTCCACTTCTAAGTATTCACTCTGAAAATACACCTCCATAAATACAAAATAACATGTTCACAGGTAATTCATTCATTTCACCATTATTTGCAATAGCAATATGCTGGAAAGCAAATCATCTGAATTCCCATTCATGGAAACAAATTGATTTCTATTCCCCCAATGAGTAGCATGTGGTCGTACAAAAGAATGAGAAAGACAGCTATGAACTGTTTTAGAATGACAGCCAGGTTATACTGTCAGGTGAAAAGAAAGCAAGGTGAAAGATTAAGAAGGGGAGTAAGAATATATATTTGCTTATTTCTACAAAAATAAATTCAAAAGAATAAACCAATTAATGTAAACGGTCATCAGTAAGTGGAGGGGTGGCAACGGAGAGGAAGGATGTGCAGGTGCGGCCTCTCTCAGTATATCTTTTATACAGTTGTGACTTTTGAGTCCTGTGAACATTTTACATATCCCCCAAAATAATTAAATCAGAGAAGTAGAAAAAAAAATCAACCCTAAAATTAAATATAAACAGAAACAAGTGAACTGAACTCAGATGGACAATATAACTGCATTCATATAACTACTGGGCATAAAGACTGTACACACTTAGTGGGATACATTTTTTAATAATAATGGTATCTGCCAAGCAATCTTTTTAAAAAAATATTTATTTACTATTTATTTATTTTGGCTGCCCCGGGGTCTTAGTTGTGGCACTTGGGATCTTCACTGTGGCATGCAGGATCTACTTCCCCAACCAGGGATCGAACCCGGGCCCCCTGCACTGGGAGCGTGAAGTCTTACCCACTGCACCAGGGAAGTCCCTGACAAGCAACCTTGAACTTTACTTAGTTGGTTTATGGTTGGTATTCATGGCAGTGCCATAGTAATTCTGAAACTATTTTGTAATATATACTACATGCTAGAAGAAGCAATTATATTGATGTTGTTAGGAAACAGGATTTTCCCACTGTGGGAAAAGGGAGGTAAAAAAATACTGAAATCAGGGAAGGTAAGAGGGAATTAGTTGTGCTGAATTTAAATTGGAACCATCAAAATACAATCATGATTTAAAATAATAGATATGTATTTCTAAGTTTTGTCCACTGAAAATGTTTAGAAACAATGATAGTCCGGTAACAATGAGCATTCTTCATTCCTAGATCTTGGTTTCTAAATACTATTTCTCACTAAAAACAATCTGAAATCCTTGGGAAGTGGCTGATTCCAGGTCGGGGCAGGGAAAATACAAAGTGAGCCTGGATCGTCCTATAGTGCCATCAGGTGAGAATGATGGGGACATGTCAGAGGCCACAGAAGTCAGCTTGAAGGTGCTCAAACTGCACTGACCAAACTTGGCAACATTTGAACACGGAAAAGAATGATCGTCTGAATGTTTGTGTCTCCCTGAGATTGAAGCTCTAACCCCCAATATGATGGTGTTTGAAGGGTGGCCTTTGGGAGGTAATTAGGTTTAGATGAGGTCATAATGGTGGAGCCCTTATGATGGGATCAGTCCCTTTTAAGAGGAAGAGGCCAGAGCCCTTTCTCCACCAAGTGAGGACACAGTGAGAAAGCAGACACCAGCAAACCAGGAAGAGATCTCTCACCAGTAAGGAAACCTGCCCAACCCTTGACCTTGAACTTCCCTGCCTCCAGAACTGTGAGAAATAATTGTTTCTTGTTTACACCACCCAGTCTATGGTATTTTGTTATGGCAGCCCAAGATGACTAAGACAAAGGTAGTATTTTTTTTTTTTTTTTGCGATACGCGGGCCTCTCACTGTTGTGGCCTCTCCCGTTGCGGAGCACAGGCTCCGGACGCGCAGGCTCAGTGGCCATGCCTCACGGGCCCAGCCGGGCCCAGCCGCTCCGCGGCATGTGGGATCTTCCCAGACCGAGGCACGAACCCGTGTCCCCTGCATCGGCAGGCGGACTCTCAACCACTGCGCCACCAGGGAAGCCCCAAAGGTAGTATTTTTATAAGACTTTGAATTATAAAAAGGATCTGTGACCCCACAGTGATACTCAAAGGGAAAATCATACAGGAAGAGAAAGGGGAAATTAAGAGAGGAATTGGGGAGGGGAAGTACTTTTTAAATTGACGAATGCTGGTTTATAGATGAAAAAAACGATCGATTAAACTTAAAAAACACTGTTTTGCCATCTCCAGTGTAGGAATGATTTAGGCAAAGATCATCAATAGACACTAAAATCATTGGATGAAAGCTTATTGAAAGGCAGGATATTTACGTGCCTCAAAGTACCGGCTCACAGATTGCTTACTAAACGGTAGAGGAAAGTCATCCTTACAATGTGCAGACCAGGCAGATATCACCTTAACCAAAAGTCTAATTTAGCACACCCATTATGGAACAGACTGATGTGTCATCGTCCTCCTGCAGTGACGCAGTGAAATACTGCTAAACATCGCTGTGCCAAAATGTTCATCTTGAACTTCACCATGAAGGAACAAGACATGTAGGGCTGGTACGGGCTCCTCAAAACTGTCAATTGAGTGGAAAGGCAAACAAAGGCAAGGAGGCTGCTCCAGATTATAAGAGGCTAAGGAGACATGGTAGCTAAATCCGATGCATGATCCTTTTTTTTTTTTTTTTGTGGTACGCGGGCCTCTCACTGTTGTGGCCTCTCCTGTTGCAGAGCACAGGCTCCAGACACGCAGGCTCAGCGGCCACGGCTCACGGGCCCAGCCACTCCACGGCATGTGGGATCCTCCTGGACCGGGGCACGAACCCGTGTCCCCTGCATCGGCAGGCGGACTCTAAACCACTGCGCCACCAGGGAAGCCCGATGCATGATCTTTGTTGTGATCCAGGATTGAGGTGGGGAAAAACTCTACCGTCATAAAGGACATTTTTGAGCATGGACCGTATATTAGATGACATTACTGACTTAATGGTGAATTTCTTAAGTGTGATGATGTGACTTTGCAGGAGAATGTCCTTGTTCTCCGGAGATACATGCTGGAAGTATTCCAAGGTGAAGGGTCATGATGCTGCAAACGTGATGAAACGTTAAAACTCATCTCCATTCCACCTGTTTAGTTAGTCCTTCTATTTCTAACATTATAGGTGAGAGAAAGCCTCACTACAGTTAAAGCAAGTCTCTCACACTTCTAGAAAAGCTGTCAATTGCCCTTTAAAAACTTGCATGAGGACCTACAAAAATAAAACCGCTTGACTGTTATGGGCTGAACAGTGTCTCCCCACCTCCCTACCCCACCCCCCAAGATTCCAACGTCCAAGTCCTAACCCTCAGTACCTCAGACTGTGACTGTATTTGGAGATAGGGCCTTTAAAGAGGTGATTCAGGTGAAATGAGACCATTAGGGTGGCCTGAATCTAATGTGACTACGTCCTCAGAAGAAGGGAAAATTGGGGCACAGACAGATATTTTGAAGACCAGGTGAAGACACAGGGGAAAGACGGCCAGCTACAAGCCAAGGAGAGAATCCTCCAAAGAAGCCAACCCTGTGGACGCCTTGATCTTCAACTTAGCCTCCAGAATCGTGAGAAAATCAACTTCCGTTGGTCAAACCACCCAATCGGTGCTTCTGATTATGGCAGCCTGAGCAAACTCATACACTGACTTGGTGCTTTTCTTGGTTAATTTTCTCTTCTGCCAGGCACAGTTCCTGGCTCACATTGCCCAGATGCACTCTTCTCTCCAGGACTGCTCAGAGGTGGCACACAAGGTCCTTCGATCTGGCCCCCATTAATCACACAGGCCCCATCTCCCACCCCCACCCCCTCCCCAGGCTCCAGGACACCCTCCCATTCCTGGTTTCTCACTTCTGTGCCTTTCTTTGAAGAAACACACACACTGTTCCTCCTGACTTGAAGGTGTCTCTCCACAACCCTTACAAAGTTGACGGTTCCCTCCTCCCCAGTTCCTCAGCCCTTTATCAGCCCCTATTAAGCTCCTTCCCACGATGCATTAAAACTACTTGTTCACTCACAATTCTCACCCCAAGACTCTGGTTCCTCTAGAGCAGGAAATACGTGTTCTTTATCTTTGTAAAGCGCAGCATTTAAGCACATGCTAGGCATTCGTATCTTCTGTGAATTAAGTTACCATGAAATACAAACAATCCTATACAGACAACTTCAGACTCTTTTGGCTTTTCACTTATTTGGCATGTTCAAGGGACCAGAGCATCATCACAGAAAGGACTCTGGAGATCAGCCCTGTCACCAAAGGCAGAGGAGTAATACTTAAATCCTCCCATCAGCCTGTACTTGGAGCCAGCCAGGTTTTCATTAGCGTTAACAGAAATGAATCTCAGAGAAAACTGAGATTAAGTGAAACGTAACTCAATGTGAGCTTAAAACAACCTCTCTTTCTAGAATAAACTGCTGTAACCCTTCTGAAGTCCCCAGCAAACCACCTCTCCTGCCCAACTTGGCCCCAAAGCATCTATGGATAGCCACGGAGCATCCCCAGATGGCACTGACATTCATGGCGAGGAAGAGATGGAAGAACCACCATTTACCAGGATGGCACTGGAGGGTCCAGCAAAGGACAGCACACAGACTGATGCACGTCTGCTGTTCAAAGCCCCTCTCGAGGTCCCTGCTTTCACCTCCACATCCAGATCTATCAAAGTCTTAGACCCACCCTTTTCTCAGGACTCAACTCCTTGCCTCCCATTTACTCCCCTCCTGGGGAACCCTTGGCGTTACATAGCCTTTTATAGGCTGATGCTTCTTTATCCTAAACTGACAATTTCCCGTTTGCTCCTTCGTCCTTGTCCCTACTGGAACCTGCTTTTCTGATAAAGACAACACAATGTCCCAATCCACCTTCAACCTCCTCGTCTGCAATCCGAGCTGAACTTTGCACCATCTTACACAACTTCAATAAACATGATTACCCATAGGACCTCACATTGTTGCAAAAAACAAATAACTTCCCCCCTCCCCAAACCACCTGAAAGTAAGTTGCAGACCTGAGGTTCCATTACTCCTGTATACTCAAAGTATTTCCTATTTAACTGCAGCACGACCATTAAAATCAGGAACTCAACACTGGTACACTACCACAGACTTCATTCAAATTTCACCAAATATCCTAATAATGCAAAGGGATAGAACCCAGAGTCACATGCTGTATTTACTTGTCATGTTTCTTCATTCTTCCTCAATCTGGAACCGTTCCTCAGTCTTCCCTGACTTTTATAACTTGACAGTTTGAAGAGTACCATAAATTATTTTGTAAAATATCCCTAAATTTGAGTTTGTCTGATGTTTTCTCAGGAAGAGATTCGTTTCCTTTTTTTTTTTTTTTTTTTTGGCAGGGGAGAGGGGAGATATTACAGAAACAATGTTGTAATTTCCTCCTTCTATCTTAGCAAGTGATTGTGTTACAGTAACTTGATCCCTTGTGTCTCCCAGGTTTCTCCAAGGTAAAGTTACTCTTTAATCCCTCTCTCTTTTGTATTTAACAAATACTGGGTTGGCCAAAAAGTTCGTTCGGGTTTTTCTGTAACAGCGAACAAAAAGCCGAACGAACTTTTTGGCCAACCAAATATTTTATGGAGACAGCCTGAGGCTATGTCAATCTCCTTATCAAGCTTTCACCCACTAATTTTGGCACACTTTAACATTTCTTGCCTGAATTAACCATTACATGATGATTGCCAGTGATGATATTTAATTCTACCTTTTATTCTACATTTATTAGTGGACATTCTACTGAAGACAGAACGTCCTCTTTTCCTTATTTATTTTATTCATATTAGTATGGGTTCATTGATTTTATATTACTTAATGAATTATGATCCATTACCGCTATATTTATTTTGATGCTGAAAACAACCCAGGTTTGGCTGTTGGGAGCTTCATCAACCTGGCTGCTATGTCCTTTTGACATGCCCCCACCATCCTTTGAGAACTTCCTTACTTTGTGGCACAAAAAGGTGTTTTAGGCTCATCTTATAGTTCCCCTTCCCCAGGCCCAGAATCAGATTTCTCCAAGGAGCCCATTCCTTTTAGTTGCAGAATGGTATTTAGAAACCAAGATCTGGCTTACAGATGTGCTCATGGCCATTGGATATCACTACTCCCAGGCCCTGTAAGTGGACACAGCTAGGAAATATATGTAACCTCTGAGCTCCCCTGGAATGTCCAAAGTTTTGCTCCTATGAAGTAGAAAAGCCTCAACTTCAGTAAAATCTCCTAGAATCCTACAACTTGAACTGGTCTGTATTTTCTTCATAAGCCACAACCCCAAGGAGCTAAGCCTACGAAGTGGGGTCCTGTCTCTCACAGCTCTCCCTCCTCTTCCAAAGCTTCGCCCTCTGGTCTGGAAGCTCCTAGTTCCATCT
Organism: Globicephala melas; assembly: GCF_963455315.2. Taxonomy (NCBI): domain Eukaryota; kingdom Metazoa; phylum Chordata; class Mammalia; order Artiodactyla; family Delphinidae; genus Globicephala; species Globicephala melas. The sequence continues at coordinate 16,489,584 of NC_083326.1, forward strand.
GATGAGTCATCCTTGGTCTCTCTCCTCGCCATATACTGTTTGCCTCTAACTTCTTGGCTTCATAGGTGAACTTTCAGAGTCCCTGGGTCCCAGGCAGCCCAAGAGCCAGGCTTACCCTGAGCACAACTCCATTCCAGCTCCCAGAACCCCAGGGACCTGTTTGTTCCAGTGTAGAACACCCCCACTGAAAATCAGCACCAAAAAGTATTTAAATCCCTAATTGTAGTCCATCTTAGCCTGCATTTATCTCTAATGGATTAAAAAATAGTTCCAGATTGTGAAGCAAAGTGATCCGTACCTTTTTGGGTTTGTGAGGATGATTATGTTTGTCCCAAGGTCAAAATATCTGTCCCAAGGTCAGACAGTCCTGCATTTCTAAGCTTTTCTTTCTCTACCTCTGACACCACAGTTTTCTAAAAGCACCATTGTTATTCCTCCCTCTACTGATCTGCACAACTTCCATCCCCAGAAGCACGTGTCCATCTAGGTAAACTTGACATGACATATAAATCGTCTGGTCCTAATACCTACTGTAGGAGCCTGATACAGGGTAAAGGATACCCACAGAATACATGAAACAGCCATTCATAGGAAAGGCGATCAGAAGTCAGCCTCAGTCCATTTTAGATGCTGTCTTCTGCCTTTTAGAAACTCCTACAGGGTTCTATACATGATGGATATTCAATAACATTGTCGGGCTAACTAGCAGTGATTTCTAGCGGGTACCCATAAAAAGTCATTACAAAGTCCTATAATTTTGGACCTTTGGGCTTTCATTTTTCCAAGGTGGGAGAGGCGTGTAATAAATATCTCCATAACCACAATGGGATATGACAATAGCTATTAAGGCACAAAGAACCAATATCCATGAAATAGTCCCTTATCCATTAATAATAGTTACAAAACGTCATATCCTATAGCTAGGCTATGCTGCAAATCTTATATTCTTTTTTTTGTTTGTTTTTTTTTGCGGTACGCGGGCCTCTCACTGTTGTGGCCTCTCCCGTTGCAGAGCACAGGCTCCGGACGCGCAGCCTCAGCGGCCACGGCTCACGGGCCCAGCCGCTCCGAGGCATGTGGGATCTTCCCGGACCGGGGCATGAAGCCGTGTCCCCTGCATCGGCAGGCGGACTCTAAACCACTGCGCCACCAGGGAAGCCCCCTTATATTCTTTATTTAAGCATAAATAAATAAATGAGCACGAGCTGGGTCTGACTTTTATTGGTGTAAAGTAGTGAGATCTTCGTAACCATCACTTCAAACATGAATCCGTGAATTCTGAGTCAAGGCCATCCTTTTCTAGCCTAATGATTCTCAGCAATTCTGAGAAAAACAGAAAAGCAGATTCTGAGAAAGTGATAATGGGTGCAGACCCCTCCACCTCTGAGAGGGTAGAGATGCAGAAAAATACACATAAGCACACGAACAGAATTGTGCCTATAACTTCATGGACTTTGATCACCAAAACCCCAGATGAAGAATGCCCTAGGCCATTACTTCTCAAACTTTAATGTGCCAATAAATCACCAATGAATCACCAATGCTGCTTTGAGTGGCAAAGTTCTAGAATAGAACTTAACACACTTTTTCTGTACCGGAAGAGATGGTAAACACTTTAGGTATTGTGGGTCTTACTGTATCTGTTACCACTACTCAACTCTGCCATCGGAACAGGAAGCAGCCATTTACAGTACGCAAGTGGATGGATGTGCCTGTGTTCTAATAAAACTTTATTTACAGAGACAGGAGGCAGGCTGGATTTGGCCCAAGGACTACTCTGGAAGGTATCACTTCAAAGTCAGCACAAGAACTATAATAGCAAATCACAAAACTCAGCTCACTTCTGATATTTTTAAGGGCTCACATTTATTTTTACCACAAATTTTGTCATATTCACTCTGTTATTCACTTACCCAGCAATTCCCATTACTGCATTTTTTCCTACTGAACGATTTGTTATGAACAAGCCATTGTTCCATTTTTCAACCAACACAATTTAGAGCAGAATAATTCCACGTTCTAAACATTTCCTGAAAGAGCTTTTGCAGCCTAGTTTTCTGACTCTCAGCAAAGTTTTATTAATTGACAGCTGATCACACACACGATGCAAAAGCAGAACCCAATCTTTCGTGTTCCGAGCCGCCTGTGTCTCTTCTGGAGGCCGCTTTCACTTCTTTAACAAGCCTAGCAGCTGTCAGACTCAGGCCAAGAGTCACAAGGGCTTTGTTTTCCTAGAGACTTATTTTCACAAAAATTAGGACCCACAGGAGGTTCTTCTCTGGCCCATCCTTCCTTCATGGTAAAAGGTCAAATGCTTGCCTACCGAGTGCCTTCCTGGGTCAGCAAGCGTCACCCAGTCACTTTCCGTTTCCTGACTCGGTCTGGCAGTACCCATCAACCACAGCCACCTGACTGCCCAGAATGGATGTGGTATAGATCGGTTTTCCTCCCTCCTGCATTTTAAAGCTCAGGCCTGGCCACGTGCCTGCCGACCTGCTCTGTGGGAAGGATGTTAGAATGGCCCATGTGGGCTTGTACCAGGGGAATGTGGATAACCACTTCTGAGTGATTGGGAAAACTATTTTCTTTACAACTCATGCAGATACAGAAAAACCAGCTCCAGCCAGAAATGATTTAAGTCCACGGTGTATTTCTAGCCATTTCCACTGGTTTCTCAGTCAAGCCTCACCAAACTAGACGTCAACTTTCTTCAGGATTGCAGCTATGGTATAAAACCCTATATGGTACTCTAGGTGTCTAAAAAGCACAGTGAAACTCTACAGAGCACAAATGTTATCATTTTGTATGAGAGTCAAATTCATGAGCAAACTTCTTTTATAAAATCCCAACTAATCGGAATTTAGTTATCAGTAACAGAACACTGGAAATCATAAAACTGATAACCTACTGCCATCCTTCACATGGCAAAGGGCACCCATCACCTCGATCTGGTGCAGTAAGCCACGCTCGCTCTGGTGGGTTCCGTGAACTTGTTTCGTTGTTCGTGTATGAGAAGTATATTCGGGTCTGTAGTGTATTCATGCATAGCACGTTTTACCTAGAAGGTAAGCTTCTTTTTCTAAGTACTAGCACGAATGATCCAACAAATTATTCATCTTACATCTATCCAGTAACTCTGAGGGTTATGAGAGAAGAAGAGTAATGAAAGCACGGGTCTGTAGGCCATATGTGCTTAAAACTTGTACCTCCAACGAGGGCAATAAGATGCAGTGAAACTTGATTTCTCAAGGGAACATGCAAAATGCATTTTATCCTAGTCCTTAAAGGCTCTGATGAACTTTAGATATTCACAATGGCCTTGCAAAAAGGCATTTATTCACCTACTCACCCTAGTGACAAACAATTTATGTAGGGCAAGTAAGAAAGTGCCTATTTCATTCATTTTATTCCCTCTGTTCCTCCCAGGGACCGTAAGTGGATCTGAGGGTAGAAAAATGTTGGTAACACTATAGGATATTTATGCTAGGACAGAAGCTGGGTTAAGACGATTTTCTTATTCATTTATAGACGTGACAGCTTTGGCTGTGCTCTAGAAGAAGGGAAAGGCTAGAGAGGTAAGATAAAACTCGGTTAAACAATGACGATGGCTCAGAGTGCCAAGATCTGTTGCCAAGTTCGCACACCAGCCCCACATCAGTTAGGCATACAGTGCATGCCATTCAGGCCGCCACTCAAACTGACTGGGCCATGCAGAAGCTTTTGTGCTAGAAAACATCCATCTTTCATCTAATTAGGTGCTGAAATTGGACGTTTACAGTCACAAAAGTTTCTTCCCTTACAACCGATTTTGTGAGTTTTTCTATCATCTCATCTCACATTGGTAGATACATTCATTCGTACTTTCAGACGTTGCCCAGATTAGGTGACTATCCTCTAAAGCACTCTCCACTCTTCGAGAAACTGTCTTCCCATAACAGAGGTAGCTCGGCTGACACTCCTCCCAATTAAAACCATCTCCTAATAATCATTTGCATGTGGTGGACCTGACTGTAAGCCCGCTCAAAAATTTAGCCAACACACAATTTCATGAGTCTCAGTCCAGCCATGCTGGCTCTTGTCCTTGGCTTCTTCCTAACCTTTAAAAAAAAATCCTCAAAGATTATTTTGGAAAGTGGTTACAATATCATGAAATGAAAAAGTCAAAAGGAGGGTAGAGTCAAGATGGTGGACTAGGAGGACACGGAATTCACGTCTCCGCACAACTAGGGCACCTACCAGGCACCAGTGGGGGAACACAGACACCTAAGGGCGACCAGTTGTTTCAATTATACTTTTATTTTTCCTAATATATTTTTTATCTTTCTAATTTTATTTTGTTTTTTATTCTTTGATATTGTACTGCTTCCTTCCTTCTTTCTTTCTTTCCTTCCTCCTTTCCTTCTCTCTCTCTCTCTTTCTCTTTTTGCGGCATTACGCAGCTTGCGGGATATTGATTCCCAGGCCGGAGGTCGGGCCCAAGCACCTCACACCCCAGGGAATATTAATCAGAGTGAGGTCTCCCGGAGGTCCTCATCTCAGCACCAAGACCCAGCTCTATCCAACTGCCTGCAAACTCCAGTGCTGAACACCTCAGGCCAAACAACCAGTAAGACAGGAATACAGACCCACCCATCAAAAAAAAAGAAAGAAATGATAAAAAAAAAGTTACAGACAAAGGAGCAAGGTAAAAACCTACAAGACCAAATAAACGAAGAAGAAATAGGCAACCTACCTGAAAAATAATACAGAGTAATGATAGCAAAGATGATCCAAAATCTCAGAAACAGAATGGAGAAAAGTACAAGAAACATTTAACAAAGATCTAGAAGAACTAAAGAGCAAACAAACAGTGATAAACAATACAATAAATGAAATTAAAAATACTCTAGACGGAATCAATAGCAGAATAACTGAGGCAGAAGAATGGATAAGTGAGCTGGAATATAAAATGGTGAAAATAACTGTCAGAGAGTAAAATAAAGAAAAAAGAATGAAAAAGAATTGAGGACAGTCTCCAAGACCACTGGGGTAACATTAAACACACCAACATTCGAATTACAGGGGTCCCAGAAGAAGAAAAGAAAAAGAAAGGGTCTGAGAAAATATTTGAGAGGTTATAGTCAAAAACTTCCCTAACATGGGAAAGGAAATAGTCAATCAAGTCCAGGAAGCACAGAGAGTACCACATAGGATTAACCCAAAGAGAAACATGCTGAGACACATATTAATCAAACTATCAAAAATTAAATACAAAGAAAAAATATTAAAAGCAGCAAGGAAAAAACAACAAATAACGTACAAGGGAATCCCCAGAAGGTTAACAGCTGATCTTTAAGCAGAAACTCTGCATGCCAGAAGGGAGTGGCAGGACATATTTAAAGTGATAAAGGGGAAAAACCTACAACCAAGATTACTCTACCCAGCAAGGATTTCAACAAATTAAAACCTTTACAGACAAGCAAAAGTTAAGAGAATTCAGCACCACCAAACCAGCTTTACAACAAATGCTAAACGAACTTCTCTAGGCAGGAAACAATAGAGAAGGAAAAGACCTGTAAAACAAACCCAAAACAATTAAGAAAATGGTAATAGGAACAGACATATCGATAATTACCTTAAATGTAAATGGATTAAATGCTCTAACGAAAAGACATAGACTGGCTGAATGGATACAAAACAAAACCCGTATATATGCTGTCTACAAGAGACCCACTTCAGACCTAGGGACACATACAGGCTGAAAGTGAGGGAATGGAAAAAGATATTCCATGTAAATAGAAATCAAAAGATAGCTGGAGTAGCAATTCTCATATCAGACAAAATAGACTTTAAAATAAAGAGTATTACAAGAAACAAAGAAGGACATTACACAATGATCAAGGGATGAAGCCAAGAAGATATAACAATTGTAAACATTTATGCACCCAACATAGGAGCACCTCAATACATAAGGCAAATGCTGACAGCCATAAAAGGGGAAATCGACAGTAACACAATCATAGTAGGGGACTTTAACACCCCACTTTCACCAATGGACAGATCATCCAAAATGAAAATAAATACGGAAACACAAGTTTTAAATGATACATTAAACAAGATGGACTTAATTGATATTTATAGGACATTCCATCCAAAAACAACAGAATACACTTTCTTCTCAAGTGCTCATGGAACATTCTCCAGTATAGATCATATCTTGGGTCACAAATCAAGCCATGGTAAATTTTAGAAAATTGAACTTGTATCGAGTATCTTTTCCGACCACAATGCTATGAGACTAGATATCAATTACAGAAAAAAAATGTAAAAAATACAAACACATGGAGGCTAAAAAATACGCTACTAAATAACCAAGAGATCACTGAAGAAATCAAAGAGGAAATCAAAACATACCTAGAAACTAATGACAATGAAAACACAACCCAAAACCTATGGGATGCAGCAAAAGCAGTACTAAGAGGGAAGTTTACAGCAATACAATTCTACCTCAAGAAACAAGAAACATCTCAAATAAACAACCTAACCTTACACCTAAAGCAATTAGAGACAGAAAAACAAAAAAAAAACCCCAAAGTTATCAGAAGGAAAGAAATCATAAAGATCAGATCAGAAATAAATACAAAAGAAATGAAACAATAGCAAAGATCAATAAAACTAAAAGTTGGTTCTTTGAGAAGATAAACAAAATTGATAAACCATTAGCCAGACTCATCAAGAAAAAAAGGGAGAAGACTCAAATCAACAGATTTAGAAATGCAAAGGAGAAGTAACAACTGACTCTGCAGGAATACAAAGGATCATGAGAGATTACTACAAGCGACTATATGCCAATAAAATGGACAACCTGGAAGAAATGGACAAATGCTTAGAAAAGCACAACCTTCCAAAACTGAACCAGGAAGAAATAGAAAACATAATCACACCAATCACAAGCACTGAAATTGAAACTGTGATTAAAAATCTTCCAACAAAAAAGCCCAGGACCAAATGGCTTCACAGGCAAATTCTAACATTTAGAGAAGAGCTAACACCTATCCTTCTCAAATTCTTCCAAACTATACTAGAGGGAGGAGCACTCCCAAACTCATTCTCCGAGGCCACCATCACCCTGATACCAAAACCAGACAAAGATGTCACAAAAAAAGAAAAGTATAGGCCAATATCTCTGATGAACATGGATGTAAAAATCCTCAACAAAATACTAGCAAACAGAATCCAACAGCACATTAAAAGGATCATACAACATGATCAAGTGGGGTTTATCCCAGGAGTGCAAGGATTCTTCAATATACACAAATCAATCAATGTGATTCACAATATTAACAAATTGAAGGAGGAAAACCATACGATCATTTCAATAGATGCAGGAAAACCTTTTGACAAAATTCAACACCCATTTATGATAAAAACTCTCCAGAAAGTAGGCAGAGAGGAAACCTACCTCAACATAATAAAGGCCATATATGAGAAACCCACAGCCAACATCGTTCTCAATGGTGGAAAACTGAAACCATTTCCTCTAAGATCAGTAACAAGACAAGGTTGCCAACTCTCACCACTATTATTCAACATAGTTTTGGAAGTTTCAGGCACAGCAATCAGAGAAGAAAAAGAAATAAAAGAAATCCAAATCAGAAAAGAAGTAAGACTGTCACTGTTTGCAGATGACATGATAGTAGACATAGAGAATCCTAAAGATGCTACCAGAAAACTACTAGAGCTAATCAATGAATTTGGTATAGTAGCAGGATACAAAGTTAATGCACAGAAATCTCTTGCCTTTCTATACGCTAATGATGAAAAATCTGAAAATGAATTTAAGGAAACACTCCCATTTACCACTGCAACAAAAAGAGTAAACTACCTAGGAATAAACCTACCTAAGGAGACAAAAGATCTACATGCAGAAAACTCTAAGACACTGATAAAAGAAATTAAAGATGATACAAACAGATAGAGAGATATACTATGTTCTTGGATTGGAAGAAGCAATATTGTGAAAATCACTATACTACCCAAAGCAACCTACAGATTCAATGCAATCCCTATCAAACTACCAGTGGCATTTTTCACAGAACTAGAACAAAAAATTGCACAATTTGTATGGAAACACAAAAGACCCCGAATAGCCAAAGCAATTCTGAGAAAAAATGGAGCTGGAGGAATCAGGCTCCCAGACTTCAGACTATACTACAAAGCTACAGTAATCAAGACAGTATGGTACTGGCACAAAACAGAAATATAGATCAATGGAACAGGATAGAAAGCCCAGAGATAAACCCACACACATATGGTCACCTTATCTTTGATAAAGGAGGCAAGAGTATACAATGGAGACAAGACAATAAGTAGTGCTGGGAAAACTGGACAGGTACATGTAAAAGAATGAAATTAGAACACTTCTTAACATCATACACAAAAATAAAACTCAAAATGGATTAAAGACCTAAGTGTAAGGCCAGACACTATCAAACTCTTAGAGGAAAACATAGGCAGAACACTCTGTGACATAAATCATAGCAAGATCGTTTTTGACCCACTTCCTAGAGAAATGGAAATAAAAACAAAAATAAACAAATGGGACCTAATGAAACTTAAAAGCTTTTGCACAGCAAAGGAAAGCATAAAGAAGACGAAAAGACAACCCTCAGAATGGGAGAAAATAATTGCAAATGAAGCAACTGACAAAGGATTAATCTCCAAAACATACAAGCAGCTCACGCAGCTCAATATGAAAAAAACAAACAACCCAATCCAAAAATGGGCAGAAGACCTAAATAGACATTTCTCCAAAGAAGATATACAGATTGCCAACAAACACACAAAAGGATGCTCCACATCACTAATCATTAGAGAAATGCAAATCAAAACTACAATGAGATATCACCTCACAACAGTTCGAAGGGTTATCACCAAAAAAATCTACAAACAATGCTGGAGAGGGTGTGGAGAAAAGGGAACCCTCTTGCACTGCTAGTGGGACTGTAAATTGATACAGCCACTATGGAGAACAGTATGGAGGTTCCTTAAAAAACTAAAAATAGAAGTACCATACGACCCGGCAATCCCACTACTGGGCATATACCCTGAGAAAACCATAATTCAAAAAGAGTCATGTACCACAATGTTCACTGCAGCACTATTTACAATAGCCAGGACATGGAAGCAACCTAAGTGTCCATCGACAGATGAATGAAAGATGTGGCACATATATATATATATATATATATATATATATATATATATATATATATATATACAGTGGAATATTACTCAGCCACAAAAAGAAATGAAATTGAGTTATCTGTAGTGAGGTGGATGGACCTAGAGTATGTCATACAGAGTGAAGTAAGTCAGAAAGAGAAAAATAAGTATCATATGCTAACACATATATATGAAATCTAAAAAACAAAAAGGTTCTGATGAACCTAGGGGCAGGACAGGAATAAAGACACAGATGTAGAGAATGGACTTGAGGACACAGGGAGGGGCAAGGGTAAGCTGCGACGAAGTGAGAGAGTGGCATGGACATATATACACTACCAAATGTAAAATAGATAGCTAGTGGGAAGCAGGTGCATAGCACAGGGAGATCAGCTCGGTGCTTTGTGACCACCTAGAGGGGTGGGATAGGGAGGGTGGGAGGGAGACGCAAGAGGGACAGGACATGGAAATATATGTATGCATATAGCTGATTCACTTTGTTGTACAGCAGAAACTAACACAACACTGTAAAGCAATTACACTCCAATAAAGATGTTAAAAAAAAAGACAAAAGTACAAGAGTCAGTTAGTCCCAAAGAGTGGACCACTTCTCTCTATTGCAGGCTCCCTTCTCCCCCTCTACCCACTGCATGTGTGCAATCTCATCTAATCCAATCTCAGCCTGACCTCAAGCCTTGGTTGCTGCTGTTTCTGCTGCAAAGAGCCTTTTTTCTATCTCCTTGGCTGGACAACTCTTAGGCTTAGCGTTTGAGGTGGGGTGAAAGGTGGTCCCAAAACACAGATGCACACACGCAGGGCACGGCTCCTTCCTTTGCCCCCCACACTTCTCCCATGTAATCCTTACGTAACGTTGGCTGGAGTGGAAGCCCCCTGAGGTCTTGCCACCTCCCGCCAACACCGAGCACACAGCAGGTATGCACCATACGTCCCGGTAAACTCGTAGAAACATTTATGAAAGAAGCATGAGGCACAGAAATATTACTACTGCTCACTTCTTCTTCATCAGTAGGAAGCCAGACAAAACAGTGAATGAACTGATGTCCAGAAGCACTAAATTGCCAGAAGAGAGAACTCTGCTCAGACAGAGTTGAAGCCCCGGGACCTTGGAAATTCACTAATTGGAACTGGAAACTCAACTCTTGTGACCAATTAGCTTCAGGTCTTCTGCATGTCATTTACCCTCACTGATTTCAGCTTCCTCATCTGTTAAGGAGGAACAGCCATACCTATCTCCAAATACTGTTTTGAGGATTAAATGGGTTAGGAAGGTATCCAATGGCCAGCATATAATAGGTGCTCAAGAAACACTGGTATTCTTTCCCGACTCATAGTCTAACTTCAATTTGGGAGCAACAGTGACACTGCCAACAAGAAAACAGAACTTTCGGAAATAAAGACGTGGAAAGAAAAGCACAAGGAAAAGATACCAGAATGACACTGAAAAGCAAAAACATACCTAAAAGGCAGCAAAGCTTTAACACACCAGCAAATTGGGGCTTTGGTAAATGTGCGCTTTCAATCTGCATGAGGTCTGCTTTTGTGGCTGGCTTGAAACCCTCACTGCCTGATGCCATAACACGCAGCCCTGCTCTAAAAAGGTTTGGTGTTGTTATAGCCAGGCTGGTAAAACAGTGCCCAAAGTCTCTTGGCTCAGAATAAATCCCCACAAGTGTCCTGAATCTGTTAAGTATGCAAAGACGGTTTTGCATCAATGGAAAATATAGGCGTTGCATATTCTGCCTTGAGGCTTACTCTGAAAATCACTACAGCCACGGTTGTAAATATTTGTTTTTCCTAAAACTCACCTCAGAGAAAGCCAGTCACCAAGGGTGATATAATTTGAAAGTAAAAACTACCATTCAAACGTTGACAACAGTCACACATCTGAGATCACTCATAGACTTCTCGCAGTTAACAGGTCCAGAATGGAATTCTTGGTCCCCTCCCCCAACCACCCCCAAACCTGCCGTCCCCAAAGTCCTCCCCATCTCAGCTACTGGCAACTGCATCCTTCCAGCAGCTCAAGCCAAAACCTTCAGCAGCCTCTGGGTCACCTCTCTCTGTCACACCTCATATTCCATCTACCCCATCAGCTTCACCTTTTAAAAAAATTTAGTGCCAGGCACCCTGGCACTATCTCGGTCTGGTTCCCTGTCCCCTTCTTACCGTCGACTCTCGGTACTGCACCCAGACTGATGGAGTGACAACACAAGTCAGAGCAGGCTACGATAACCACCTTCTGTAAGCCCTACAAGAGCCACTTGTGTCACAAGAAGTAAAACCAAAGTTCTGGGCTTCCCTGGTGGCGCAGTGGTTGAGAGTCCGCCTGCCGATGCAGGGGACACGGGTTCGTGCCCTGGTCTGGGAAGATCCTACATGCCGCGGAGCGGCTGGGCCCGTGAGCCATGGCCGCTGAGCCTGCTCGTCCGGAGCCTGTGCTCTGCCACGGGAGAGGCCACGGCAGTGAGGGGCCCGCGTACCGCAAAAAAAAACAAACAAACAAACAAAAAAAACACCCCAAAGTTCTTGCAATGGCCTACAGAGCCCCGCACCATCCGACCCCATTGCATACCAGGGCCCCCTCCCCCTGCCCACCCCTGCTGCCTCTGCTCCAGGCCGGATCTTCCCTCTCCCTGGAATCTCTTCTCTCAGATATGGATGTCTTTCCTCCTCGCCTCCTTCAGGCCTGTGCTCAAATGTCAGCTGCATTTTCCTAAGGAGTATTTGAAGAGAGTTAAGGAAGGGACTGTCTGCGGGGCCGTGCAGGGTTGAGAGTCCTATCGAGACTACCAGGGATTCGCAACAGTGGAAGACCCCACCACCTCCAGGGCTGAAGGGCAAAAGAAGGGTGCTGTCACCAGAATCAGTAAAAGTAGTCATGCAGTCTACCAGGAGGAGCTGAGAGAGAAGTAGGGAAATGGGGCCCAGGGATGTGTTTTGACTTCTCTTGTCCTTCCATCTCCTGCCAGTGGCACAACCCAACCTGAAGCCAGAGGGCAAGGAAGCCAGGGTGATAGAGCCCAAGAAGGTCTGGGAAGATGGGAGAATGATCTGGAGGGATGAATGGAGAATGTCCAGCACACCCTTGTTAGCCGATGGAGATCCTAGAGTCCAGTCCAGGGAAGAGCCTGCAAGGGGAGCCTGGAGGTGGCCATGAACTTTCCTTACCTCCCCTCACTGTGAGCTGCTGATCTACTAGGACTTGGAAGCCAAGTCTTTGGAGGGGAGTCCTGCCCAGGGAGGGTCAATAGCTCATAACCTAAGAACTAAGTCCCTTGTCCAAAGTTGGTGGTCTCTAGTGCCCAACACACAAAAACTGAGATGCAACTGCTATGTGGTATAGCAGAGTTTCCATTCCTGCTACCGTGAAGTTGACCCTGAAGAATTCCCCTAGTCCCATGATTACAGTTTTGAGAGCCCTGCTCTCTCTTCCAAAGTTATTTCAAATGCAGACTAAGTGACCAATCACTGAGCAATTATAGCAAATACCCACAAAGTTCCAGGTACCATTAGCACTCACTCCTCCCAACAGCCACAAACAAAGGAAGGATTTGTTGCTGGGTTTAAGAAGTAGCTGCCCAAAGCGACCTCTGAGTAGACTCCAAAGCCTGTGCAGTGTTCTAAAATAGGAAAAGAAAAGAAGTTTTAGAATTGAATCCAAATTGAAAATTCTTAAACCTCTGATTTCAGATGATCCAAAACATAATGGATCTCTCTGTCATCCATGCAACTGAATTGCTGTAGGTTATGCAATTGTGTAAACTGACTCTCCATCGAATGAGGTGGAGAGGACCCAGCTTCTGGATTAAGTTCTATCAATGATTTACTTTATGACCTTAGGCAATCCGCAGTTTCTCAGCAGCTCAGTGTCCCTAACTCCAAGATAAATAGGATGCTTCCTCATCCAAACCTGTCAGGGACCTACTGGGGTGAATTAGCTAATATATCCTTCCTGTCTCCTTCAGAGGTTCTTCTCACCCAACCTCCTAACTGGATTTTGCCCAAGGAGATAATAAAGTAGTGTGGAAAGCACGTCTGAGTCAGACTCATTTGGAAATAAAATGGTAGACCTTTCACTGATGGGACATTTGAACTTGGACAATGTATCCAACCCTGTTGTGCCTCAGTGCCCCTCCTCTGTAAAAAGTGAAAGCCAAGAAAGGACGACCTCATACAACTGCTGGGTGATAAAATGAGAGCATGCGTGCAAAGCCCTCACGACATAGTCTGGCATAGAATAACCACCCGAAAGCAAAATGCAATCATCGCAAACATTACCATCATTATCATTCTCATTACCACTTTTCATAGGCAATTCTAAGTGGGATTGGTGAAAGCACAAAATTTCTTTGAGCACTCTCTAGAATTTTTCTATGTCCTTAAAATAATTTTCTTTTTTTGTCTGTTAAAGTAGAGCTGAAAATAACACAAACGGTTATTATGATCACCACCAAACTTGATTAATAGCTCTAATCACTAACGAAACCTAAGTGGCTGAAAAGCAGGGTCGAGCTACATAGACTTGATTAGAGCACAAGACATTCATCCTAAGAGAAATCTTGGGAAAAGAGGAGTTCATTTTGGAAAATTTTCTATGAAAAAGGTATACATTCACGACAGTAAGGGAAACCTGTTTCTGAATGGTACCCAAAAACTAAGTTAAAAAATAAACAATTTCATGAACCATAAAATACCCAAATGCTTCTTTGAGCTCAGGGATCTGGCGAAAGCTTCCTAAAGCTCCTACCTGGCATCTACACTGTAAGTACCCCCCTCCCTCAACTGTGAAATCTCCTGGTGCTCAGGGAGCTCCATCTGGACAGGGACCATGGACCCTCAAGAGCTGGCACGGCACCGGGCAAACGGAAATGCCCAATCACCATGTTTGCTCTGACACACGATTGACCATACGGCCAATGGGATCAGAGAACCATGTCTTCTCCCCAGGGGACCACTTGGAGCATCATTCCAACGACCTTCCTCTGCCCTGGTCCCTAGGTCCATCAACTGATTCCCGTAATTACAAGAAACATCTTAGGAACTTACTCTGCTTGGTGCAGATAAACCATCTGAAGTCTTACATTTCAGATCTATCAGGAACAAACAGGTTTTACTCACCCAATCCTACCCTATCACCACTTTGTACCAACATTTTTTTTTTTTTTTGTGGTACGCGGGCCTCTCCCTGTTGTGGCCTCTCCCGTTGTGGGGCACAGGCTCCGGACGCGCAGGCTCAGCGGCCATGGCTCACGGGCCCAGCCGCTCCGCAGCATGTGGGATCCTCCCGGACCGGGGCACGAACCCGCGTCCCCTGCATCGGCAGGCGGACTCTCAACCACTGCGCCACCAGGGAAGCCCTGTACCGACATTTTAAATCAAACTTTCAAACCATTAAACATTAAACATTAAACATTAGACAAGAGTGTCTACTTTGCATAAACATTGTATCCATGGTATAGTTCCTAAAAGTATTAGGTGTCCAATAAACATTTATTGAAGGGACAGGAGGAAGGAAAAGAGGAGAAAACACTAACCCATGCTCCTGAGCTGCCCCAAATACAAGGGTAAGGATGTAAGCCATGGTGACACACCAAGGATGGGTGCCAGGTTTTCTCCATGCCTTAGCCAATCCTTACGGCAGCCTTCTCAGGTATCTTATTTGCCCATTTTACAGATGCCAAAACTGACGTACAGAGAGGTTAAATCGCTTCCTGAGTATCCCCCAGACAGTAAGTTTCAGAGCCAAGATCTAAACTGAGACAATGTAACACAGAGGTACACTGAAGTACCACCCTACTGTCTGGACACCCAAATTCATCTAGGGCAGCATTAAGCAGTCAAGCATTAGTGTTTCCATTTAGATGAGAAAATTAAACCCAACTGGTTAAATGACCAGTAAGAAATCACATGACTTTCACAGGTACTAGAGCCAGTGCTTCTACTTGGTCACTCAGGACCCTAGAAAATAAGGACCCCATCCGTTCTTATCATGAATAGAATGAACTTATGCTACAGGCTTTCTATCATCTTTATAAATTCATGGCAGACTGCACACTCAAAATACAATAGCAACAAGGTATAGCACCTTGTGATTTGTAAAAATAATTTTATCTGTAATACCCTCCCTGTGACATACATAAGGCAGATAATGTCACCAGCCGACAAGGCCAGGGTGCCCTCAGTGACAGGGGGCCCAGAGACGCCTGGAAGCGCACGACAGCTCACGGCAGCCAGGAACACAGGGAGACAGCAATGGCAACTTTCAACTCTCTCACAGCTTCTGACTCCATGGCTCCAAAGGAAGAAATTTCAAAATGATTTTTTCCTCCTTCAGACGGGAGGCATAGGACATACAGTCCAAGTAAAACAGTATTTATCAGTTTTCAAGGGCTCGACCATTTGAGGAGAAAGCCTCAACGTCTTCCTTTTCTCCCCCCAACCGTTGCTTTTAAAAACGCTTGGGCGAGATGAGGAGAAAAGTACTTGCCGATACTGTGTTTGCCATCAGTGCACACCAATCTGTTTGCTGAACCTCTCAGGAGTGTTGGCTAATACTTTTGTATTTCCTACTGGAAACACACCACAGCTCATAAACTGATATGTTAATATCATTGAAAGATATAACAGTGAGTCCTCGGCACAGCATTTTCCACCAAACTCAAAAGAACATCTAGCTACATCAGGCTTCAAAGAGAACCGATTTAAAATCTTGCTTAGCAAACACGGCACCTCTGCAGCGGATCTCAGCCTGGGCTGCCTGCTGCAATCACCTGCGGAGCCTTAATAATCACCCACGTTCAGGTTCTACCTGCAGAGGTTCCAATTTAATCGTCCTGGGGTGTGGCCTAGACATTGGACTTTTCAAAGCTTTCCCAGTGACTCTAATAAACATTCAAGGTTGAGACGCACAGGTGCAGAAAGTGAGGCGCATACCCAGAAGCTCACCTGAAAAGCGACTCACGGGTGTTAAGGACCATGAACAATTTCACAATTAAGAATTATCTGATAACACGGATTTAATTTTTCAGACACAGTTTGTTCACTGCATAACTGAGAAGTCTTGATTCTTGTTCTCTGGGTCTTCCTGACCTACCTTAACCAACTTAACCTGGAAATCCAGATGAATATAAAAATTCACTTAAAAAGTACTAACGTCTATGTAGCACTTTGAGATTTGCAAATATAGAAATACAAAGTCACATTTAACCATTACAAGAACTATGCGGTACGTAAGGTAAGTGTATTCGTTTCCTGTTGCTGCTGTGTGTTACAAATTATCCTAAGTTTAGTAGCTTAAACAATGAGTTATTTTTATAGTTCTTGAGGCCAGATATCCAAAATCAGTCTCCCTTGGCTGAAGTAGGGTTATGGGCATGGCTGGCTCCTTCTGGAGGCTCTCAGGGGAGAATCTGTGTCCTTGCCCTTTTCAGCTTCTAGAGACCACCTGCATTCCTAGGCTCAGGGCCCCTTTTCCTCGTATCTTCTGTCTCCCTCTTATAAGGAAGAACCCTTGTGATTACACTGGATCCACTCGGATAATCCAGGATAATCTTTCCATTTCCAGATCCTTAATCACCTCTGCAGAGTCCGTTTTGCCACATAAGGTAACATTCAACAGTTCCAGGGATTAGAACAAGGACATCTTTGGGGACCAATATTCAGCCTGTCACAGAGTAAGGCAAACGTGACCAGCATCACCACTGTGCCTATTCCCTCTGCCCACCACCGTCACTTTTCAATTGAAACTGAGGCTCAAGGCTGCATGACGTAAACCAGGTTCCACGTGTGGGACGGGGCTGAATTTAAACCCGATCTCATAACTCCAAGTCCCACTCCTTTCGGCTGCTCCTGTCGCCTCCCCAGATATGGCAATGCCTGCAATATTACTTTCTTTTCCAGGCTCTCACCATACTATTAACAAGAAGTATTTCAACTCTGCCCCAATCATTATCTGTGTTCCTCAGCCAACAGATGCCAAGTGGAAACTTCCGGTTCTATTACCCCTGCTGGTAACCCTGTCTCACGTCAGCCCCCTTCCCTATGGTCCAGTAGAAGCAGCAAGGCACTGAGGCAGCAATTCATTTTACAGACTATGATGTCACAACTACCTGAGAGATTAGTGTCACAAGAAAGTATATGGGCGAGGGGGTATGGAAATGACAGCTCTCAGTGTTTTGGTTTTTTTTTTTTTTGCGGTACGCGGGCCTCTCACTGTTGTGGCCTCTCCCATTGCGGAGCACAGGATCCGGACGCGCAGGCTCAGCGGCCATGGCTCACGGGCCCAGCCGCTCCGCGGCATGTGGGATCTTCCTGGACCGGGGCACGAACCTGCGTCCCCCGCATCGGCAGGTGGACTCTCAACCACTGCGCCACCAGGGAAGCCCAGCTCTCAGTTTTAAAAGAGCAAAACAATCTTAACTTGCTAAGACCTACACATACCAGTAACTGTCTCAAGAAAAATTTATAATAGGTGACATCCCCATTCTCCATGTTTGAAACAATCTATTTAGAATACATAGGAAACCGTCCTCTCAGTGATTTTCCATGGTTCCTTTCTCTCTTGCTCTCAAGTGAGGGAACTAGAGAGGGCTGACAGGGTGCTATTTAGAGGCTTAGTCTGTGGTCCCCTGGCGTGTGGTGTGTCGCAGCTGGGTAATCAGAAAGGAGTGGGCGAGGCTTCCTACACGAAGGACATTCTAATACGATGGTCACACTTCCCTTGATGCCTGGGATGTGCCATCCCCTCCTCTCACTTGAACGTCGTGGAGAAGAAAAGAACCCAGTGTTGAGCCATAGGCACTTTAACAATGGGAGAAAATAAACAAGCCAAGCAGGTAGCACTGCCAAGCTTATACCCTGCCTGTGTCTGTGTGCAACCTGAAGTGAAAATGGTAGTGAAGAAAAAAAAAAAAATCAGTGCCGCATCAGAATGCAACTGGTATAGTATCAGCAAGTTACATGGTTTTCCTGGGCTAAGATAAGTCATTGTCTCAGTCCCCAAAACTATAAAGTAACAGTGAATAGGGCTTGTAAAGTCATGCGGAAGAATTCAAGCAACCGGAATATTATATTTTAAATAAGCTAACGTGGTGGGGAGAAGGGGGGGGCGGTGCTGGAATACCTTTTGTGGCTTGTGTTCATGCCAAATCCATGCTCTGAAGCTATAACCCTACACACTTACAACCAATATTTGGAATGATTCTAAGGACAGCAAGATTCCCAGACATCTAAGAGTCAGTTTGGAAAATGACTATTTTCCTATTTCGGAAAAATGAACCAATAAACTTTGTTAAGTTTTTCAAAAAGGGTAGCATCATAAGGGAATTCTGGTTTACCAGGAGTTAACAATAAACATGTTAATAAAATTAGGATGTTCTAATCCACGTGATACATTATTTTGGCGATATTATAGCCTCCAGATAACCTGGCTAAATTAAAAGAGGGTACACCTGCTAAGGACGCCTTACTCCATACTTTCTAGGACCACGCAATGCTTCCAGATAGTTAAAGAGCCCTGGGTCCTTGTCCTGACTCCGCCACTAACTTGCTGTATAACCTGGACCCGTCACTCAATTTCTCTGGGTCTCAGGGTTCTCATCTGTAAGGTGAGAGGGCTGGTCATGATGACTTCCAAGGGCTCCTCCAATTGCAACTCTAAAAGCTTGCAAAGACCCATTAACAAAATTTACTGACTCATCTGACATTAGATTCTGATTGAGCTGGTGAGTAAAAGGAAGATAACGAAGCTGATGTTTGAGACTGCTAACAACTAAAAGCTGGAAAGCACATGGAAGCTGGTGAGCAACATGGTGAGATACACATCGGGTTCCTCGCCTGGGAAAGCTACAAAGCCTGGGGGTCCCAAGAGTTTATTGCAAAACCCTCTGAAGGTGCTTTACTTATCTGCAGGAGGGTCCTCTTCATTCATGCTGCCTCCTGTTCAGCAGCCTCTCAAGTACCGGCTCAGAAGGGATGGGTGAGGTGGGGTGTTACCCTTGGGACTCAGATCCCACACAAATATCATGGCTCGGGATCTTCTGGCCACTGAACATAGCTTTCAAGGTCACTCTGATCCAGGGATTCATTGCCGCCGGAAACTGAGCGTCTGGGGATTTGCTACACCTCCCCGCTCCTGCCCTTACCAGCAGGGGAAGGGGGGCAAACTCTGTCCTCTTGAGGGCCCGCAAAATTAGCCACAGAAAATGAAAAGTAGATTCAAAGAGCTGTTGAGCTCTCTCAGGATTTAGTTCCCTCAACAGCTCTCTCTACAGAACAAATATGCTTAAGTGGGAAAGCCCAGGGAAAAAAAAAGTGACAGGAAAATTGAGGACTCACTATAAAACTCATCTTTAAACAGCCATAATTATCACAATAGTGTCACCTAAACATTATTTACGAACATCCTGCAGCACAATTCCCCCTCTTTGAACAGCCCTCATCTAGATATAGTGCTATTACTCAGGATAGCATTTGAAATTATTTAAGCAGTAAAACAAGGAAAAACCAGCATTTTTCAATCAAAACTCTGGAGTGAATATAATTAAAATCGATGCAGGGAAACAGGCGTAAAAGAGAGAATCTGACTTTTTACCTTTACGCTGCTAACTCCTACTTACCAGTTGTATAATTAAGTCAGTTTTCAAACACTGTTTTGTGCATTACTCGTTGGATAACCCCCAACACTGTAAGAGGAAGAGAGAGTAGAAATTCTTCTATTTTGCTGATGAGAAAACTGAGATTTAAGGATATTAAATGGTAAGCCCAAAGCTGAGTCACAATCAAAACCCAAATCACCAAATTTCTTATTTCAAAGTCTCCTCCAGGACACCACACACTGTGTCCCAGTGATTTCATCTGCATGGCAAAACCAACATAATTTTTATATCAAACACTGTCATATATTTTGCCTGGGCCTTGCTTCTGAACTTTCAGGCCCTCAGAATACTCTAGTTTGAATCTTGGCAAAATGAAGCAAATTTCCAACTGCCACATAAACGGAGTTTTCTTTACGAGCAGCTGCAGGTAAGAACACGCCCCTTGCAGTCTGACGTTATTACCGTAGTTCACCTCCTAACCCACTGTTACTTCTTTTAAATGACCAGGCCTATGGTTCATGGCCGTATTCTGATCACACAAGGGCACAAAAGTAGCAAATAATCCCACAGTCCACTTCCAGGCCCCAGCCAGCAATCAGAAATGTGACTGTGGGTCTTTGTTCATTTTATTTTTGGATGATACCATACGGCAAAACACCTCTCAGCCTCATCCCTGTTAATCAATAGTCATTTAAAGTAAATTTGTCATGGAAGCGTTTAAACATCTACATTCAATAGTGTCTGCCAAAATAATGCATTTGCCCCGTGATTATAAATGACCGAATAACTAAGACAACACAGCAGCAGCAAAAACAGCTCTAGTCTGTGCTGAGGTGCTGGGTATGAGCTTAGCTTCATTTCTAGGATCCTCACTGTTACTAAATCCACGGAAATAAATGAAGCGGGGCTGAGACCCAGAGCAGGGCTGGGTAGGGGGATGCTCTGTCCCAGACATGGTCTGTCCCAACCCTCTTTTCTCATAGCTGGAATCCCTTCCATCCACCCATCCACCCCAGTTTCTACGGCCAGCCCTAACCTTAGTGGAGATGTCTGAGTAATTCTGGTACAACCCTCTGGGACCCCACCCAAGTCCCTCGACTGCTGGCTCGGCCATGACTTCCTGCCCAGGCTCCTCTACCTATACTTAAGAGTCCTTTCCTGATTCCTTAGCCCTCCGGGTCTGAAGCTCCCTGGACTCCTGGCCGCCCTTCCATCCCTCAAGCCACCTGGACCTGCTGTCCCTACAAGCATGTACCCCAGGACTGGGAGCCTGTCCTGAGATACTGCCACTTCTGGAAATAGTCTTCAGTTCTGTCTCCTTCAACCTCCTACTGCAACCCACCACCCTGAGGGGACCCCCTCCCTTCCCCAGCCCTCCTGCAGCTCCTCCATTTTATCTGGAAGTGGACTCCACCCATGGCCCCCACCAGACAAGTCTACAGCTCTCCTCCCGGACCTGGCCAGACCCCAAGAACAAGACCGGCAGCTCCTCAATCAACCCTCTGCATTTCAGACTTTGCTCTTACTTAAATGGCTCTGTCCGAGCCTAACATCTATTTATTCATGGAGACAGAGCTCGAGAGAGGCTGTCCTCATCATCACCCTTCACTAGTTACTTGAGATCTGCCAGTGGCTTGCACATAGCCACCTATTAATTGCCTTGCAGACATCATGATGCAGCAAATTTCACTATTTTCACACAGAGGTGAGAAACCTGAGATCCCATTTTAATAAGAAATGTGCTTAAATTCAGTTGGCAAGAGTGGGGCAAAACCAGGACTAAATGCAGCCTGACCTGGCTTCCTTCTTACTGTATGAGTCCTAATTGGGGAAGCCCTATGTTTCTCAGGCACCAGGTTATGTCAATTACCAGGTGCAGGGGGGCGGAGGAGGCACTTTTTAACCCACGTGGGGCGATCTGATGCCCCTTGGCCACAACCCTGTATTACGGGTGAGGGCTAGGGCTCCCTGGCATCCCAGTCACCTGCACGCACCATTCAGAAGCCACCATGAACTCATTCCACCTCGCAGAATGGGACAGAGTATGCACTTGCTCAAATTCCCACTTCAGTACTTCTGATAAAATCAATTGTTTCAAATGAAACTGGAAGGACTTTTGTACTTCCCACCAGTACCATCTAAGCTTCTTGGTTTCAGGCTTAGTTGACTTAAGTGAAATCAGCAACAGAGCACGAGAGGGCTGTTTTGGTGCTAATTCAAACTCTAAGTTGCTTCCAAAGTGCTGCGTAACTCTCACAGACCATGTTCCCAGGGGCTCCATGACATAGTCATTAGAGACACAGTGTCACAGCAAGCAGTTCTGGAAGGAGGCAGAAGCTGCATCCCTCTCCAGGGGGGCACATGCTGCTCTCTGAAAATGGGCTTGAAGCTGTGGCGTGAATGAGCATCAAACTATCTGATGGGGGGGGGGAGACAGGGATGTTACGGGTTGAATTGTGTCTCCAAAATGGTGTGTTCAAGTCCTAATGCCCGGTACCTCAGAACGTGGCCTTACTGGGAAATAGGGTTGCTGCATATTCATCAGTTAAGGTGAGTTCACACTGGATTAGAGGGACCCTTAGTCCAACACGACTGGTGTGTTTAAGAAGAGGAGACACGTGAGGAGAGAAGGCCGTGTGATGACAGAGGCAGAGATTAATGATGCATCTACGAGCCACGGGTTGCCGGCAACACCAGAAGCTGGAAGAGGCAAAGAAAGATCGTCTCGTACAGGTTTCAGATCGAGCGTGGCCCTGCCGACGCCTCCAACGTGGACTTCCAAAGCCTCCAGAAATGTGAGAGAACGAGATTCTCGTTTTAAGCCGCCCAGTTTGTGCGACTCTGTCACAGGAGCCCTAGGAAATTAACACAAGGGGGAAATGAACAACTGAGGAACCACAAAAACCCTTGATTGAGAAGAGCATCAAATAGGAAAGAGAAAATACAGACGGTCCCCAGCTTAGGATGGTTCGATTTACAATTTTTCGACTTTACAGTGGTGTGAAAGTAATATGCATTCAGTAGAAATCGTATTTCGAATTTTGATCTTTTGGGGGGCTAGCAATTTTCAGTACGATCCTCTCTTGTGATGCTGGGCAGTGGCAGTGAGCACAGCTCCCCATCAGCACGTGATCCCTAGAGTAAACAACCACACACTCACAACCATTCTGTACCCAGACGATCATTCTGTTTTTCACTTTCAGTACAGTAATCAATAAGTTACATGAGACAGTCAATACAATAGGCTTTGTGTTCAATGGTTTTGCGCAGCTGTGGGCTAATGGAAGTGTTCTGAGCTCGTTTAACGTAGGCGAGGCGAACCTACGGTGTTCGGTAGGTTGGGTGTATTAAATGCATTTCTGACTTAAGACATTTTCAGCTTACGATGGGTTGACTGGGACATAACCCCATCGTAAGCCAAGAAGATCTGTACGTATTTGCGATCAGGGACATCTTTCACAGCGTGGCCGCCTGCCTGGTTGAACTGGAGGAAGATAGACAAGGCCTGGAGTCCCCACAAGGAACCTTCCTTCCCCTAAGAAACTAGACCATCTAATTCAGGTCCTAAGTAGGGGAAGGAACGGGGTGGGGGCGGGAACAGTAGCAATTGAAGCTTTTTTCCTCCCTGTTTACATACAAAATACTCCCTCCTGCATCCTGAGCCTCGGAGTCCCTCTCTGCCTCACGTGCTTACAGAAAGGTACTAATAGGTGTCTTCATAGCCATGATCTCATGTCATCTTCACAGCCATTTTTGCTACAGGGAAGGAGGGAAAGTATTATCACCCCCATTTTACACACAAGGAAACTGAGGCTCACACGAGATCACAGATGAGATGACCATCCTGAAAAGAACCTCAGCTGACCAAAGGCCTTTTCAAAAAAGGTGGAGTGGAAGTAGGAGGTGGGGAGTAAAAAACAGTCCTTAAATCTTGTCTTAAAAAAAAAAAGATGAGTTCAACAGAAGTTCTAGAAGCCTACCACGTCCAAAACAAATCAAATCTGTTGGCCGTGAAAAGCAGTCCCTTTACCTTTTTCAGTAGTTGTTCAGGTAATATTGCTTTGGACACAATCCACTGATTCTCTGACCTTTTTGGAGGGGGGGGTACGCGGGCCTCTCACTGTTGTGGCCTCTCCCGTTGCGGAGCACAGGCTCCGGACGCGCAGGCTCAGCGGCCATGGCTCACGGGCCCAGCCGCTCTGCGGCATGTGGGATCTTCCCGGACCGGGGCACGAACCCGTGTCCCCTGCATCGGCAGGCGGACTCTCAACCACTGCGCCACCAGGGCAGCCCTCTCTGACCGTTATTTAAAGTGTCTTTGAGGGAAAACCCCAAACACATTTTCCAGGCTTGAAAATGTAAGTATTCTGGCCTTTGGTGTTCTGTCTCATTCGGTGCTTCCAAATCTTCACGCACTCCTGTGTGTGAAGCCACAGGGACCTTTCATAGCCATCACCCCGCACAAGCTGGACCTCAGACAGTGTTTGAGAGGCTGGAACCCCACAGACTCACATCCAACAACCTCTGATGACTGAATGGACCTTTTCCCAAAGCAACACTGGATAAGGGGAAGGAAGGCAGGGACAGAGCGGGGTGGCAGGCGTCCCAGGAAAGGATAAGACTGAAAGGGTTAAGCCGCAAAACACCGGGGATGAGAGCTTGGGTGGTGAGCTCTGACTGCCATCAGCTGCTTTTTCCATATATTTTCATCTTTCCCCCCCTGGAAAACACCCGGTCACTCACTGGTCACTGAGAAGTCTTGACTTTCATACCCGCAAAGCGGCAGCCAAGATGTCAGGCACACAGACCCCAGGACCTGCCGCTCACCACTCTGGGAAATTCCCTCTGTGAAATGCCGTTCCACGTTTTTGTCAGCTTGAAGATATTAAACACCACGGAAAGAAATTTAAGGGTTTTTTTTTTGAGATTTAAATGTCTACTTATTTCAAAATGAATTAGTAGTTCTCTGAGTTTCATGTTTGATTCATTAATGATAACTACAGCTCGAGAATTTGAAAGGGAAATTGCTTCCAGGATAAAATTAAATGCGAAACTCTAAGCAGTGATTCACGGCTGTTCCTATCTAAATTACTAATCCATGTGACAACCTGGTTGGCAGCACAAAAAAGAAATACTATTTTCCCCTGTTGCCTTTATAGACTTTGCTGAATTGTTTTTGCAAATTGTCTAAACCCAAGTCCTAGATAATCCCTTGCTAGCAGCCTCCATTTCACTGTGGCATTTAGTACTTACTGTCTCTATTGCCTCAGAGAGGTTCAGAATGGACTAATACTTCTGTGCCTCAGAAAACAGTTTTCTCAACGTACAGTGCAATGGATTTCCAGGGCAACTCATTTTAAATTAAAGGCAAATATCTCCGTGATATCTGTCCACATTCCCCCAAAAGAAACCTGCATAAAACTCTAAAAATGGCGATTTTCTTTTAGTTTGCAAGGAGGGCTAGCCAGCTGAGATTCAATTACAATTGACTCCCTGTTGGAATGATTGGGAACTAGAGTAAACCCTGTGGTCCAAAAGACAAGATAATATAATGTTCCCAAAGTTTCATCAAGCCCAGGTTATGCTGCCTCCTAAAATTTCTCTCAGGTCTGTTCCTACAACCACTGCCTGGGTCCACACCTTAGACCAGGGTGGAGAAGCAGGCATATTCCCGACCATGTGGCCCCAACTTCCAAAGGCGCTCAGAGGACCAAGGTCCCACAGGGCACACCTCACTGGGAACCGCTGTCCAGACCACCACGAAAACCCTGCAAACCAGGTCCATCCCCATCTCCAATCTCCCCCTCACTCCCACCGCCCTGTGTACTGGTCCTAAGTGGCAATCAGGTCCCTGGAAGCCCTCAGGAGCACTACCCCATGTCAGGGCTTTAATAGGATGATGGCTTAACCCTTGGGACAATTCGGGGAAGGTGCCCTCATGGTCCCAACACTGCCGGGCAAGAGACGGCAGCAAAGACACTCAACACACTTGCCCAGGTTACACAGCAAGAACACGGCAGAGCCAGGATCCACACCCCCACTTTCTGCCCAATTTCCCGTGCTTTGAACCATCTGAGCAGGCCTCCCACAACTTCGAATATTCTACTTACTCCTTATGACCAAGGGAGTGGGGCCCACATGCCCACTAAGGTCTAAAGATCCTTTGGTGATTTGGTTACATTTCCAGTCTCATCCGATCCACACCCTCTTCTCCATCTTCTCCCAACTCTGGCTTTTCCAAACTATGCACGTGCTGTTCCCTCCGCCACTCCTCCCGGGAGGGCTCCCACAACCCCCCTTTATGCCCCCGCAGTGCCACATTCATCCCCTTCGTCAACCATTCACTACTTCCTATTGACACTGGGGACACACGTGTGTCTCCCCCGAGTCTGCGACCTTCTCCAAGGCGACGGCTCTGGCTCTTCCACAACCAGCCCCTGCGTGCTCACAGCAGGGCTGCGGTGAGCCGGTCCCCAAAGCTTTGGAACTAATGAATGTGCTATGACAAATGTCTTCAAAGCAAAAGCAAAACCAAACAGCAGACTTAGGGGCTTGCCCCAGATTGACTCAGGACCCTTAAGAGTAGGGAGGAGGACATGGGAAGGGTTTATGTGCCCTTTTTAAAAGCTCTGCCTGTCGGGGCCTTTTTTTCCACCAAGCATTCAAACATGGCAACCTCGTGATGGCAAACACACCTAGCTATCTGCTCGCTAGCTCAAGGGTTTATGAAGCAAGCCTGTTTCAGATTTTAAATCGGCAAGAGATAATCTTCAGAGTGGGAACTCAAGAGTCACACGAGTCACAAAAGCGACGAGATGACAAACTGAACCCACAACTCCGACTGGTTTTTATTGTCTTTTCCTGGCAGCAGGAGGGAGAGCAAAGAGATATTTGGAAGAAGGGGATTTTGTTGTTGCTGTTGTTTTTAATTTTAAGAAGGGAGGGTACCTATTCCCTACATCTCTTCTGTGGACCCTACCACAGGGTGAACCAATGTAAACCAGGCTGGACTCCCTGTAGCACCAGTCTGAACCATTCAGGCCTCTATTCCTGACCATGAACTTGGCATCAAATAAACCCAGACGCCATTGACAACGCAGCATGAAAAGCAAAAATAACAACTGTAACTCGCGGTAATCACTTAAAATATAAAATAACGTTCCTAAATCCCTTAGAATGGTTACCAATGTCCAGGGCACGCAATTTCTCCGAGGAACCCCACCGTACCGTGAAAACACACAAAATGCACATAAAGATACGACTTCAACTGATATGCTAGCTAAGACAAACAACACATTAAACCAATTTTACTCACCTTCTTAGCACTTAATGAGCCCCTGGGGGACAATCTGGATGCCCTGTGCCTCCTTCACAAACCCCCATTCGTGGTAAGGCATGAAGCTGGGCTTTCCTTTCTCTCCATTTCCCTTGCAGCCAGCACAGGCCTTCAAGTGTTGCTATCAGCTGATGACACCTATCTGCGCCATGTTCAGGGGTGCTTCTCCCAAGGAAAAGCATTTTTTACGTATTTTCCAATGTTTCTCTTTTCTTCCCAGTTTATTCAATGTCTCAAGAGCAGCCACACCTGTTCAGTGTCAGCTTGGAGACCACAGGGCGGAGGGAAGTCCAGCCTAGTCACCCTTAGCTGACTCTGCAGGGCACTCACTGCCCTGGGCATCCAGAAAGGCCGCCTCAGGTCACAAGGATAAGTATGGGCTTTAGAAGCAACTTCAAAGTCGTCCACTACATGAATGAGAAGCATACATCAATATTTTGCTGTGTAGTTCTGTGGAGAAAAGATGCAGAACAGGAAAGTGTGGGGGAAAGTCAGGACCAGGCATTGCAAAGGCAGCTTCATGAAAAGGTCAAGGACACACAGGATTCTTCACAAGTGACTTAAAAGCAAATTGATAAAGAATTGCCTATTCTTGAGTTCCTTAGGGTTCCCACTTTAATGATTAAATACAAAAACTAAGAAGCATTCATTGCTCATAAGAATGTAGATCTTTCATAAGCATTTGAGGTTCTTAGAAAAGATTTTTAGAACATTCTAACATCTTGGTAATCTCATTTGTTCTGGGAATATCCTAAGTTCTCCACTTCTTTGTAAGTAGCACTAGCTAAAGTAACTCCAGTCTTAACCATTTCAATCACCACAAAATTCTAATTACTGAAATCCATAGAAATGGGAAATGTCTATCCTCAAATCTGAACGGCTAACAGTACAAGGAACAATGATATAAAGACAAAATAAGAAAGCAGAGGTACCTTTGGACAGGAAGCCACGACAGCAGCCGTGTAATTAGGATTCACGATAAGCATTTGTATTTTCTGATATAGACTTCCACGCTGAGCTCATTCATTCTGAATTCAACCCATGAGGGAAAAGATGGGCAAGTCTACCAACTCAAGTTAGGCATCGCCATATATGTTGCCCTATCACATCCTTCCATTTCTCCCAAACCTCCCCCTCTCTTGGAAAGAAATAATCGAAAATATAGAAATATTATTTTACTGGACCTGTATCTAACGCTAATCCCCTGCTTTTAGGATTATAAGGAGGCTGGACTTCGGGGGTGGGTAGGTGTAGAAAGCACAGCAGGAAGCCTTCAGTGGCCAAATTTCACTGCAGCCATGATGTGGCCTGTGACCTCCAAACAAGCTTTACTTATCACAGTGTCCGAGGATGGGATTTATTATTGCAAATATGCACAAGCAATGGTATTTTGAAAATCCTCACGTCGTGCATCTCCTTGTCTCCCACAAAGCTTGTGTCTACTAAGTGCTCTCATCTGCTCTGGTTTCTTCCACCCAAGGAAGAAAGGGTCCCTCCCCAACCCCGGCTGACCCTTCACCCCTGGTTCTTCACAGCTGGCATGGTCCCCGAGAAAAGACTTCACATCCCTGCTGGCTCCATCGCCCCAAAGTCCCGCCCCTTACTTGTCTTGACCAAGCAGACCCCAAACCCCACTCCCTGAAGGTTCTGCTTCAGGACGTCACTCTTCTTTCTCTACCTTCTTTTAAGGATGTGGAAAGAAGAGTTCTTTTAAGGTTAACCAAGAAAGAAAAAGGGTCAAAGTCCTATCTCCCTATCAGCATGTCTGTAGAACTCACTTCTTCAGATCCAAGAAAGAGAAAAAAGTGAAGCCAAAGTAAGGAACCACCTCCATCCGAGGCAAAAAGGTCCAGTTTAAATTGAGCGCCCACTGCCTTTCCTTATCGGTGCCTCCCGCCTCACTGTGATGCTCACCTTACTCCTCCCACCACTCCCGGGGTCCCTCCCACCACACCACCGTCAAGTCTTAGCCGACCTGCCCAGATCACGTTACAGCTTGTGATCGTCTTTTTCACCTTCCCTCCATCAGACCTGCACCTGCTTCTCAGAGGGGCTAAACGAAACCTGATTCACAGGATTAGCTACTATACCCTTACAGAGGTGAATGGGTTATCCTACCCAAGGGCACTCACATTTTAGCAAAGGACTCATGGATATAAAACCCAAAAGGAACAGCAAAAAGAACGAATTTATACTGATTGTCTATGTACCAGCTCCAGCTCTCAGATACAGCATTTAACTTCTCTGGGTCTGCCTCTGATTCCTACCTCAGACTACCGTTCTGAGAATTAGTGAGGTGACATATACATAACACTGAAAACAGCACCCGGCACCCTTGCAAGGGTTCCGTGCACATCAGTTATCAGTATTAACCTTCACAGCAGTGACCCTTCGAGACAGGTACTGCTGGCCTCATCTTCAATGAGGACACGGAGTGATTTGCTCAGGATCACAAGGCTAATACATAAGTAGCAGAGGAGGAATACAGCCCTCAGCCCACTGAGTAACCAGTTCATGCTGTCTTCTCCATACCACAAGGAATGAATCTCTAATGGTAAAGCCAAGGACACTGCAGGCCAGCAGAGTGAAAGTGCATTAGCGGGTCCTGTGGTATGCTGATGGCGCCCCATCAGAAGGAAAGGCTGGACGGCTGGGGTGCACATCGAGTGATTCCTGGAGCACGACTGGGGTTGAACAGGATGTTATGTTCTATCAGGGCTGATTCAAGGCCTACCTCTGAACTGCAGAGACCTCGGTCTATCATTTCACCTCATTTAGTCTCAGGTTTTCCCGACTATAAAATGGGAACAAATTTACTCAGGAGGTGGTAAGCTTCTGACACCGGGACGTGTTCATGGTAAAAGGTAAAACTTGTCATGAGAGAGGTTCCAGAAAAGGATCCTGCAGTCAGGAGGGCAGCAAACCTGATGTTGGTTACTCCCAACATTCAGAATGGGGAGTTCATGGAACAGGCTAGAGATGAACAATGTTTATTTAAAAAACTTAATACCAGAGCCAAAAAATATTGCTAATGACCTTGATACTATCTGGTTAAAAACTCTGAATGAACTCTGGGCAGTCTGGTTTCTGATCTCCAAAACAGGATCCATAATTAGGCCCCCTTCCTCTCTGGCTTGTCCTACATTCGAAAAGCATTGGCTATTCTACTAAAGTGGACTTCCCTCAAAATAACCTCACTATTCTCTACTTCCACGTAATTTTAGCAGCTACTCTTTGCACTATAATCTCCGGATGAATTTCTGGTATAGAAACAAAATAGCCACAATAAGATAAATTACAACTCTATTGTGACCAGAGCACAGAGTGACTGAGATTAAAACTCTAAAACTTTTAGCATTTCATTTTTAATATTATGTTCATTGAAGACGCTTATTGTCAGTATATTTTGTTTCTGATAGCAATTACTTTTTATCGGTACTTTCCAATACTGCAAAGTTTTGAAAGATCACTGTATTATAATGAACTGATGTACCAATGCTACTACTGAGTTTCCATCCTGGTTCTGCCACTTGACAGCATAATCTAGAGCAAGCTGCTAGACCTCTCCGTGCCTCAGTTTGGTCATCCAAAAAATGGGGACAAAAACCTACTTCTAAATTATTGTAAGAATTACATTGGGTGACTATGTCGAGTTTTACAAGATGCTTTGGATTTAGTGACTGCCAAGGACATATCAGCAATTTTTTTTCACTTATAAAATTGTGAGACCAATGTAAAGATATTTAATACTTAAAATTTTACCCCAAATTTTGCAATCTCCATACTTAAAAACTGGCAGGCCTTACCTCTTACAGCACTGCGGCTAACACCACCACTTGCTTTTCTTCTGCCAACGTACTAAACTCCCATTACTCAAAAGTTAGTTATGAACGTCAGCCCACCTAAAATTCTCTGAAAGCTCTTTCTCCATAACCCAGAGGAAGTGGACTTGTTTTCTGAGAAAATGCAACAGGCCAGAGCCCAGGACAGCAGATTCTAGCTGAGATTGTATTGGTAAACAAACATCAAGAAAGGAAAATTAAAGCTGCTTTACTCCCCAAAGTATTTTCCTAATCTATCTTAATAAGCATAGTTTCATTCTGTTTACTCACAACCATTTTTCATACATTACTAAATGAATTTTGTCTGATTAAGTTAATTTTAGAAACATTAAAAACTAATTTCAGGTTTCTACTTCTGTTTTTACCCATTTGGACTCTGAGTATATTTTGGTTCCTGAAAACCTAACCCAACATCTTACCTTAAAACCAAAGGCAAAACTACATGGCAACGTGCCCCGACACTATCTCCTTGCAGCCACCGCTCAACACCACAGTAAGAAAAGAATCAATCAAGATAGTCAATATGTCTTTTGAATAGTAGACAAATAGAAACACAGTCAAAGGTGGTAACTAACATGACACTTCTGATTACAGATACAAGATTTAGCTGTCAAGATGCAGTGGCCCCAACGAGGAAAGGAAACTTTCTGACACTACAGCCCTTAATCAACCAGGACCACCAAGATACCATATCCAAAAAACAGTGTGGGAAATACAAAAAAGCATTAGATCTCTGCAGTCCTCAAGGAGATTAAAAACTAGTTAGAGATGTAACAGTTCACGCTAACATTTACTGGTGAAAAAAGTAATAAGCTAGGTCCCTGCAATGCAAAGATGAATAGGTGGGCTCAGCCCTGATCTGCCCTTGGCCAGCAGCTGGCTGTCCCCAGGACCTACATTAAGGTCTGCGACACATAGGAGGCAGCAAAGGCCACTTTCAGCTGTGATTATTGGGGATTCAGTGATGGGATCTGAGCAGGGAATTAAAGAAAGAGTTATGATTTGAATAGAAGGGCAGAGGAAGAGGGAGCAGGCTGGCCGGTCCCGAGCACATCTAGGGGCTGGTGAGTGAACCGGCTTAGATGAGGAGAGGGTCTTCCAACCAGGTTCCCAATATTCCAGGCAGGGTCCCATAGGGAGCACTTCTCATGCGTGGTCCGTAAAGCATTTCAAATCTAGAAGAAATCATAACCAATTTAGGAGCAACAAATAGAAATCGAGCTACACGATAACGTGAAGTCACATACCACTTTTAGTGTTCGATACGTGCAAGTCTCCTCTGCTCCAGATAATTTTTTTCTTTGTTCCTACCATTCTTTTTACCTATGTCCTTTCACAGCCAGCCCTCGAGAGGTTCTCTCTGGGTAACACAGTTCAAAACTCAGACTCATAATGACCACCTGGATGTGCATTACTCTCGAAAAAACAGCTCTGACCTCGCTACTAACTGCATTTCCAAAGTGAACTCTTGATTTCTCCCAAATCTGGTCCTACCTCCACAATTTTATATTTGTTACCACTATTCACCCAGTAGCTCAGACGTGAAAACCTGTTTACTTCTCACCTCTCATTCAATCCGTCTCCAAAATTCTAACTTTGTCTCAGAAACGCTTCTTGCTTTCATTCACCCTTTCCATTCCTGTGGCCTCCCCCCTGGAGTCCAAGTCTTCCCCACATCTTCTCTGGACCCCGACTGGCCTCCCCACCTTTGTCCTTTCCTGCCCCGATCCATACCGACTGCTGCCAGGTTAAGCTTCTGAAAGCACGGTTTCACATCCACATCCTTTCCTGCCCCTACACCATCAATGGCTTCCTGCAGAATAAATGCCAAAGTCCCCCTCCCACCCACCATTCTAATCCTTTTCCTACAAGTCCTGCTCAAATGCTCCAGGCTTCAGGCAGAAAGCATTTTTTGTTGTCCAGAAGACAGATCCACCCTCCCTTACCACCTTGCTGCTGCAGAAATGCTACTCCAGATGTCCAGATGACTACCTACCCTTCCAGGGCACTGGCAAATGCTACTTCTTCCATGAAGCCATTCTAAACCCTCTAGCAGGAAGTCATCTTTCCCCCTCTGAACTCCAAGGCCACTTCATCCAACACCACCTGGCACTTGAGTTCCTTGTGTCCATGTGTCCTTATTCCTACAGAGGTAACCTCCTAAAGGAGCATCTCTATATAAAAATAATCAAACCAACGTGCTAAATTAGCACTTTCTTACAAGGAAGCGTTGTGTCAAGAGTTATGGAAGACACAAGGCCATCAGCTGACAGCTTAGTAAGGAATTATGCTCAATCCATGCAAAAATAAAGCAATAATATCACGAACTCTTTTTAATCATCATATACAAATGTTAGTTGAAGTCATAAAAATACAGGATATCTCAGACAAAGTGAGTCTCCTTAACAGAATGAAAAATCTGAGGCAGCATACTGCAGTGGCTTATATCATAACCTCTGGAGCCAGTCATGGCTGGCTTCTAATCCCAGCTCTGGCATTACTTATTTTGTGATCTTGGGCAAATCATTTAGCCTCTCTGTGCCTCAAGTTCTTGTAAATGGAGAAATCAAAATAGAGATTAGTAGTACCTTCCCCTTAAGACTATTGTGATAATGACGCACAATCTGTATGCAAAACACTTAGAGCCTGGCACGTAACTAGTGTCATCCATATTAGCTACTCTTATTCTTATGCAAATGTTTTATCTGGGGGAAAAAAAAAACACAGAAGGATCAGATATTTGGTAGTTAAGATGCCAGCAGGATTTTTTCTAGAAAGAGAGACTTTACCATCTTAAAATCCTGAGGCCAGATTTGTTCTATTTGCTGACAGGGAGTCTGACAGGTAAGGTAAAATTAAATTCACCGGGGGTGGCTCTTTGTACAATGGACTGAACGCTGTGCAAATGGGGCAGGCACCGAGACCACTGACTCAAACACAAAGCTTTCAGCCAACGAAGGGCTCACCCACAATCAGCCATTGTCTCCCACAAACAACCCCTCTGTTGTCATCCAGATGAGTGCCAAATGAAACCGTTTGACTTACGAGTTGCGGACAGTGGCTCTGCGTAGACACAACCACAAATCCAATTAACTGCTGCAAAGGAAATCTTGCACTAGGCATTGAATTTGGTCTGAGAAGCAAGCTTTGGGGTTCAGCTTTTTAAGGGACACTAACCCACATCATTCAGCTGGACTAAGCATATAGGAGTCCGGTTCAAAGCCCATCACATCATATACGGCAATTTATTTGTTAATGGTGTGGGGAACAGCTGTGACTGTAGGGTATCAACATCTGTCATTTTCCCCCCAAAATATGAAAACGCATTAAACATAAATTACCACAGATATCTCAACCTGAACTTGCATTGCAGACTCATATTCATACACAGTGAAACGAGAACCGCTGGGACATTCGATGTTTTATTAACTTTTTACTAAAAGCATTTATAGCTCAGAGCTGCCTGTTATTCACAGGTCAGAATTATTAAAGTGGTGGAACAGCAAATTCACATTTATCATCCTCTTATTTCCTGATAAATTTGAGAAATTAAAAGAATTATAGCAATAAGACTGATGCTACCTACACAAGAACAAACAAATAAACAAACTCTCTCTTTTGCTGTGGTTAGAATGTCTGATTTTACTCACTGCCTGGAATACTGGGCATGGCTGCTTCAGCAAAGTCCCTTCTTTCCAAGCGTCAGGGAAGGTTAGGGAAGGTAGACTGACTGCCAAAATACATACCCCCAAATCTCACTGGCCTAACGCATGTGGTTTAATTTCTTCACGTTGCATCTCAATGCAACTTGGTAAGGAAGTCTCTGCTCCACAAGGTCATTCAGGACCAGGGGTCCTTCCACCCCGTGACTCCATCATACCCCAGGGCTTCATAGTTCTCCTCGGCACACCCCTGCAGCTGGCCAGCAGACCAGAAAGAGAGCAGATATGCAAAAGGACCCCCACTCTTAACTGCCTCTCATTTCCACACACAACCTTTCATGAGAACCAATCTCATGGCTCCAGCTAGATACAGAAAGTAGTCCAATACAGTGGTTGTCAACTGCGGGCAATTTTGACTCTCAAGAGGCAGGTGGCAATGTCTGGAGACATCTCTGATTGTTATAGCTGGGTAACTGGCATCTAGTGGGTAGAGTCCAGGGAAGCTCCTAAACGTCCCCCAGTGCACAGGACAGTCTCCCCACAAGAAAAAATTAACCAGCCCCAAATGGCAATATTGCCGAGACTTTGGTAAGCATCTAGCCAGTCTCCACAGTCGCACATACGTCAATGCTCAGATCCACCACCATTTCCCACTACCATACACTCTAATCAATCCCAACAAATCCACGTATCGATAGTCTGTTCGTTCATTTGCTTGTTCGTTCCTCCATTCATTCATCCAAGCTCCAGGCTCCTAAACAAGACAAGGTCTTACAAGTCAAAGACTTCACAGTGGAGCAGGGGAGGCAAGTATATGTAGATTATCAGACATGGGGGTAAGTGGGATTTAAAAGAACAAATGGAAGGGCAATGAATTCCGGCTGAGAGAGTTGGAGGAGAAGCCATAGGGAAAGTGGAATAGGAAAGACGTCTCGAAGGAAGCATATACTCATGGCTTTCCATCGAAATGCTGTGGGGGTTTTTTTGCAGGGCGGTGGAGAAGAAAAAGGTGGTTCCAGGAAAAGGAAACTGTACAAACAAAGGAATAACAATATGAAAGGATATGATTTATTCCCTTTTTGTTTAGGGGAAGAAATAGGAACTAGGGGAGGAGGGGTAGTAAAAAACGCTATTTGGTTCAAACATTTTTTAGCAGTGTGCTCGTGAAAGTCTTAAGCTCCCAGCCACACACACTGGCTTTCAGTCAAGTGGCCCTTTGAGAAACAATTCACACCACCAGGCTTCATAGAAATTTGTTAGCACAGGGCAAAGCCCGGGTAATAGCTGGAAATCTCACTGCAAATTTCCCAACAGGACCTGTCACAGAGTCTTTCAAACCATGCTACCTCAGAGCCAACATGAAACTGATTCAGGCAGATGGTTGCCCAAATGCATCCATCTTTGTTCCCCAAAGACAGGACCGTGCAGAAGTCAGATCTCTTCCTAAATTATGTCACACTGAACCTGTTGGGTTAAAAAAGAAAAGCTTTTGCTTCTTCCGATCTTCTTCCAGTTGTGAATGTAGCTCCCAGGCTGTGGTTAAGAGCACAGACTGCCCGGGTTCAGATCCTGGCTCTGGCATAAATTCACTGTGTGACCTTGAAGAAGTTACCTAAGTTTCCAGGATCTCCTGCCTCCCAGATAATGTGCTTAAAGCTCTTAGCACTGAACCTGAAGCATATAATAAACACTGTCTCTATCTTTGTACCACAGCCATCTCCTCTGCCCCCCAAAATTGTCTTTTGGTTGTCATAAAATTCATTGTGGAATCTGACACAGTTGGGAAGGGAAATATCTGATGAACTTTCATGTTGTTTTGTAGAATATTACTAATAGCGACTTCAGTTTGCTTGGGCCAGATGCTATTAATTACAAACCAACATCACCATGTAAACAACGGTGGTTCTTAATTTTGAAGCTAAAATTAAAATTTTTAAAATACCATACTCCGACACAATTATTACCCCCATCATTCTCTTTACTCACGCTTCCTCCCTCAAATTGATGCCTCTCTCTCTCTCTAACTCTTATTTTCACTGTGATCTGCTTTGGGAAAACAGTGTATCTAGTTGTTAAGTACTATAGATTATATCGAACGACACTAATCACCTAGCACTAAAAAGCCTCATAAAAGGAAGAAATTTGTTTCTTTACAAGTCGGAATGTCGAAGGAGAAGTTAAAACGAGGGAAGCAGCCTCCAGAACCCGGAGAAGAGTCAGTCTGTTCCGAACTGCTTCCTCCTATGGTGAGGGGGAGACATCTAGGGTCTTAGGCTAAGTCAAGTCCCATCCACCTTTACGAAAAGTGGAAACAAAATTGCATGGCAATGCCTTTTGCAGTAAGTCAAGAACAAGGAATAAAACAAAAGTCAAGCCAACCAGAAGAACTAGGCTGAATCACGCTTAGGCTTCAAAATTGATTATCGCTGCCCTCCTAATTTACAAGGAATTCTAAATTGTCTGGACAGGGTCTCCTTCAATTTCCATTGCAGACTGGACTTGATCCCAAGAGAATGCTATTTTAAGGAGCACATTAAAGAGAGGGTTCGGCATCTGCATGGACAGATTTCAACAAGTAAGGTATAATAAGTCTGGAGTGAAGTCTGTCGTGTTCTTTTTAACTTCTTAGTAAAGACATTTTTCCTTGTACGTCAATGAACTCCTTGTAGGGAAGTACGACCGCCCTGAGATGCAATTCTCAAAAACTTTATTTATTATTTTGATATAAACTCAAGGCGTATGAACAATAAATTTCTGATAGCTCTGACTCCACTGTTGGAAAAAAAAAAAAGTAAACTATGGACTCTGCAAAGAAACACTCTCTTTGAACTAATATTTAGTATTTTGTGTATAGAAATAAAGGCAATTTAGTAATCAATTCTGTTTACCCGAAAGATTCCCCTTCCGTAGATAAGCTATTTACCTTCTTCTTAGGTGAAGTAAGAACCCATGAAGAAACCTGGCTTGTCAGGAACATAAAAGAATATGATTTCTCAGCGTACATAATGATGACATGGGAGTCTGATGCGCAGGGTGATGTAAATGTCTGGCAGTTGCCCTCAGGTGCTCTGTGCATGAGATTTAGAGAACCGGCAACCAGCAAACTAATTACTGTTTCTGGCAACTTGCTGCAGGTCCTACCATCCCTGGATAAACAGTTAACACTTCTCAGGAAGAAACAGAAGACAAAAGATTACCATTTGAAGCCTCAGCTAAAGACTAGAAAAATCTGTGGCTTATCTAAGAGCCTTATAGGTTGCCATCTGTGTTCATAACGAAGGTTCAGGAGGAGGGAATGCTGGCAACTGGGAGCCTGGCTCTGGACATCTCCACCCAGCAGTATGGAGCCAGGCCTGGTCCCCTTCCCAGCCCCCATTTGGAATTAACAGACTCAGCAGGAAATCCCTCCCACACCTTTGGGAGGAAAGCACTGAGCACTGTGTACACAAGCGCCCCCATCACAGCCCACACTACCGTCACGTTTACAACACGGGCACGTTCCAGAAACATCCTAGCTGCAACCAAAAGACAAGGCAACCCATCTGCTGGTGTCGTGTGGTTTCACCGAGAAGAAAAAAACACAAGTCGAGAAGGGCCTAAGCTCCTACATAAATACACTTCGGATATCAGCACAACAAGGAATCTGCTTGCAACAAGAGCAGATCTGGGTTTACACACTTTCAAATTAGGTATCAAAGGCCCAGGCTCAAATCCAGCCTGAACTGGAACCCAGCTCTCAAAGCTATTTCTGAAGATTAAAAATTGATTCTAGCCTTCCTTCAACAAATATTTACTGAATGTCTACTATGTACCAAGTTCCATTCAACAGCCCTACCAGGCATAGCAAATACCACTGTCTAGGGGAAACTTTTTAAAGACTCCATTAACTTTATATTTTGCATTGTACAGTCTAGTTTTTGTGCCTTTATTAAAGAGCTCTCTTCTTTAAAATAATACTAATACTAATAAAGATTCCATCCAAAAAGCAGATTCAAATATAGATTGACAGCTACACTGCCTTCTCCAGTCTTATCCTGCCCCATTCTCTCCTGCCTCCTGTCTTACGATTGGCTGTGCCTCTAACGATGTGAAATGTCTACAAAGCCTGCTTCAGGATGCGAACAACAATCATAGAACAAGGACAGGACCCCTAAGCAGGGTGACCAACCGGTCCCAGGTTTCCTGGGACTATTCTGGTTTTAAAATGGCAAGTCCCTCAACTCAGGTACCCTCTTAGGCCTGGACAAGCTGAGTCAGTGGGTCACCCTACCCCCAAGAAACCAGACCTCAGCAAAGGGAGGTACATTACTTCACTTGCCTGAGGGAAATGAGGCCCTAGGAGAAAGGCGCCTGGTGCCCTTTAAGGAAGGCCTGGGTTGCCCGTGGGCTGTCCTAGAACCTCACAGCTTCCTCCAGCTTCCTCCTGAGAAGGCCTATCCTTTTAAAATGCCACACCATTTAAGCTTTACAAAGACTTTCCAATGACAAGACTCCAATGACACGACATACAGAAGAAATCTTCACATAAATGCCGCAGGCTGGAGTTATTTGGATGTGGGTATTTCCTTGGCTAGTTTAAGAGCTCCTTCAGTTTAGACCATAACTATTGACCCCAAGATTTCCAGAATCCAGCACCAAGACTGGTGGATGGTAAATACTACATAAAATGGACGATAATAATAGTTGCCATTACGCAGGGCTTGTGATGTGTAGGACAACACACGAAGCACCTTATATAAATGATCTCACACTCACAATAACTCAGTGAGGTTGATTGACCTCCATTTTCCAGAGGAAGAAACCAAGGCTCAGTCAGACCTTATTTACTCAAGGTCATTATGACAGAGCTCATGTTTGAACCCAACCCATCTTGCTTCAAAAGTTCCATGTTTTCAACCATTCAACTGAATTAGGTTCAAGTAAGGTGAGCATATATAGTGAGGCATCAAGAACTGAGAGAGGAGAGTATCAGATACATTTCTTTTATTCTCTCCACTTTCAGTGTCGCCATTGCAAGAAAAAAAAAAAAAGGCAGAAGAAGCCAAATCAATTATGAGTTAAGCTCGTACATTAAGCTAAGGCAAGGTAGGGATTTTAGTTAGAATTGGGCAGAACTGTGCCTGGCAAACAGTAGGCACTCAATATTTGAATAAATGTAATGAATACAATTGCATACCTAATATGAGTTTTAAGTTATTGATGCTCAGTGTTTCAAAGGCTATTTTAGCCACCACCATAGGTGAATAGATGAACTCCTACCTGAAGCTCCTGAAGGGTTAGTGATGGGGCAGGAATACATGGACAGGTACTTACCCCAGTTAAGGATGGCTGGCACTCTACCTGCATGGTAGAGATCTACCCTCCTGCTCTCCAACCACTTTCAGTTTCATTTAACCTGAAAGGAAGCAATCTGCAAACCTACAGAGCGACACAACTGCAAAAGAACATCACACCAAATACTTTGTTTCTGAGACATTTATCTCTCAGCTCCATTCATTACCTGTCAAACTGAGAACATTATTTTAATGTTAATATATTCCTGGTCATTTTCTCCAAGCAGCTGAACACATTTCCTCTTTCATAATAACACTATCCATAATGATCGAGCATTCCGAGGGCTAAAGAAGACTTTCTATCCTGTGAATTATTCCAAGATCAAAAGAAGTGAGGTAAACCAGATGTCCCTCCCAAAGGCATTTATGGCCAGAAGTTAATTAGGAAGGGGGGGTGGTAGCCATTTGTGGGAAACTGTCACCCACTCATGTCAAACCCAAACAGCACCATCTGCTCCCTGAGTTTGTTGGCTGGCTTGGTGGAGTGTAGAGTTCTGATGCTGCTTACTGTATGTCCCCAGGAAGAGGGGTTTTTTGTTTGCTTTGTTATTGTTTTGGAAGAATCAGCCCAATTCAAGTTGAAAAACAGGCCACCAGTGACAATTCATTTTGTTAGAATGATGACCCTCTATGAGAATGTTCACCTCCCAACCACTGGTATGCACACTGCAGCCTGGCAACCCTAATCTGATTCAACATTTACTCATTATTAATGCAAGTAGGGGAAGCTCTTAAAAATAATTTTCTCTCTTCTTAACTTCAATTCCACAGGCCCAAAGCATGTATAATTCCCTTACCACAGTAAGTCAAAATCATTTCTGTGTTATCAATGATCGAGTATGTACGGAGCCCTTAATTTGTACAAACGTGGTAGGGAATACAAAATAAGGTCAAACCTCATCCAGTCTTCATCTTTAAGGAACTTGCAAGAGAACCGAGATCCTGCTATTTTCATCTCTATATCTACCAGCCTGCAGGCCCCTTGGAAAGAACTGTACGCCTTACCCTCTCCCCCAGCTGAGCAATGACTTGTGATATGTGGTTTGATGACAAAAGACACCCTGGGACATCTTGTCAACACACCTCCTGTTACATGAACTAGCTTTAGTGGGTTTCTATTCTTTGCAATTAAACAGAAAAAGACACTTCAATCTTACGTGATAATACAGGACAATCTAATGATAAGTGCCCTTTGTAGAATGAATGTTGAGTGAAATGAGAGAGGTAATTTTGACAGAGAACTGTGGAGGCGTCGAGGATTGCTATGAGCTAAAATGATGGAGTTAAGTTTTTTAGGAGAGTTAAGAGCTGAGTCACACCTTTAATGATGGGGTATCATGAGGCACAGGAGACTGTAGGCCACAGAATATTCCAGGATTAAGAAACAGGGCCATGCAAAGCATTTTG
Organism: Globicephala melas; assembly: GCF_963455315.2. Taxonomy (NCBI): domain Eukaryota; kingdom Metazoa; phylum Chordata; class Mammalia; order Artiodactyla; family Delphinidae; genus Globicephala; species Globicephala melas. The sequence goes on from NC_083326.1 coordinate 16,530,984, forward strand.
GGGGACTAGTGGGCTAACCATCCCAGCTAATGTTGTGTTTTAAAGTCATGCAGAGCAAAAGTCAAAGCTGGACAGGAAGCTGGGGCTGGGAAAGCCAGGAATGAGAGAAATAAGGTTCTCAGCTAAGATGTGGCAGTGGGGATGGAAATCAAGGAAGATGTGGGAACTGTCACTAAAGATGCTGAGTTCACTATTTACAACAGCCAGGACACGGAAACAGCCGAAGTGTCCATCGACAGATGAACGGATAAAGAAGATGTGGCACATATATACAATGGAGTATTATTCAGCCATGAAAAGGAACGAAACTGAGTTATTTGTAGTGAGGTGGATGGACCTAGAGTCTATCATACAGAGTGAAGTAAGTCAGAAAAACAAATACCGCATACTAACACACATATATGGAATCTTAAAAAAAAAATGGTTCTGAAGAACCTACAGGCAGGACAGGAATAAAGACGCAGACGTAGAGGATGGACTTGAGGACATGGGGAGGGGGAAGGGTAAGCTGGGATGAAGTGAGAGAGTGGCATGGACATATATACACTACCAAACGTAAAACAGATAGCTAGTGGGAAGCAGCCGCATAGCACAGGGAGATCAGCTGGGTGCTTTGTGACCACCTAGAGGGGTGGGATAGGGAGGGTGGGAGGGAGGGAACATGGGGATATATGTATACATATAGCTGATTCACTTTGTTATACAGCAGAAACTAACGCACCATTGTAAAGCAATTATACTCCAATAAAGATGTTAAAAGAAATAAAAAATTTAAAAAATAAAGATAATCTGTTAATAAGCGGAACACCAACGTGAATAATAATGGCCCCTATTTCCACAGTATCTATTTCCACAGTATCTCTCAAAGCTTTTACCAAAATCTCACCAGTTCTTGTAGAACCTCAGTGAGGAGCACATTACATGTGATTATCTGGACTTATTAATGGAAAGTGAGGCAGAAAAGTTACACTTCCTTGACAGGTAGGAGTAAGATGGGGATGGGGGAGCAGAAAGAGAAAACACAAGCACAGAATACTGCGTTCGGAGACTCCATTTCCTCACGACTTCTTCTCCACCAGCAGCACATCTGCATTTGATCAATCCCTTCCCTGGGGAAGTCTGCTCCCCCAGGAAGCCTATATGATGTTACAATAATAACCTTTACCATGCAGGATGTTGCAATGAGTTTCATCCATGCAGGAATTAATAAATCAAGTGGTGAATAAGGCATCCTTTCCTACTCAGCCCCTTGACTCCCAGCAGCTCACAGGTACCACACCCACCCGCCCCCCTGCCCGCCCCCCGACACACACACACACACACACACACACACACACACACACACAACTCCACAAGGAATGTGCTCCAAGGCCTGTGCAGCCACATCAGGTCTCCGGCAGGAAATCCCAGGCCTCGAGAGCTACCCGAAGGAAATGCAAATCACATATACACGCCTTGAGGCCTCCCTCCTGAACTCTCACAATGACAGTAAGTCAACTGGAAACAGAAAATCCTTAACCATAAAACAAGTACTTGCTTTATCCTGGAACATACAGTGTAGCTCCCAAAGCCCTGAGGGAAGGATCAGGAAAACCAACACGTTCCTTGCTTCCGGCTTCCACGACATTGCAACCACGTCATTGCGACTGGCAGTGCCAGGAACCACGTTCCCTCCACAGGGGTCTTCTACCTAGATGGCCAACTTCACTATGAAAGTAAAACGGTAGGAACTCAGAGGCCCAACAAAATCTAGGCATGTATTTTGGAGCTTCCCAAAGACATCTCAAGACCAGTCCCTCCGGGCTTCATTTTCTCCCTCTCTCAGTCTGCGCCTCGCCCTGAATTAGTACCTGGAGGTCTTGGATGGGCTGCATCTGATCTCTCTGCCGGTTTCTCAGCTGCTCATCTCCACCTCAGAACTCCTACGGGTGCAATACTTTGTCACTCAAGGAAAGCTGGACTAGGGGGCAGCCTCTGGACTCTTAGGCCAACACTGAGGTCCTCTGGTCACTGACTCAGGAGCTAGCAGTCAGCTTACCATATCACCTGCCTACGGAGAGCTGTCTGTAAAAACGACTTCAACAAGGTGATTACTGACCCAGAAGCCATACTCTTGTTCAATTCCATACTTATGCTAAAGGTATATATCAAATCCTAGACGTTCTAATCCATGCACGCATTCATCACAACAAAGATTATTTGCGTGACCAGCACTCTGCACAGCAAAATCTCTCAACAAGCCACCAGCCGCTTAATCCACAGCCCCTCACAATGACTATGCCACAGAACCCAACTATTTTTAGGGAGGGTGCAGAAAGGGAGGCTTTAAAACTTACCACCCTCATAGCCACCATGGTTGTTGATGAAAGTTTGAATGCCCCAGAACTCTCAGGTGTTCTATTAGCCCTATGACCAGAAAATACCTCTTGTCCAAATTCCTTTTTCTAATATCAAAGCAGTAAGAGGAAGATCTAGACTACCCCACACACCCCCTGCCCCCTCTTGGTCTTATCTGCCGTATTGGCTGAAGGAGGCCACATCCTGGGTGACGCTAGGCCCACCGTTGCTTTTTCTACCCTTGGCTGCTCAAACAAACTCAGGAAGTCTTAGACAAGAGGCAGACAGCGAGGGAGAGGAAGTGTGTAAGCAATCCCTCTCTATTATATAATGCTAAGCACAGAACCTCCTAGAACCAGCCTTGGAAACATTCCTGGCCTATCACGTCAGAACAAAGAACTACTCAAAACAGGCAAAAAGAGAAAATAATTATCATTTTTTATTTGATGACCGGTGTGAGGTCATATTAGCAAATATAATAGGAACATACTAGTAAAGAACAGGTTGGAGTACGACCAGATTCTTTAAGCGACGTATCATTTGTTCATTCAATCCATACTCGTATAACACTCAATGTGCTAATGAGCTAGACCCCACAGGAACACACTAGACCACATCGCTTGTGGAAGGGCATTAGTGCTACTCACCTATATCCGGTTTTCCCTTTTTCAGTACAAGAAATATCAGATTGTCGTTAAACGGGGTCATAGGACTAGTCTGGTGAAGCAACATAAGTCACTTCAGGGTCAGATCATGTCATTTTGGAGCAAGATCCCCTGGAGCTTCCTCTCCCATGCTGCAGTGATCTTGTGACCTTGATCACACGTCAAGATCACACCCCCACCAATTTGGGTCGTTGCATGACTACGATGAGCAGGGCCCACTTGCTGACTGTGTTGGACACACAGTGTGGGAAAGAAAGAAACTGGGCCACTGAGACCCGGAGGTTATTTGTTATGGCAGAATAACCTAACCTATCTTGCTGATACATCACTGCTTAAAAAAGAGAGAGATCTGCAAACGTCCCCCTCCCATCTGTTTTCTAATTCAGAAAAGCAGAATTTATTTCAAAATTCAAGTGCAGCAGGGCCTGAATAATGCCTTGAAATGTAGAGGGTGCCAACAGGATAGACAGATCTAAACAACTCTGAGAGAATAAGGAATGAAAACAGAATAACCTCTCGACAATGGTGAAATCTACCCATTCATGTGGGATTCAGCTGCGGAGTTTAAAGACTATGAAGAGAAGGTCGCCTTCTGACAACAGGTGCAGACATTGGCGAAGCAGTGAGCACCCTAATGAAAGAGGCGTTCAAGTGGAGGCGGGATGATCATAGGCTGCCTCCTCAGAAGTCCAGTACCCCCTCTTTGCTCCCCTCTCTCTAGCGCCCACTGCACCTAATTAGTCAGGTCTTCATTTCTCCATCCCCCCAGAAGCTCTGGAAGGCGGTTCGCCTTTGTGTCTCCACACTCCGCCCCAGCCTGCCCCTTGGCAGTGATCAGAGAGCCCAGTGCCTATCAGGAGCTCCATAAACATCTGCCAAATGAATTAAATGAACACTGTAGAAAGGACTCGGCTCTGGCGGCAAAAGTCGGTCTCATCACCTCTAGGGCTCCTCCAACCTAAAACTAAAACACACTACTGCCGACATCTGGGAGTGGAGAGCATCCACCTAAAAGAACAAATTAAACATCAGTACAACACTTGATTAGGATTTATTACTAGACACAATTGAAAACCACATTGAAAGCTAACTCTGTGCTATGGCTATCTTTGTTCTTGGACATGCATTTACATGTTCAGGCAGCTGTTTTCCCATGTGGAATTTTGTGGGTGAGGTATTTATTTTTTCTATTTAAAACACACACACACACACCCTTTGTTTCTATTGCATTATTACACTCCCTATTATCCCATCACCTAGCTTCCCCTCTTGCACAGCACACACCCTGCATCACTGCTGACATAAAAACCACTTGTCAAAATACCTCTACCTTAGCCCCACTACAAGGCTGATCTTTCCAAAGCACTGGTCTTTGTTTCAGCTGGGACAGGTTGATAACTCATCTACTTTTCCTGGTGATACATGAATGCTCTGAGTCGAAGAATAAATGCCAGCATCACTGATGTTTTGTTAAAAGTCACGTTTCCAAACAAAACTACCCTAGAGGGGAATGACAAATCTTTCAAGTTTTAAAATTTTATTTTTTAAGGGATTTGGGGAAAAAAATGGTGAAGGGAGAATCTGCCCCAGATACCATGCTGTTGCTATAGTGCAAGAGACAGCACACTGGCCTCTGGTCCTCAGCCGTCCCTTCTTCCTGCAAAATAAAACTTGAGTCTATGTCCATACACATCCTTCTTCCCTGCTTCTCGTGTAGGACACCATGACTCTGCGCTCTAGGAGACAACACCAACACCAGGTGTCCTGATCCATCTGAAGGGTAGGCTTTCACTGAGTTTTATCAAGATAACCCCAGACCTGGTTAGGCTGCCATCAAAACAGAACTATCCTTGGAATGAAAAGAATAATAGGCCAGAGTTTTTGGAAAAGAACCAACACCTAAAGATAAAATGCAGACTGAGGGCCTAATGGTTCATGGCTATATAAATGGAAGCTTAACTGAAGCTCCATTTTCTGCTCCCCCAACTGTCCTCCCTCCCACCTCCCAGTAACTTACTTCTGCACGTCCTTCTTGATATTTCAAACACTATTACAATAAAGCGGGGGGGGGGGGGGAAGAGAGACAGTGTTTCATAAGAAGGTGAACAATTAGGACATTTGACCAATACCTTTTCAACAAATGATATCCCATCTACAGACTGAAGCCAAAATGTATTACTACAGATAAGAAAGCAGACACAAATCCAAACCCCACGTTCAGCTACAACTGCCTATGTGTAGATTATATCAAATTCCCCTCAAAGGGAACCAGGTGGAATTTATACAACCCCAAACGCAGCCTGCCCTCAATGACTTCTTCAAAAGGAAGGTTTCAAGTCTTTTGCAATTTCTTTCTTTGAATCAGGAGTTTCAGCAGCCCCTTCTGCTCCAAACAGATAGGAATGGATGGTGTGAGGCAGAAACCACCCAAATACCCCCCTGCAAACGCCCGTTGACCTGAATGACCCAGAGACACCCAGGAGGCTACCCAGATTAGCGGTGGTTACCTGAATCTGTCACCGAGTCCCTTTCACCCCCTTCTGCGTGATGACATCAAGTGGAAATGGTACGCGTTTGGGAGGCAAGAGGCTGACAAGCAGGAAGCACAACTGAGCCTGAGCTTTGTTCAGCCTGCAGTGAAATACATGCAGTAAGGGTTAGATAGGCGCAGCAGAGAAACCCAAACGACCTCCCGGGCAGAGCAGCGGTGGTGGCGTGGGTGCACTGGGGGGAGGTGGAGGAAGGCGGCGGAGGTGTGGCGGGCTGGCGGGCCGCCGAGGGGCGTAACGCTTCCTAATCGTCTCCGCGGGACAAACAACGACCTCCCCGGACTCCTCTGCAGTCTCCCACGCCCCTAAGTTATCCTCTGGTTGTAGAGCCTCCACTGGCAACGGTAATCCCTCAGAAAGAAAGAAAAACGAGAAGGCATAGCATAGCACCGTGGAACACAAGCAAAATATACTAGGTAAACCCGGTTATGTGGGAACGCGGGGCGCCCAGTCACGCGCCCAAAGAGACACACCAGCGCTGCGTTCGCGAGCATCCTTCTTTCCATCGCCCCTGTCCGCCACCTCATCAAGTCCCGGTCACTGTTTTGCCGATTTCTCTACTCTCTCCAAAACCTTGCGGCGCCGCCCCCAGCCTAGGCGGGATTGGGGACCGCCGCCTCCGGAGCAGCGTCCCACGAGTCCAGCCTGCTTTGTGCTGCCGCTGCCCTCCCAGGAGCGAGCGCCCCGGACGCGTGGGTGCGCACAAAAGACCCCCAACATCTATCCCTCCACTAAGCCCTCTCCTCCCCGGAGGGGCCCGGGGACCGCAGAGACAACTTCCGGGGGGGCGGAAGCGCTCGACAGAGGCCCTGCCAGGGGCCCATCCCGGGGGGGCGCGCGCGGCGCGGGCACGAGACCGGCTCCCTCGGACAGGAGCTCCAGAGGGCATCCGAGGACTCGGCGGAACCGCCGATAGCGCCGCTCCCGAGACCCAGCCGCGGGCGCAGCTCTGCCGGCGTTCGGGAGAGACGCAACTCCAGGGGCCCCCTCCCGCGCGCTCCCGGGCTCCCTCGCCGCGCCCCGGGCCCCGTTCCCCGCGACTCCTGCGGCCCCGCCACCCCGCTCTCCACAGTCCAAAAGGTGCCCCCTCTACCCGCCAGGCGGCACCTCCCCTTTCCAGCTTCCCTAGTTCCGGGCGCGGCCGCCGCGGGGGCGCAGACATCCCTTCGCGCTCCTCTCGCCGCCTGCGACCCAGGAGGAACAGAGCCGAGAAACCGAAACTCACCGACCTCTCTCCGCAGCGGGCTCCGGCGCTCCCTACAGAAGCGGCGACGGCGGCGGCGGCAGCGGCAGCGGCAGCAGCAGCATCGCCGGGGGGTCCCGGCGCGCCCGTCACCCGCTCGGCCAGACGCGCGCCGAGGGCTGCGGGGCGGGCGCGGGGAGCGCGGCGGCGGCGGCGCCTGCAGCCCCAGCTCCCTGCTCGGACCCTCAGGAGGCGCCCCACCTGCCCGGCCGCCCTCCGCGCTCGCAGTCGAACACCGCCGCCAGGCGCTCGGCTAGGAGCGGGAGCTTTTTGTGTCACCGCCCAGACTCGGGCACCAAAAGGGGTGGGGGCGAGAGGCCGGGCTCCTCTCCCCGCGGCACCGCCCCTCCCCGGCGGCTCCACCTCCCACGCCCCTTCCCTCCCACCTCTCCGCTGGTCCAGGACTTCAGTCTGTCAGTCCCAAATCGCAAACCACTCACGGGCTGAGGAGCCGCCCACCCTCCCCCGCGCGCTCCCTCGGCCTTGCCTCCAAGTGCCCGACCTCGGCCGGGACCTCGACGTTGTCCCCTCCACGGCGCGCGAGTGGGACCCGAGCTGGAATCAGGTGTGAAAGGAGGCCGAGCTCGGCCGGCAGGAGGGCGGGTCTGAGGTAGGGGCAGAGGCCGGCGGGGACCAGTCTGCAGCTCGGGACCTGGGGACCGAGCGAGGGGGGAGTCGAGATCGTCACGTTTCCAGAAACTGCCCTGGGTCCGCGTCACCGCTGGTACTTTCTGGCTGCCCCTAAGAGTTCATGTGGTCCAGGCAGGGCGGGGTCCTGCTTTGGTGGAGGGGAGGATGCGTCCAAAGAAGCCTGAATGACACTCCACCACCTGGTTCCCTAGGATGGGGTGCAGGGAGCAGGAACTGGGAGGGGCCAGTCCTGAGGGTTACATGTCAGTGCGAATCCCCGGGACCTCGGGGCGCACCCTATTCTCCACCCTGAAACCGAACTCCTACCTTAGGGACATGCTTAGAATGTCTAGTTCCTCCGAGAAAATCTAGGCGTGGCTCTTGTGTTAACTGCAGAATAGCAGAATGGAGGAGGGAGGTCGCTGGTAGAGGATGGTGTCCATGCTCTCTGTTGCCTTTTTAAAGGATTTCTTTGCAGAACGGAAACCCAAAAGTCTGTTCTATGACTCTAGTAAAGTGAAGCCTGCCGACTTTCCTGGATCTCCAGCACCAGGGTTCAACTGAGTGGTCCCTAGTCATCCAGCAGAGCGGGCAGCCTTTCTGGGCTGCCAGAATGGAGCTGTCTTTATGTCCCTACAGTCTTGTCCACAAGAAAAGAACTCCCATTCTAACCTCTCCCAATAGCTCATGTAAATGCTTCTGCCAAGATTACGAGATGGAAGCCCCATGAACCACGCTATGTGACCTACTAAAATTCAAAGTGTACTCAAGGGACCCTTCTTGTCCCTCAGATAAAAACCTGTTAATAGTGTTCCCAAATGTGCGGTCACTCAGCACATACAGAAATCAGTCACCAAGAAACATAAAGCTTGATGGGTATCAGGCTTTTCTAGGATCCCAAATAAAATGTTCACCTGGCTGACCCATGTCCTTTTGCTCCCTGAAGTTATATCCTCTATTGTACACCTGGCAGGAAGGAAAGCGATATGTCTGCTTTAAAAGCAGACATATATTCTTGGAGTAGAAAACTTCAGGAGTCTTATTTTCAGGCTCAACTTCAGGAACCAAAAAAAATTCTTTTCCTTGTTGTTGTTGTTCTTTTAATGAGAAGCTAATAAGAGTATTGAAAACTCTGATATTGACCAGGAGCTTTGAATAGGATGATGAGTTACAACACACCAAGATTTTACTAGAAAAGTTTAGCCTAGAAATATTATTATACAAGAGTGATTTTAAAGACTACATTGAGGAAGCTACTTTCAGAGATCGCTAATTATTACAAAATGTTTAAAATCTTTTTCAGCTGCTTTCCAAACAATTCTTTGGGAGGATTCAAGCATTCAGCATGGTGTTGGGTAAACTCTAACACCCTTAGTCATTCATTCCCCCTGACTGGTATTTTAATTCACAACCACATCACGGGTGTTCTGCCTTCTGTCCAGTCTTGTAAAGCTGTCACACAGAGAAGGTTAATTTAGTGGGGCAGACCGGGATACGCAGCTCTTAAGATGAGTTGGGGGCCAGCGCCGGGGCAGGCAGCCACGGTTTGAGTCAGGAGAGGCACAGGCAACTACATGTCGAAAAGAACTCTTTAGTGAGACACTTCCAGGATCAAGGCAGTGAGGAGCAGGCAGTGTTGAGAAGCGCACGCTGGCAGGCAGCATGGTCAAAGCTTCAGGAAGGCATCACGCTCCAGACTGAGGCACTGTGCCCATGTGTGGGAGGGAGGGAGACGAGATCAAGGCAGCACCCCAGGTCTTGAAGAACCAGGCTTATCAGGATGGGGCCCCCGGCACTGGGGAGTAAGATAGGATCAGATAGTCCTTAGTTCCTTCAACAAATATTCCTTGAGTGTGGACTCTGTACCTGGACCGTGGCCCTAGAGTTAGGACAGAGAAGGAAACAGACCCACATCCCTACCCTCACAGAACTTTACATCCTAATGGAGGAAGCCGGGAATACACAAGATAATAAATAAGAGAAAGAAACTGTGTGCTGGGGAGGGAAAGGGAAGGAAAGAGGGGAAAATCAAGCAGGGAGGGGTGTTGTGAAGACTTTGTATTGGATGGAAGCTGAAATTTTAGTTTGGTGGCCAGGGAGGGCCCCCTGAGAAGGTGCCTTTTGAGGGGAGAGCTGAAGAGGGAGAGACTTCCTGCCATCAGACAGGACGTGTGTGAGGGGGAGGGCTCTAATATCCCCACTTCACTCCCCTGGGCTGAGTCAAGGTACTGGGACTGGGTTACAAGGTTAGTCAGACCAGTAACATTTATTGATGCACAGTCACTTGAGGTTGAATGAAAGCTGCTTAAATCCAGGCAGGGATGAGTTCTTATTCATCTTTGTACCCACAGCATCAAGCATAGGTATCCCATAAATGTTTATCGAGCTGAACCCTTAAATCTCCTAGAACACGGGGTGGGGCTGAGATAAATGTGACCCCATGATTCCCAGGACTGCCCTTCTATCAGGATGTCACTTCCACAAAACAATGTGATAATCTTTTGTTATCACTTTTCGTGACTGTGTTCTTGATCTTCGAGGGCAGAGATTATATTTCAACTTGTTCCCTGAGCACCTAAGATGCTAAGAGGGAGGGAGAGAAGGAGGAAATACAGGAGAGAGGCAGAGTCGGAGGAGAATGAGGATAGGGAAGCACACAAACCCTGCCGGGTGCTTAAGACCCCTAAAGATCTTCATCCAGCCCAATAATGAGCATGAGTTTTCTGTTTAACATGTTGAGTTTTACATATTAAAATTGCATCTTGAAACTGAACTACGGCGATAGTCGTACACTTAAAACAAGTGGATTTTATGGTACATAAATTATACCTAAATAAAGCTGTTTAAAAACATTGAAGTAGGAGCTGCATTTAGACAGCTTTCATGTGCTGTGAATAACCCAGAGGCATATTTAACCAAACACATTATCATCCTTCCTAATGGGTGTTTAAACCAAATAGATTTGTATGAAATAATAGGAAAAAATATATATTGGTCCACGCCCCCAGTTCCTGGCCCAGAGCTCCTAAAACCCTTGTCATTTTCTCAGTGATAAGTACACTAGAAGCATCTTTTATTCTAATATTTGGTCTTTGATGCTGGTTCCTGACATCAAGGTGATAGAAATGTCTTTTGTTCTAATGAGGTCACCCTGGGTGGGCTCCTGGATGGGAGCTGGTCACCAGAAAGACCAAGATCAGAAGCTTGGAATTTTCAGCCCCACTCCATATTCCCCCAAAGAGGGGAGAAGTGCAATTACGGATCGATCATGTCTCTGTGATGAATCCTCCATAAAAATCCCAAAAGTACAGGGTTCAGAGAGCTTCCAGTTGGTGAGCACGTTGGGGTGCTGGAGAGGGGTGGCCTGCAGAGGGCATGGACGCTCCTCGCTTCTTCCCACGTACCTCTCCCTATGCGTGTCTTCCATCTGGATGTTCAGCTGTATCCTTTATTGTACCCTTTTATAATAAACTGGTAAACAGTAAGTAAACGGTGTCCCTGAGTTCTGTGAGCTGCTCTAGCAAATTAATCAAACCTACGGCGGGAATCTCTGATTTAGAGCTGACTGGTCAGAAGCACAGGGGACAATCTGGACTTCTGATTGGCGTCTGAAGTTGGGGGGTGTGCAGTCTTCTAGGACTGAATCCCTCACCTTTGGGATCTGACGTTATCTCCAGGTAACTCCAGTTCTCCAGTGTCAGATCTGAGTTAAATCATAAAGCCGCCCAGCTGCCTTATGGTGTCACAGAGAATTACTTACCTTGGGGAAAAACTCCACACATTTGGTGACCGGAAGTGTCAGAAGTGAAGTATTATATGTGAAAGTAAAGGAGAAACAACCAGGAGAAAGAGTGAATTTTTCTTTCTCAATTTGCAAATTTACTTTTTCACTTATGTGATTTTTTTGCCACCTTAAAGTACACATAGTCTTTTTAAAAGTGTAAAAAACGGTCTTCAAGTACATATAGTCTAAGATAGTTTACTGTTAGCGATTGCTAAAGATAGTGCACATTTCAAGACTGGTTTTTATTTGGGGGCCCTACGTAAACCAATCTCAACAGACTAATTATTCCAGTAAGGTGTTCTCTAAGTGAGAGAGCTACTATATTTGAAACAGTGTCTAATCTCTTACCTATTTAGAGCCAGGTACTATCTATGGACAATGCAGCCTCATCTGGAACAAAATAACTGCAGTATTCTGGAAACTCCAAAGGATTTCATAAGAACCATACCCAGATTGCTTTTCTAAAAGTGGCGATGGGTTGAACAAAGCCATCTTTTTTCTTAACCTCATCTTTAATATGTACAATGCACATTCCAAAACTGTTGGTTAGAATTATGTGGCCACAAGCAGGGATGATAGTCAAGAGCTATAGGCACAGGCATCCGCCAGTCAATTTGGATGATGACCATAAACAAGGTGGCCATTTTGGTGCGTCCTGGCTGAGTGTCAGCTTACAGTGTGATGCCATGGTCCTCCGGACACCCTCCTCAGCAGCAGGTATCTGCTGCTTTCTCATCACATTTGTACGGTTTGGGGTTGAGTGAGACCCTCGCTCCCACCAGTAAGTTGCTAGTGTCTTTGCTATAAGCTTGGTGGAAGGAAATCATTATAAACTGAATTCTCTTCCTTGTACAATCAATATGAGACACTGTTCTCACTGACTAATGGGTTGGAGTGGCCACAGCTGATCAGTCAGGAGAGGATTGGAAAGCGTAGCTCCTTTCTTACACCCTTGTGTATCACCTCCATCTTCTGTCCTATCCTCTCTCCCTCCACAGCACGTCCACCTTCTATCACCCGTGCCATTCCTGCTGCCTCCCCTGCCTTTCCTTTCCATCAGCTGTCAGGTTCCTGGCATCCATTGGGCTCCTCCCCTCGCTTGGCCACTACACCTGCTGCTCCGGCGGCCAGTTAGGGCAAAAGTGCAGCTTTGAGAAAAAAGGGAAAAAGAATGAGGATGTTCTATCACCATTTGTCGAGACCCAGGTCTGGATCCAAGGCCTTGTCCTATGGGTCCCCAAAGCTGGCTCCAGACTCTCCAGGATCCATTCTTCTGTACTCCGTCCCTAGCCTTCATCTTGCCCAAGTTGACCTGGCACCCCATACCTGCTCCAGGTCCAGACCTGGCTTCACCCACCCTCTTCTTCCCACTGTCTGTGTTCTCAGCCACCTCCTGCCCTAATCATTCAAACTCAAAGGAACCAAACATCTGTTTCTGTGCTTCTGGATCCAGAGGACCAAGTCAGAGCACCCCCTAGTGGTCAGGAGAGGTGGCACCCTTGACATCCCCCAGAGGTCAGACCTTCAGAGGTCAGTGAAGGATGATGCCAAATAGGACGTTCTTCACATACTTCCTACCTCTGCCGGCTTTAATGTATTTCCCCTGCTGTTACTTCCCTCTTTTCCCAGTGGGTGGAGTGTGCTGGCGGGGTTCCTGGAGTAAAGGACCCCCTACCAGATCCTAAACCTTCTCCTTCACTCTCTTCTGACACCTCCTCCGCGTCACAGTGTCCACAGCAGTTTGACAAGCTCACATATTCGTCTGTTTTAAAGAGCACAGATTATTCTGCCACAGGGCGAGGGAACTACAGGATATCAATCGAGTCCAAAATCAGTAAATACCTATAATCCCTTTTTTGTCAGTGAACGGTTATTGAGCCTGTGTGCAGCTGGTGTCGCTGACCATTTTCCACTCATCCTTAAAAGAACGTTAGCAGCAGTGTGAATGTCTCCACTTTACAGATGAGGACACTGAGGCCTAGACAATTTAAGCACTTTGCCCAACTTAACATGACCAGTAAATGGTGAATGTAAACTTGACCCAGGTCTGTAGAACCCAAAGCACCTCCCGTGAATCTCTGCACCAAGACTCCTCCCATCAAGCAGGATCAAGACAATCCCTTTGATTTGGTTTAAAGGCATCTGTCTCTTCCAAGCTTCCCCTGTTGTAGCTCAGGGTTAGCAAGTGGCTTCTAAGCCTCACTGTGGCTCACAATCCTGCAGGGCCCCAAGTGTCCCCCAAGATTTCAAGCAGATCCGCTCTTTCTTATCCTTACCCACACCATTTCTTTGTGCAGTTACATGACCTATGTTTATCATTGTAATCCCCAAAGATTCAGTGCTTTCAAAGTTTCCAAGGGTGTTTACATCACTGCCTCTCACCCTGACCCTCTGTCCCTTCAAAGCTCACTCAAATTTCTCCAACCAGATTCATTTTTACCATCTGTGCATGAAACCCTGTGAAGCCCTCCAGGTACAAATCCTTTCTTTGTCCCCCATTTCCTGTTAGTAGTAAATAGGCTTCATTCACCCTCCTACACCTTCCAGAGTTCCAAAGAGCAGATTCAAACAGTTGCTAATCAGAGAGGGGAAGGAATGCAGAAACAAAGGAGGAACAATCAAGAAACAATAGTGCATCGATGGGGCAGGGTCCTGGTGCCTCCTCAAGGAATATACATAACAATATCTCTGATCTCTTCGGCAGGAACTAGGCCCTCCACCCAGGTGGAGGATGGTAATTTCCAGGCTGAGCACAGGATTCCTGAAACACCACCCTGTTCCTTCCCCACCAACCAGTCAGAGCAAAGTCACACACCCTGCAGCCCTCACCCCAAATTTTGCCTATAAAAACTTCTCCCCCCCCCGGTACCATCGGGGAGTTCAGGGTTTTTGACACAAGCCACCCGTTCTCCTTGCCCGGCCCTGCAGTAAACGTTGCTCTGCTCCAGACTCAGCTGTTTCGGTTTATTTGGCCTCACTCTGCATCCAGCACATGAACTTGCGTTCAGCAACATGCACTCTTAGGACCCATGGGTTATTCATACAGCGCGCCCCATGGCACCATGCAGAATAGAGAGCCCATGCCCTGCACACAGTCAGGGCTTAATAAATGTTCAAAACGACCAAACAGGAGTTTCTTTTGTCCATTCCAGATTCTTGCTCCCTACAACCCCTGTCAGGGGATTTTCTCTACGTTTTTACTTAACAAATCTGTTACAACCCCATTACTCCAGCTTAGCCAGAGTGGGATTTAGGGTTATTTCCAAATCCATTTAAAATAAAGAGTTTGGGAGGGGGATGGGTGTGGGTGGTGTAAGGCCAACTGGCCCGAGGCAGGGGAACACAATCAGAATCACAGGTTGCATCAGACAGAAATTCTCCGGACCACCCAGTTCCATAAACTGCCCTGGAGACATTCCGGACCACCCAGTTCCAGGAACTGACCTGGGGACTTTGAACCCAGCCCAGCCTTCCCGCCTTTCGAGGGGTGGGACTAACGGTCCCCCAGGATACCCGAAAAGACCACCAAATAAGGAATACCCTGCGCCCTCCCAGATTCACCACACCCCTTTCCCTTCTTCCCCTATAAAGTCTTGCCCAACCCTCGGCCGGGTGCGACTTCTCTGGCCCCTTTATCTCGGACCAGTGAACCTCGCCCGGGAGCGCTCCCTAATAAAGCTCACTTGAAACTTTCCTGTTTCGCGGCGCCGTTTGTTAAGATCCGACCTTACAGGTGGGGTGAAGAGTTCCGACCTGACCTGAGAATTCTCACCCTGGGCTTTTCAGGAAAATAGATCTCCATAGCAACTCTTACTGTATATTATGGGATGAAAAGTGTCCCCTCAAAATTTGTACGTTGAAGTCTTAACTTCCAGTACCTCAGAATGTGACAGTGTTTGGAGTAGGGTCTTTGCAGAGGTAATCAAGTTAAAATGAGTGGAAATTACACTTTCTTATTAAAGTGGTCCCTAGGGCTTCCCTGGTGATGCAGTGGTTGAGAGTCCGCCTGCCGATGCAGGGGACACGGGCTCGTGCCCCGGTCCGGGAAGATCCCACATGTCGCGGAGCGGCTGGGCCCGTGAGCCATGGCCGCTGAGCCTGCGCATCCGGAGCCTGTGCTCCGCAACGGGAGAGGCCACAACAGTGAGAGGCCCGCATACCGCAAAAAAAAAAAAAGAATGGGAAATTTAGACACAGACATGTACAGAAGATGATGTGAAGACACAGGGACACACCTTGATCTCAGACTTCTAGCCTCCAGAATTGTGAGACAATACATTTCTGTTGTTTAAGTCCCCCAGTTTGTGGCACTTTGTTTTGGCAGCCCTAATAAACTAATACACCCTAGGACTCCACAGCCCATGGTGGAATATCCAAGTGTCATTTATTTCCTGAGTATTTACCTGCATTAGGTAAGCTAAAGAAGATAGCCCAGGGAATTCCCAAGAAGACAGCCCAGGGAATTCCCTGGCGGTCCGGTCCGGTGGTTAGAACTCCATGCTTCCACTGCCGGAGGCCCAGGTTCATTCCCTGGTCAGGGAACTAAGATCCTGCAAGCCTCCTCGCAGTGCAGCTAAAAAAAAAAAAAAAAGAATAAGATAACCCAGCAATTGTGCATTCACACTCCTGGGAGAAGAAGAATAGTCATGACAGCTACCATTTCTGAAGCATTTAACGCGTGTATCAGTAATGAGATAATGATCAATACAATAGTGTGTATAATCACTATACTAGGTGCTTTGCAAACACTATCTTAGTTAATCCTCCCAGCCCCCCAGTTGAGGCAGACGTTGTTATCCTCAGTTCACAGTGGTGGAAATTGAGGCTCAGAGATGTTTAGGTAAGTTGCCCAGGATCCTGCTTCTGAAGGCTCGACTGTGACCTGTTGGAGGTCCGTTGTGCTCTTCTTCCACGGGGCACATGCCCCTTCTTTTGTTCCAGCGTCCACCCCAGCGCACGGGGCTTTGACCATCCTGCCTAGTCCTGTGGTCACTCATGGTGGTGCCATTTCTCTCTCTGGTGGTTTGAGGATGAGCGTGTGATGAAATTCTGGACAGTGAGACACAGAGGAAGTCGGCTGGAAGGCTTGTAGAAAAGGGTTCTTACTATGGAGAAGTTGCACCAAGAAGAAGCAGTTCATTCTCTCCTGCTGGATGTTACTGATCTGTATATGATGTCAGGATGGGGGCAACCATCTTGTAACAATGAGGGGAGGTCCCCTGAGGAGAATACCCTAGAGGTAGAAGGAGGGTAAAGGGCCAGGTGATGACTTCACTTCATGTTTCTCATTTTCTGAGGTCATAAATCCACTTACCGCTCAACCCGTTTTGTGTTGTTTTCTGCTACTGATAGCCAAAATCATACCAATATGCCACTTCTACACATATGCTTTGATTTTCCACAGTTCTTATATCGTATTATTAGAACTAATAACTTTACATTGACTGCCATGGCGTTTCAAAGGCCCAACAGAGAGAAATGGCATTCTTTTCTTATTGAGGTAAGCTATACATAACATAAAATTTCCCATTTTAACCATTTTCAAGTGTACAGTTCTGTGGCATTAAGTACATTCACCTTGTTGTGCACTCAGGACCAGCACCCACCTCCAGAAATTTTTCATCATCCCACACTGAGACTCGGCACTCGTTAAACAATAATTTCCCATTCTTCCACCTCCCAGCACCTGGCAACCACCATCCTACGTTCTGTTTCTATGAATTTGACTTCGGGTACCTCATGTAAATGGAATCATACAGTATGATCCCTTTGTAACTGGCTTATTTCACTTCACATAATGTCCTCAAGGTTCATCCATGTTGTAGCCTATATCAGAATTTGCTTCCTTTTTAAGGCCAAATAATATACCATTGCATGTACAGACCACATTTAATTTATCCATTCATCAAATAGACATTTGAGTTGCTTGTACCTTTTGGCTATTGTGAATAATGCTGTTATGAACATAAGTGTACAAATATCTGAGTCCTTGTTTTCAATTCTGCTGAGTACATACCCAGAAATGGAATTGCTGATTGCTGGATCATATGGTAGTTCTTTTGTTTTGTTTTAGGAACTGCCATACAGTTTTCCACAGCAGCTGCACCATTTTCCATTTGAACCAACAGTACGCAAGGGCTTCAATTTCTCCGTATCGTTGCCAACATTTGTTTCTGGTTGTTTGTTTGTTTTTATTGCCAGTCTAATGGGTGTGAAGTGATGTCTCATTGTAATTTTGATTTGCATTTCTCTAATAATTAGTGATGTTAAGCATCTTGTCATGTGCTTATTGATCATTTGTAGATCTTCTTCGGAGAAATGTCTATTCAAGTCTTTTGCCCATTTTTAAATTAGGTTGTTTGGTTTTTGTTTGAGTTTTAGGCATTTTTATATATTCTAGATTTTAATCCCTTATTAAATATGTGATTTGCAAATATTTTCTCCCATTCTGTGGGATGCCCTTCCACTCCACTGATAGTGCCCTTTGATACACAAGAGAGAAATAGCATTTCTTTTGGCAATTTCTCTAAATAATATGGAGAGCCTATCCGTTCTTCAAAATACCCCAAAATCTATCCCTGAATTAAGTCAGACCAGCAGAGCTAGACACCTATTTGATTCATATTGTCCCCTATTATTCATCCATTCACCCACTCAGCCTTATTCAGTACTGAGCTCCTCTCACTTGACATACCTTGAATTGTGTGCTGATACTGTGTGAGGTACATTAAAAGAACTGGCCCTGTGATAGGTGTTGCTGGGTTCTTGGTATGGATGTTGCCAGTAGTGTAAAGACTTTTGTACCGTGTCCCAGTTAGGAAGACCCATGAGACAGATTTCCCTGTGGTCTCCTATCAGGGATATTTGTGTTTCTTCCTGAGCCACTGACCATGAATACAACCTATCATCCTCCCCTCCTCACAGTGGCTGCTAGAAAGTCTTCAAACCCCACTCATGTGCAACTTCTAGCAGGCAAATTGGACTGCTAGAAGTCCATCTTGACTTTAATGTAATAAACTCAGTCCAGCTCCGTCTTAATTTCCTAATTTTATTTTTCCTTTGCCTCAGTAAAAAGCTACTTATCTTCCTCCATTTTAGTCATCATTTATGCTGCCTTAAATTCTTTTTAAAACAAAAATAACATAAATGAATAATCAAACACTGTCACTCACTATCAGTACATCCTATATAATTTGTAGATTTATGTATATGTATAGCTGATTCACTTTGCCGTACAGCAGAGACTAACACAACATTGTAAAGCAACTATCCTCCAATTAAAAAAAAAAATGAAAATGTGGGTCCCCTGCCCCAAAGTTATTAAAAATTTCAAGATGGTGACAGCAGAGCATTAAGCCAAGCATAGGACCCTTCAGATTGTGGGGCCCCGTGTGACTGTGCAGGTCACACGTCCCTGAAGCCAGCCCAGCCAACTACCGTAATTCTCAAAAAACATGGGAAATAGACACCATTTATTCTACCATTTAGTAATGACATTATGTTCGCTTATCTCTTAAAGTTTGTTCAAGAACAACTTAAGACCCAATTTGCATTGTGTACGCTGTTGCGTTGGAGAATGCAGAGGCAGAGAGGTGGGAAAATCAAAGATGTCTTTGGAGATTATATTTAACTAAAACTAATTATTCTATGAAATTATTCTCGGTTAGCTTCTCGGTTCACCGATCTCTGGTTCATATTTGCATTTCCCCACAGACCGATGCCGTCATACAATAGGGTCTCCAGCGTTTGCTGGCTGGCTGGCTGGCTGGTGGTTGGATACAG